>NC_066583.1:439007496-439326626 GCF_024323335.1 Lathyrus oleraceus | reverse complement strand
ACAAGGTTCCATACCTTATTATCTGAGAACACATAGACCACAAGCTTGATGATTACTTGCAGTGCAAAGACAGAACTCCCCCTGTCATGACCAACCAACTCTCCTCTTGAAACATGGAGATCACACATGAACTTATCCAACACCCCAAGGTTGGACCTTCACTAACTTCTTGATTCAAAGAGAACCCAGACCACTTGATGAATGGAAAACATAAGACGCATTTTCCTGTCTTCAAGAGCACACCCTCTGTTCAACCCTCTTGGTTGAACACATCCACACTCTGTGTCAATCTCTCTTCCAACCAGAACATAAAACCACTTCACCAAAATGTTCTAACATGAGTTAGGACATCCTTCACAACATAACACCAACTGATAATCTTCAGCTATCACTGAGTCATTAGCTTGATCCACAAGAAACCAGACACAAATTAGGACATATACATGCTCATCCCATTACAAGAGATAGTCTTCCATATATAGCTCAAAACTCCTTCCACAAGCTCCAAGAGAAGACTGGAAAGCACCTCCTTTTGTCTTCAACTTACTACTTTTCTGCTAAAAAGTAACTTGTCTTAGACTATCTTCAAGAATAATCAGTTTCCATATGTAGATTATCTTGATTCTTCGAACTCACTTCTGAGATAGACCAAGTGCCACTGGTTGATTACCTCCTTCATGAATCCTCATATGAAAAAGTCAAATGCCATTCTTTTGACCTCTCCACGTTTATCAGACTTCTCCCAAATATATTCTGACCTTCCAAGTGAGACTTGAACTTCAAGCTTTTTGAAGTATCCAATCTACAACCCTGTAGACCCTTTTATCTCAAGTTGATGTGCTACTTCACCAAATAAGATTCTGATGTTGAACCAAATGTCATAACATTGTTTTTTGACATTTAGCTGTTGAATTCAGCTCCTTCTTCTGCCACTTGAAAGAGCTTCCTCCCTTCTCAGAACAAGAGTTCAATGTTCTCATAGACTTGATTGTGGAACCAAGTTTGGGTAAACATCCTCCATCCTGCAGGTTTGCAGTTAAGTCATCCAAGCTCACACCTTGATGAATCCCTGCTTCTTCTCCAAAGACATCAGACACTCTGATGCATGAGTCTTCAGAAGGACCAGTTAGAAATTATCCCTTCAACTATACCAAGGATTCCACTTCCTAAAGCAAAGTTGTTTCCATGATGTCAAGACCGCTGCCACTTGTTCTTGACTCCACAGTGTGCATTAGCTAATGCACTTCCTTACCTAGATCAGAAGTGAACTGGTCCAAGTAACCACCATCAGGACTATGATGTTTTCTTCTTCTTGTACACACCAAGGCTGAACATGTTTCTTGCCAGGAAACCTATTCAGAGATCATATGCTTTTGCTGCCACCAAAGTGATAGATCATAAACCAATGTACTATCCTTCCTGTGATTCTGCACAGGGTCTTGAAGACAAGATGTTCCAACATCTTTTAAAAACATCAGTTATCTTGAGTTCCAAGGATAATCAATTAAATACTTGTACTTGGCACAAGTAGACATTGATCTTAAATCCTTTCCCAGTTTTCCTTTCAGATACTTCCACCATAAGAATACTTTGAGAATACTCTTCTTGTGTCAACATCTTCTGCTTGCAAGCATCTCAATAGTTTTGAGAATCTTTCCAGATTAAATTCACCCTTAGGAATGAGAGGGATGAATCCTTCCTTGCAAATGTGTCACCCAACAACCAGAACCCATGTGACACAGGTCAACAGCCAACCAGACCCTAGGCTGACCAAACGTGAGGAGGTTAACCAAAACTCCCCCTCAAATTAACAATCATGGAAACTTCACACCAATATCCACAAACGTCTCAACATGACATACATCACCCCTATCGGTGGCAATTAACTCTATGAGTTATACCTATACATACTTCAATCACACCAATCAGACTCCAGCTGACCATAAGTACTGGTGAAAGAAAACAACACCCATCAATAGTAGCTATGCATTGCCAGAGCATACTACCTCAACCAATCTCTGAATCTTCATATTCTCACTCCTTGAAAGAACAGTCACTTCTGAGCGTGGTGTTTGAATAACTAGATTCAAGGTCCCAATCCTCTCAAATGACATATCAATCAGGTTACCCCAGTATTGACTTCTAACATCCAGGGGACTTGTCTTCCAACACAACATAGTACTTCAGGGAACAACTATTCAATCCTGATCAATCTATAGGAATAAGACAGACAGCAGGAAATTGCACCATGTCACATCTCAACCAACTTCACTTCTAGAGATCAGACGTCTAAAAGTGACCTTCTTGAGCACACATACAGTTGACCCTACCCTTGTCAACTTAGCACACACAGATGTCTCCTCTTCCAGGTCAGGAGTAGGTTCCAAACAAACGTATCCCTTTATTTGACACCTGAACACATTTGCTCTTCAACCAGTAGCTGCATACTTGTTGAACAACATGTTCTAACATCACATAGAACATTAGTTCCACCTCCTTGGAACAAAATCCTCCTTGAAAGTCTTCAAGGTCTTCATATACACTACCCAAGAGAGTAAAAGAATCAGTGATCAGGTGATTCTTACAATCCTGAAGTGAGAACGTCATGATGAGTGGACTTGAGGAGACTCAAGTATCTTTGACATCTTCAGTAGATTATGATGCAATCTTGAATACATCAGCCTTTCATCCACATGAGGGGAAACTACATCAGAGTTTGAGTTTTTCCAGGTATTATGCAGCGGAAATCATAATACAACTCAACCTATGAACACACACTTCTCCAGATCAGCCTCCAAGATCATACCAAGATTGAATATGATTCAATACTAGCAGAGTTGTCCCACACAAAGGCCAATTGTCAACCTCCAGAGACAGGTACACACAGTTCCTGTCATGACTAGTCCATCCACCTACTTCAAGGGACTATTCAGGGAAATCACAGAATCTTCCATAGGTTCCAGCATCAGTACTAACATAACTCCTTGCAAGATACCAGAAAGTATCACCCATGGATCTCATCCAAAAACAGAACAGGATGCCTGCTCTGATACCAATTAAAATTCTGGTATAGTCAGAGTTCAGATGTTCTACACGAAGTCATGACATCTTATCCAACATTGTTACTAATACAGCAAGACAGTTATAAAAATTTAAAACCCAGTACTCATATGCACCCAGTCACAGATGTCACGACATCTGCTACTATACCACCATGGAAAGAAGAACATCCAGTTTTTTCCATCTAATGCAAAGACACAGTAGAGATCAAACATAACACTTATGTTTATTGGTCCTGCCCAGTTAACAGCATGATGTCTTAACATTGATTTGAACATCACCTGTTCCCACATTACAGATGGGTGAACTGTAACAGATCCACCAGTCTATACATTAGTATCAGCAGTCAATGATTAATGTCATTACATTTTGTTTTTCATTCAGACTGCAGGCTATGTGTCAGGTCTGTTATTCCCTTCATAAACAGACTACAAACAGACTGAGTTATAACAGACAGAATATAGTGTGCAGAAGGTAAAAACACCAGTAATTATTAACCCAGTTCGGTACAATATTACCTACTCTGGGGGCATACCAAGCCAGGAAGAAGATCCACTATTAGCAGTATTAATTCAGAGTTAAACTCCCCCGTTTACAACTCTTCACTTAATCCCTACCCAATGCAATCTATACCTAGGCACTCCTAGATAGAAACCTCCATTTTCCATTCCTATCACTACAATTACCATGTAATGCTTAGACAACTTGAACATGCTTCACAGCTTCGTTCAAGAACATAACAACTCTTTCCTACAGGCTTTAAGTTACATATATCTCATGCTTTCAAGCACTGAGAAACACTTGGTAACCTTCCCACAGGTTGGGAGGTTTACCTCACACACACCCCTAATTTTTACATTGTTTGAGGCTTACAAAACCTAGGTTACAATCTGCTATTCATAACCTAACCACCCAACTGGATTTGGGCCTTCAGAAATCGCAGCAAGCTTCTCCTTTGCTGTTACAAAGCTGGCAGAATTCTTCTGCTACAATCAAGGTCTTCAATCTTTTATTTCCTAAAAGATCTCCATATTTGGAAACTGTATATTCACCAAATATTCTGATTGAGTTTTCAAGATCTCCACATAGAAGTTAGGATATTCACCAAATATCTTAACTAATCCCAGAATATTAAATTAGTTAACACATGCCAGAATTAACTAATACAGTTTTATACACCTGCTTGATGTCACAGTCACGATGTCGTGACATCGTATCTGGCATGTTGGTCCAGATGTTGAACTTCTTCAACCCAACATATTAAAACAACAGAGGTGATTACATTATTTGTTTTACAAAATTAATGCCAATCTTAAGGTACCAATATAAAGGAACCAAGATGCTATGATCCTTGAGGCAATGCAATGAGCAATGATATGATGCCATGAGGGATCTTAGGGCCAAAATTAGGGTCTTACACATTGATTACTTCACCAAGTGGGTTGAAGCGGCATCATATGCAAATGTGACCAGGCAGGTGGTTGGGAAGTTTATCAAGAACCAGCTTCTATGCCGATATGGTGTGCCGGACAAGATCCTTACTGATAATGGATCTAACTTGAACAACAAGATGATGAAAGAATTGTGTAGCGAGTTCAAGATTGCACATCATAATTCTTATCCCTATAGACCCAAGATGAATGGGGTTGTTGAAGCTGCTAACAAGAACATCAAGAAGATTATCCAGAAGATGGTTGATACGTACAAAGATTGGCATAAGATGCTGCCATTCGCCTTGCATGGTTATCGTACATCTGTCTACACTTCAACAGGGGCAACCCCTTTCTCTCTTGTATACGACATGGAGGTTATGCAACCCATGGAGGTTGATATTCCATCAATGAGAGTCTTGATGGAAGCCAAGTTGACCGAGGCTGAATAGGTTCAAAGCCGTTATGACCAGTTGAATTTAATTGAAGAGAAGAGATTAACTGCCATGTGCCATGGTCAGTTATATCAGAAAATGATGAAGAAAGCCTTTGATAAGAAGGTCAAGCCTCGTGTGTTCCGAGAAGGTGACCTCGTGCTCAAGAAAGTCTTGTCTTTCGCGCCCAATTCCAGGGGCAAGTGGACTCCAAACTATGAAGGTCTATATGTTGTTAAGAGAGCCTTTTTAGGCGGTGCTTTGTTGCTTACAACTATGGATGCGGAGGATTTCACTCGTCCTATGAATTCAGATGCAGTCAAGAAATACTTCACCTAAAATAAAATCAGAATAGCTCGCCAAGTTGAAAACCCAAAAGGGCGACTTGGGCAAAAATGTGCGTCTCGATGGATTGAAAACCCGAAAAGGCGGTCTATGCAAAAGTTAGAGACACGAAAAAATGAATATATATCCCTCTAGATTGAGTACCTCACCCTGGGGAAATCTAGGCAAAAATCAGGGATTTGGCAAGTAACTGCATCTTGACAAGACTTTGTTCTATAGGTGTCTTCTGTCAAAGATTCTCGCTCAGTCATCATCAACTGAAGCTTCAAATACATTGGATTCGGAGTTGGTGGAGAAATGGTCATTATGTTCAATGTAGCCCTTTTTTCCCAATATATATCACCAATTTCAAATTTGTAAAGATCCATGAAGTCTCGCCATTTGCGGACTACCATTCTATTAAATAAATTTGAGCCATTATCCAATTCTTTGCACTCTTGTTTGTTTTTGTTTAATAAATGTTTTCATGTTTTAATTGATAAATATCATTGTTTTAAACAAATAGTTTTGATAAACTGTTTTAAACGAAGTGAACATTCACAATGACTGAAAAGATAGTTGGAACGTCTTCAGTGCTCTCCCAATGATAGTACGATTTCCAAAAGGGTAAGACATTTGTTCATATTTTGGCATGTTTATATCCTCTTCATCAGCTTTCGGTTGTTCCCTCAGCAAGAGGTTGTCTAGAGAAGTTGGTAAAGGGTTTTGTTGCCCTTTTCATCCCCAGCATGGCACGTGTTGACAAAAGATTCATTTCCGATTCCCTCAACCAAGGTATCTCCTTTGAGAAAGTTGGCAGTTTATCCCTAGTATGGTCGCCTACAGTCCATCCCCAGTGGAGTTGCCTAGTCCGAGCTTGACAATTTGTTTCCCCTCCGTGGTTGAAGATTTCTCCTAAGTATTGAGAGGTGATGAGGAAGATGTGTTTTTCCCTTCTCCAGCAGAGCAAATTGTTCTTTCTCCCCTTAGCCGAGTTGGTCTCTCCAGCAGTTAGAAGGGAGTGTTTTGATTGATGTGTATTTGTTTGGCGGTTGTTCCCCACAGAGTTTCACATCATTCCTTGATAAGTTCCCCAGTAGCGGTTCTTCTACACCAGATCTTATTGATATCCAGTCACCTGTCCCCGAGAATTATTGGAAAATCCCCGGAAGTCAGAAGTTGTGACTTTGCTTGTCCCCAACGGTGGTCTATGTCTCCTAGTACTAGATCATCCCCATCAGAGATGAGTTCTCCTGTAGGCCTGGCCTTTATCTGTGAGGATGTTATGTCGGATATCCCCAGAAGTTTTTGAGTATACCACCTAGTAACCGGTGATATATCTCCTGGATAATTGCTCTTATCAAGCAATTTATCCCCTTGCGAGTCATATTTTCATTTACCCTTGTTTGGTAATGATCGTTTCTCCTTTTGATTGGTCATCATTTTATACCCAGTAACCGGTATCCCGATGTCCTTTCCTTTCGGTCGATTTGTCCTTCATTAACCCAAAAAACGGTTGTGGATAATCTTCCATGCGAGTATGTTATCTACGTTATGATGGTAATAAATAACATGTCTCATGCGCTCTTCAGTCGAAGTCTTTTTCTTCCCCAGTTGAGTGAGATTCGCATTTCCCTGTGGAATCGAATGTCCATCCTATAAGTCGAGTTTGCTTTTTCAGCCCTCCTTTCGGATGATGAGTGTCTTGGATATGTTCCCAATTCACGCCTGGTTGGTCACCTATTATATGCCCAGTAACCAGTATCCCTTGTGTTCCTTCCTTCTGCTCCCTATTATGACTTTTGTCCCCTATGGAGTCAGATTTTCCTGAGTTGAGATGTGCCTTTTAGGTCCTCCTCGGATGTTTCGGATGATTGATATCTCATCCTTATACCGGTCTTAGATATTCTTTCTCCCTGAGCATGTTGTTCTCTCACCCAGTAACCGGTGTTTCGATAACATGTCTCTTTTTGAGTGTATTACCCAGTAACCGGTAATATCTCGTTGTTTCTTCCTCAGCTGAGTCCTTTGTGGACCTCCCCGCCTGAGTCCGGATTTTTATCCGATGTATCCTTTGTGGATAGTTTCACTGTATTGGCATATTCCCCAGACATGCATCTTTGCGTCAGCTCGAGTCTCTCCATCGATTTACTTTCATGGAATCCCTTCGTGTCTCCCAGCAAGTTTTCAAGGCGTGACCTGCTCACGCATTTTATCTTATTTCCCCCCCCCCCCAAGTGTCTCTGTCTCCCTAGTGAATGTGTTACTCCTATGGATTTTTCAGTTTCCCCTGATTTCTTTTCCTTCGTGGCAATTATTCACCATGAAGATTTTATTTTGCATACATGCATTTGCATCATGAAGTCTCTTAGGGACCAAAATTCGTCTCTTTGTTATTATTTAAGCCCATTCTACCTCGTCGAGATGAAGATTTTAACCTTCATATCTCCGGCTAGAATGACCTTAAATAGGGGCATCTGTAAGACCCTAATTTTGACCCTAAGATCCCTCATGGCATCATATCATTTGCTCAGTGCATTGCCTCAAGGATCATAGCATGTTTGGCTCCTGTACCCTAGGGTTGGGACTTGTGTGAGTGGTTTGAGACCACCAAGCATGCTATAATTGTATATTATTTCTTTTCTTATTTGTTTACTAACCAAAAGCACAAAAATATGTCACTAACTCTTTTTGTTTTGAAGCTCAAGTGATCATGTGCCCAATGCTCCTAGGAGGCTCCTAAGCTCAATGAAGTGGCTAGATAAGGATGAGAAAAAGCATGACAATGGTCCACAAAGCTCTTAATATTCATATATGTCTCCCAAGTATCTCAATTTGCCAATTTGATCAAGATAACCCAAAGGTCTTGAGGATTGTTTCCCAAGGAAACCCTAATTCAACTGTGCTTTGACTGTGCATTGCTCATGAAGCAACCTCAACCTATGATCAAATTTAATCAAGGTTATTTCTTTCATTCATCATTTTATTCATATATGAGCCTATGTGAGGATCCTCAATCATTCATTCATCAAGATTTGAAGTTTGGCCTTGAGAAGTTGACCAGTCAAGTCATCTGACTAAACCGAGGATCACTGAGACACAACTTGTGATGTGTTTGTCAAATAAAGATGACCCCAAGAACAAAAATGTTCTTAAGAATCGTATGAACAACTTTCATGTGCATCAAAAATCCATTTGAAACTTGGAAGGTCATCATTAATTTCAAAACATTATAGGTCATTTTGACGGAAACCCTAATTTTGGGTCAACTTCCCAAGGACCTAACTTCTTCAAATTTTGTGATTTTGAGGTGAGACAAAATTCATTGGAAATCTTACGATGTATACTTCAATTGTTATGTTGGACAAAATTTCATAATCCTAAAATAAATACATGTGATAAATTTATCAACTTGAATTTGAAAAATGTCCAACTTCAAGTGCCCATAACTTTCTCATGAAAAATCCAAATGATGCAAAACATGAGTCTAAATTTATCAACTTGAAAATACCTACAACTTTGATGTTGGAGGTGTTTCCATTTGAGGCATGCATCATTGAAACAGAAGGGCTTGAAGTTGTTTGCTTTTGGTAAAATTTTCAAAGGTGACTTAAACATGTTTTGTACCCAAAACTTCACATCCAGTTTTCATAAATTTCCAGACTTCAAATGAATTTTTTCCAAACATGACTTTTGTTCCTTATTTCAAGGGCTTTCCAACCATTAATCATATTAATTTTTTGGACTTTCCATGACTGAGTTTCGAAGAGCTTAATGTTTATGTTCATTTTTACATTTCACTTTGAAACTTCATGTGCAAGCAAATGCTAAGCCAATTACACATCCAATTCACCTACATTTGATCTCAGCATGGATTTGCATTCATTCTTGGGCCTCACATGCGCCTGTACAGGCCATTGCATGGAGGATCCAAATTTCATGCACACGAGCCAAGCATTGCCTTGCATCCATTCCAGTTATAAATAAAAGCTCATTCTCATTCAAACGGTAACCACAAGGAGATCTGAAGTGTTGTTGGATTGAAAACCAAACCCTCACTAAAGGAATTTTCAGTTTTCTATTTCAATTTCAAGCTTGAATTTCAACATCATTAGTGTAACATCAAACATGAAGGATTCGTGTTATTTGAAGCTGCATTTCAGATGTATAACATCAAACTTCTTTGATTCAAATCTTGCAATATGATGTGAATTCCTTTGGTTTGTGCTGTTTTCTAAAGTCCTCAAGCATGAGGCAGACCAGTGGTGGTCTTAATTTTCCATATCGTGCCATTTCAGATCAAGCACCGTGATCTTCAAGCTCATGTTTCTTTTTAAATAGGAACTTTGAGGAGGATCTATGGTCACACGGGTGATGTACATCACCTCAACTTCATTTTGATACCTTCCTTTTTCATTTTCATTGAGGTTTGATTTCTTGCGCGTGGTGGCCGGATCTGGTTAGGTCGCCGAAGAAGATGGTGGTTTCCACCACCATCCCCATGTGGGAGCTTCAGGGCCCTTGGATGATGCTCAAACGTTTTAATCCCAGCCTTCCAATGTTATGACTTGTTTTAAATCCAAGTGTAGCGCGCTTGACTTTGGTCTTTCGTGTGACCGCGCCTCTGAAGCCTCAGATCATTGCCACGTCAATTAATGAAACCATCCGAGGGCGCTGGTTTTTTCTATTTTTCTTATTTCTGTTTTAATTTCATTTAATTCACTTTATTTTAAAAAATTCATAAATATTTTATTTGAAGTCACAAAAATATGAGACCAATGCCAAAAAATTTCTTGAAAACTCTAGTTTCATATTTTAATTTTTAATTATTTTTGTGACTTCATTTAATATTTTTTGTGAATTATTTGGTTTTTGATATATTTTAATTCATTTTAAAATACTTTTTGATATCTGAAAAATCCAAAAATATTTTCTTAACACATATGGATCATGATAAGTCAATGAAAAATAGTTTCATCAATTTCTTAATTGATTTGAGATTTATTTGAGATTTTAATTCATATTGTGTTATTTTTCATTATTTTTAATTATTTTTAAATAGTTTCTGATTTCAAAAATTATTGAGAAAATTTATCAAAACTTGTTTGACCAAGTTAGACCTATGAGAATTTAATTGGAATTGTTGAAGTTGATTTGAATTGAATTTGAGGTTTGACCATATTTTGTCCATTTTATTTTGCATTTATTTTTAATTCAAAAAATACCAAAAAACTATGTTTTACTTGTGGACTTGTAACCTTCATTTCTCTCCTGTTTAGCATTGATTGATGATGATTTGATTCACATTTGATCATTTGTATTTGATACTTTATTTCTCTTTCCATCCATTTCATCTTCATTCCATTTTTTCTTATTTTTGGCCAATGAGTTAATGTCTTATAATTAGTCTTGACAAATGAGAGGTTTAACCATCTTTGATCCAAATAAAACTCAACTTGATCCAAGATCAAGTGAGTTGCTTTGTGTCCAAGATAGGTTGCTTCTTGGTCAAGCAAAAAACCTAAAGTCCATACAAGGCCTTTCCTCTTTTCTTTTGGTAGACAAGTTTTAGGAGCTTGGCTTAGTAGTCATGATCTCTAACTTGTGTTTATTTGCCTATAGTTTTATTGACCGGCCTCAGATAGGTGTGACTACTACATTAGTCCACTTACGATTACTTAATATAGCGCTAAATTGTCTTATGACAAACTAACATAACTCCACTAATTACTAACTTTTAATATGAGCATTTAATTTCTTGCAATTTACTTTCTTTCTCATTTATTCATATTGCTTTTTATTTTGCTCACTTGAGCACATATTTTATGTTTATGCCATTTTCCTTTTGCTCATTTGGGCTCATTATTGTATGTAAATATATTGTTTTTATGTGTTGGTTTTGCTTTTGTGTTGTGTGAACCCAATGCAAAAAGGAGAAAGGACTTAGAATTAGGACTTACCCATGCTTAAAGGAGTTCAAGAGCAACTAGGCCTCGTGCCTTTAGAATGCTAAACTTGTTGAAGAGCAACTAGGCCTCATGCCTTTAGAATGCTAAATCTCAAAGTTGACTTCAAAGGACTTCCTTTCCAAAAACTTATTCTTTGTCCATTCCTCTTATTGTGTTGTGAACTTTTTGATGTTTGCTCTTGTGTGATAGGGATTCCATCTTGAGATAGTAAGGAGGACCACTGTCATGAGTATCCAATTTAAGAAAGACAAGCCAAATGGATATCCTAAGAGCTTAAATATATTTATTTGATTGCTTGAGTGTTTGCTAAGTCCAAAGGAAAGGAGCATCTTGAATCATTTCTATGATTTCAAGAAAAGGAACTCCAAGGGTTTTATCCTCTCTCTTATCTTTGTATGCTTTAGGACTAGCCCTTCTCTCCTTCTCCTCACTCTAACCCAAGCCAAAATCTTTTCTTCAAACTTTGACTTTGTTTCAAATTAGAAACCTAAGCCTTATGCCTTTGACTTTTCAAAATCTTTTCTTCAATACTCATTGTGAATAAATCTTAATTCAACTTTGACCTCATTTTGTAAATAAATCTAACTTGTAAATATAACTCACTTCAAGTTGTTTTTGTGGTTCCAATGGCCACCTTTGTTAAAACCTTTTCATAAACATTAGTCATAGGTTTGAGTTATCATAGTGGTTGATGTAAATCTCACCTCATCCTTAGTGATTGGACTAGAAGTCTTCCATAAATATTATAGGGTTAATCCCTCACTAGTATGTTGAATCTTTCCTCACATGGTAGATTGTTGGTTTAGGTTGAGTTTTCTCCCTTAAATAACAAAAAACCTTAAGGATTTTGATCAAATCAATTCACCAATATTTGTGATTTTTACCCCGAACTACGAGGTTTTGATCCTACCTTTGTGATGGTACGTAGTCAATGGGTTCATCCATTCAAACAACAATTGTAAATATAATCTATTCTCTTCTCATCCCCCCAATCTTTTGCACATATTTTCACAAATGCCAACCTACAACACATGTTTACATAAAGAGGTTCCCTTAGCGTACTAAGGATGTTTTGGGTGCGTAAAACCTTCCCATTTCATAACCAACCCCCTTACCTAGATCTCTGAAATTTTTATTAGTTTTTGATTTGATAAAACTTCTTACTTGGCTTTTGTTCGCTTTTTAGCCTTTCCTTTGGACAAATAAAAGTGTGGTGGCGACTCGAATTGTATGTTTACTTTTGGTTTAGTCAATAAACCTAAAGGTAACGAATACCCCGCTACACATGCTCGCTCAGCCATCTTGTGATGTATGCTCACAAGATGTCAACGCAAACTGATAATGACCAACTGCTGATTCACTACTTTCAGGATAGCCTGACAGGTGCTACATTCCGGTGGTATATGGGGCTGGAGAGTGCAAGCATCCGCACTTTCAACGATCTAGGCGAGGCCTTTGTGAAGTAGTACAAGTATAATGTGGATATGGCTCCAGACAGGGACCAATTGAGGGCAATGTCCCAGAAGGATAAGGAAACCTTCAAGGAATACGCCCAGAGATGGCGAGAACTGGTAGCTCAGATAGTGCCACCCCTGGAGGAGAAGGAGATGACAAAGATCTTCCTGAAGACTTTGAGCTCTTTCTATTACGAGAGAATGATTGCTAGTGCTCCCCCGGACTTCACCGAAATGGTGAATATGGGGATGAGACTAGAGGAAGGGGTCCGTGAAGGAAGTTTATCTCGAGAAGATGGTTCCTCAACAAAGAAGTATGGAGGATTTGCTAGGAAGAAGGAGGGAGAGACTCATGATGTGTCCTCCCATGTTAAGAGAAGGCCCTCTGTAAAGAGGAGAGAAGTGCGACCAACTGTCAACCAACACCAGGTGGCTCATATAGCACCTGGCTTCAGAGAAGTGCAACAACAACCACAACAACAACAACATCGTCAACAACGAAAGACCTACCAGCCTCGCACCAATAATAACACCATCACCAGCAATTACGAGAGGAAGAGGGTAACTTTTGACCCGATTCCGATGACTTATGTTGAGCTTTATCCTTCCTTGATCGATAGGAAGCTGATAATTCCTCGTGATCCTCCCGCTGTACCAGCCAATCCTCAATGGTGGTATAAGCCCAAACTTCACTGTGTATATCATTCCGGTGCTCCTGGACATGATGTGGAGAATTTCTATCCATTGAAGACCAAGGTGCAAGACCTTGTGAGGACCGGGATACTGTTCTTTGAGGACGTAGGCCCGAATGTGAAGAAGAACTCGTTGCCCGAGCATGGGAAGGCAACTGTTAATATGGTTCATGGATGCCCTGGAAAATATAAAGTTCTTTATGTGAATGACATAAGGCAATCTTTAGTCGAGATGCATAAGTTGTTGTGTGAACACAACCATTATGAGCATGATCATGATAGGTGCCAGGTGTGCACTATCAATGAGAGAGGATGTCGTCAAGTGAGAAGGGACATCCAAGAGATGTTGGATCAAGGAATGATTGAGATACTTCATAATCGTAATGAGGACGAAGTCGATGTTATCACCCCTGTGTTTAAATTGCTTGATCCTGTTGTTATCAAATATGATGACAGCAAGAAGAAAGTATCGCCAACTCTTGTGATTAAGCCAGTGGGTCCGGTCCCGTATGTATCAGACAAAGCGGTTCCCTACCGTTATAATGCAGTCATGCTGGAGGATGGAAAGGAGATGTCGTTGCCCTCAACTTCTGTGGTGAGCATTTTAGATGTTAGTGGAGTGACCCGTAATGGTCGTGTTTTCTCGGCTCAGCTGAAATCCCATGAAGACGGTATGAAGAGAGTTGTTGTTAATCCTGCCAGTCCCGTGGGGACTTCTGCTTCAAATAATTTTGTTTCTGTTGCGAAGGGTGTTGACCCTGTTGTTGTTAAAACCAATAATGCTCCTATCCTAGTTGGCCAGTGTGGCATTTTGAGAGAGGATGGTAATGAGATGTTGAGGCTCATCAAAAGGAGTGAATATAATGTTGTGGATCAGTTGCTACAAACTCCATCAAAGATATTTGTATTATCTTTTTTGATGAATTCAGAGCCACACCGCGAAGCTTTACAGAGGGTGTTGGACGTGGCATACGTGGATCACGATGTCACAATTGAGTAGTTTGATAGCATTGTTGCAAATATAACCGCCTGCAACAATTTGAGCTTATGTGATGCTGATCTCCCAGAGGGGGGAAAAGACCATAATTTGGCTTTACACATATCTATGAATTGTAAAGATGATGCCCTGTCCAATGTGTTGGTGGACACATGATCATCACTCAATGTATTGCCAAAATCCACTCTTGCTAACCTTTCATATCAGGGGCCTCCCATGAGGCAGAGTGGAGTGGTAGTAATATCTTTTGATGGATCACGTAAAACTGTGATCAGTGAATTAGAACTCCCGATCAAGATTGGACCTAGTGATTTCCAAATCACTTTCCAGGTCATGGATATTCATCCATCTTATAGATGTCTGCTTGGTAGACCATGGATTCACGGGGCAGGCACCGTGACATCCACCCTACACCAAAAGTTGAAGTTCGTGAAGAACAAGAAGTTGGTGGTGATAGGGGGAGAAAAGGCTCTCTTGGTCAACCATTTATCTTCTTTCTCCTATATTGATGCTAAGG
This sequence comes from Lathyrus oleraceus, assembly GCF_024323335.1. NCBI lineage: Eukaryota > Viridiplantae > Streptophyta > Magnoliopsida > Fabales > Fabaceae > Lathyrus > Lathyrus oleraceus. The sequence continues at coordinate 439,311,749 of NC_066583.1, read as the reverse complement.
ATGAGGTTGGGACTCTGTTCCAAGCCTTATCTATTGCTGAGTCGTCTAGGAAAGGACTTTCTTCATTTGTCTCCTATAACGATGCAAAGTTGGCCATTGAGCATGGTGCAACTACTGGTTTGGGGAAAATGATCAAGTTGGAAGATAACAAGTCACGGGCTGGCATATGATACTCTTCTGGTGTTTCCAATGATCTTGGGTTGTTCTAGAGTGGAAGTTTCATCCACACCGTTGAAAATCAGGAAGTTGTTGCCATCGTTGAAGATGATGAAGAGGAAGACCTTGGCAACTTTGTCATACCTGGAGGAGTCTGCAATAATTGGGTCGCTGTTGATATTCCAACGGTTATCGATAAGTCAACGTGATGTGTTCATTTTGTTTAAAAACCCTTCTCCCATGCCAAAAGGAGAAGTGAAGACATTGTTGGCATAATTTGATTAATACAATGATATTCATTCAATAATCGCATGTTAAATGTTTGTTATCCAAATTATTTTTCATTTTTGCTTTTTTCACATTAAATTGGTGATCACCATAAAACCCTAAAAAGAGAATAAAAATCAATCATTTCATATGCATAATGATTTGCCTTGTTTGAATTCTGAAATCTCTTTTATACTCAAAATCATTATGCAGGTTAATCAAACCCATTGAACATAATGATCCAACACCATCTCCCAACTTTGAATTCCCTGTATTTTAGGCAGAAGAATATGATGTTGAAGAGATTCCTGTGAGATTACCCGTCTGCTTGAGCACGAGGAGAAGATCATTAAGCCGCATCTTGAGAATCTGGAAACAATCAACTTGGGGTCTAAAGACTGCATTTGTGAAGTAAAGATTGGGGCACTCCTTGAAGAGTCTGTTTAGAAGGGGTTGATTGAGTTGCTACGAGAATATGTCGACGTCTTTGCCTGGTCGTATGAAGACATGCCTTGTCTAGATACTGATATCGTGCAACATTTCTTGCTGTTGAAGCCTGAGTGTGTGCCTGTGAAGCAGAAGCTCAGAAGAACTCATCCCGATATGGAAGTGAAGATTAAAGAAGAAGTTCATAAGCAAATTGATGCGGGGTTTCTGGTGACTTCTACATATCCTCAGTGGGTGGCCAATATTGTGCTTGTGCCTAAAAAAGATGGAAAAGTCCGAATGTGTATGGATTACCGTGACTTGAATAAAGCTAGTCCGAAAGATTATTTTCCCCTACCACACATTGATATGTATGTAGACAATACAACTAAGTTCAATGTCTTTTCATTTATGGACGGATTTTCTGGTTATAATTAGATTAAAATGGCACCCAAGGATATGGAGAAGACAACATTCACCACACCTTGGGGAACATTCTGTTATCGAGTGATGCCCTTCGGTTTGAAGAACGCCGGAGCCACGTATCAACGTGTTATGACTACCTTGTTTCGTGATATGATGCACAAAGAGATCGATGTGTATCTTGATGATATGATTGCAATGTCGAAAACGGAAGTTGAACATGTAGAACACTTGTTGAATATTTTCCAGCGTTTGAGGAAGTATAGACTCCGCTTGAATCCGAACAAGTGTACATTTGGAGTCCATTACAGTAAGTTATTGGGCTTTATTATCAGCGAGAGAGGTATTGAATTTGATCCTGCCAAGGTCAAAGCAATACAAGAGATGCCTGCGCCCAAAACAGAGAAGCAATTCCGAGGTTTTCTTGGCCGCTTGAATTACATTTCCAGATTTATATCCCACATGACTGCCACATGTGCGCCTATATTCAAGCTCCTCCGGAAAGATCAGCGTCATGATTGGACCGAGGATTGCCAAAAAGCCTTTGACAATATTAAAGAGTATCTGTCTGAAGGGAGACCTTTGATTATTTACTTGACTGTGCTTGATGATTCCATGGGTTGTGTCCTTGGTCAGCAAGATGAATCGGGAAAGAAAGAATATGCAATATACTACTTGAGTAAAAAGTTTACTGACTGTGAGTCTCGGTACTCAATGTTTAATAAGACATGTTGTGCTTTGGCTTGGGCTGCTAAGCGTTTACGCTAGTATATGTTGAATCATACAACTTGGTTGATATCCAAAATGGATCCGATCAAGTATATCTTTGAGAATCCTGCTTTAACTGGGAGGATTACCCATTGGCAGATGTTGTTATTAGAGTATGATATTGAGTATCGAGCTCAAAAAGTTATTAAAGGTAGTATCTTGGATGACCATTTGGCGCACCAACCAATTGAAGATTATCAGTCTGTGCAATATGACTTCTCTGATGAGGAGATTCTATATTTGAAAATGAAAGATTGTGATGAGCCTGCGCTCGATGAAGGGCCAGATCCTGGTTCCCGGTGGGGTATGGTGTTCGATGGTGCTGTTAATCAATATGGAAATAGTATTGGGGCAGTGATTATTACTCCACAAGGCACACATTTTCCTTTTACAGCAAGGCTAACTTTCAAATACACGAATAATATGGCGGAGTATGAGGCTTGTATTATGGGTTTGGAAGAATGTACTGATCTTAGGATCAAACATCTTGATGTTTATGGCGATTCGGCCCTTGTTGTTAATCAGATTAAGGGTGAGTGGGAGACGAATCAGCCTGGCCTCATCCCATATAGAGATTATGCAAGGAGGATTTCAACTTTCTTTACTAAGGTTGACTTCCATCATATTCCTCGAGATGAGAATCCGATGGCGGATGCTCTCGCTACGCTTGCTTCAATGATCGCTGTCAATTATTGGAATGAAGTCCCAAACATTACCGTGATGCGCTTGGATAGACCAGCTCACGTGTTTGCAGTTGAGGAGGTGAAAGATGATAAGTCATGGTATTATGATATCAAGTGTTTTCTCTAAAGTCAGACTTACCCGCCTGGGGCATCTGTTAAAGATAAGAAGACTTTGAGGAGATTATCTGGTAGTTTATACCTTAATGGTGATGTGCTTTACAAGAGGAATTTTGACATGGTTCTGCTCAGATGCGTGGATAGACACGAAGCAGACCTGTTGATGACTGAAGTCCATGAGGGTTCATTTGGTACTCATTCCAATGGACATGCCATGGCTAAAAAGATGCTGAGAGCAGGCTATTATTGGCTGACAATAGAGTCTGACTGCTGCAAGTATGTGAAGACATGCCACAAGTGTCAGATTTATGCAGATAAGATTCATGTTCCCCCGACACTTCTGAATGTTATTTCCTCACCATGGCCTTTCTCCATGTGGGGAATTGACATGATTGACATGATTGAACCAAGGGAGTCGAACGGTCACCGTTTTATTCTCGTAGCCATTGATTACTTCACCAAGTGGGTTGAAGCGGCATCGTATGCAAGTGTGACCAGGCAGGTGGTTGTGAAGTTTATCAATAACCAACTCATATGCCGATATGGTGTGCCAGACAAGATCATTACTAATAATGGATCTAACTGAAACAATAAGATGATGAAAGAGCTGTGTAACGAGTTCAAGATTGCACATCATAATTCTTCTCCCTATAGACCCAAGATGAATGGGGTTGTTGAAGCTGCTAACAAGAACATCAAGAAGATTATTCAGAAGATGGTTGTTACATACAAAGATTGGCATGAGATGCTGCCATTTGCTTTACATGGCTATCGTACATCGGTTCGCACTTCAAAAAGGGAAACCCCTTTCTCTCTTGTATATGGCATGGAGGTTGTGTTCCCCGTAGAGGTCGAGATCCCATCAATGAGAGTTTTGATGGAAGCCAGGTTGACTGAGGCTGAATGGGTTCAGAGTCGTTATGACCAACTGAATTTGATTGAAGACAAAAGATTAACTGCCATGTGCCATGGTCAGTTGTATCAACAGAGGATGAAGAAAGCCTTTGATAAGAAGGTCAAGCCTTGTGTGTTCAGAGAAGGTGACCTCGTGCTCAAGAAAGTCTTGTCTTTCACGCCCGATTCCAGAAGCAAGTGGACTCCAAACAATGAAGGTCCATACGTTGTTAAGAGAGCCTTTTCAGGCGGTGCTTTGTTGCTTACAACTATGGATGGGGAGGATTTCACTCGTCCTGTGAATTCAGATGCAGTCAAAAAAAACTTCGCCTAAAAAATATAATATAAAAATAGAATAGCTCGCTAAGTTGAAAACCCAAAAGGGCGGCTTAGGAAAAAATGAGTGTCTCGGTGGATTAAAAACCGGAAAGGGCGGTCCAGGAAAAAGTTAGAGACATAAAAAAATGAATATACATATCCCGCTAGATTGCGTACCTCATCCTAGGGCAATCTAGGCAAAAATTAGGGATTTGGCAAGTAACTGCATCCTGACAAGACTTTGTTCTACAACTGTCATCTGTCAAAGATTCTCCTTCAGTCATCATCAACTGAAGCTTCAAATACAGTGGATTCAGAGTTGGTGGAGAAATGGTTATTATGTTCAATGTAGTCCTTTTTCCAAGTATATCACCAATTTCAAATTTTGTAAAGATCCATGGAGTCTCGCCATTTGCGGACTACCATTCTATTAAATAAATTTGAGCCTTTATCCAATTCTTTGCACTCTTACTTGTTTCTGTTTAACAGATGTTTGCATGTTTTAATTAAGGAAAATCATTGTTTTAAACAAATAAAGTTTTATAAACTGTTTTAAACAAAATGAACATTCACAATGACTAAAAGGATAAATGGAACGTCCTTAGTGCTTTCTCAAGGATAGTATGATCACCAAAGGGTAAGACATTTGTTCATATTCTGGCACGTGTATATCCTCTTCATCAGCCTTCAGTTGTCTCCCCGTCAAGCGCTGAAAAAGGTCATCAGTTCCCCAGAGACTCTGATATAAGAAGTCCTCCTTGTTGGCAGTAGATTTAATCTATCTTGTTGGATGGCTTTCTCCTAGCAGAATCTGTGGATGTTCATTCAAACAACTCCCGGATAGTTTGTTTATGCGTACATGTTTGTTTCCCCCCAAGGAGTCTTAGCGATCCGTGGTTGGTTGGTCTGTGGATGATCCCTTTTGTACCAGTTTTTTCCTTGAACTTTTAGAGACGTGTATCCCTCTATATCAGGCACTAGCATTTGTGTTTTATCAATTATATGGTTGTCACCCCTTGTGTGGACTGACTTAAAATCCCTTATAGATTGATAAAAGTTGATATGTTATTCTACTCACGAAGACTTTGTCTTTCCCCAGCAGAGTAAGCATGTATTCCCTGCAGAGCTATCTTTCATACAGTTGTCTCCTCAACAGGAAGTTTCCAGGGGTAATCGATGAAAAGCTTGTTTCCCTTTTCATTCCCAGCATGTCACGTGTTGACGAAGGATTCATTTCCGATTCCCTCAGCCAAGGCAGTTCCTTTGAGAATACTTATAGTTTATCCCTAGCGGGGTTGCACGATCTGAGTTTGATAATTTGTATCCCCTCCGAGTCTGAAGATTTCTTCTTGTATTGAGAGATGATGTGGAAGATGTGTTGTTTCTTTCCCCAGTGGAGCAAATTGTTCTTTTTCCCCTTAGCAGAGCTTCCTCTCCAGCAGATAGAAGGGAGTATTTTGATTGATGTGTATCTGGTTGGTGTTTGTTCCCCACGGAATTTCACATCATTCCTTGTTAAGTCCCCCATTAGAGTTTCTTCTACGGTGGATCTTATTGATATTCAGCCACCTCCCGAGAATTGATGGAAAGTCCCCGACAGGTTCTTCTACATCTTCCTTATGACAGGATTGTTGGCCTCTGGAAGACTCCTATTGTGTAGAATTTTGTTTCTTGCAGTTAGAAGCTGTGACTTTACCTGTCCCTAGCTATGATCGATGTCTTCCCGTGTTTGATCATCCCCACCAGAGCTGAGTTCTCCTGTAGGCTTTTCCCTTCTTGTTGAGATATTATGTTAGACGTCCGTAATTCTTTGACCTGTTTGTGCTAGATATGTCTGTCTGTCAACATTAATCATACACAAATCATGCATATACACACATAATCATAGCATTTAGATATTCATGTTGCATTCTTTGCCGTATATCTTTGCTTGTTATCCGTTGCTATTGGTGAAGTGTTCTTCCCTAGGCAGATGTTTGTGTCTGATCGCTCCATATAGAGTTAACCCCATAGGCAAAAAGTGTTTATCTTTTCTTCCATTCTTCCTCACTAAGTTATGTCCTCGTGGATGATTGTTGTTTCAGTTTCCTCCCCAGTTGTATCGGGATGGAATTACTCCCTTGAGATATACCCTCATTGGGTTGAGTCTTGTTTGATTGTGTCTTTCTAGTTTATTCCTGGATTGACTCTCCTTTCTTGTTATCCCCTGCAGTTCCATGTTGTGTAGTTGTTCAAATTGCTCAGTATCCAGCAGTTGTGCATCTTTTCCCCAGCAAATTCTATGGCTTTCTACCCAGTAACCGATAGTTATAAGTCCTATTTTCTGTGGTTTTCTACCCAGTAACCGGTAGATGTAATCCCCTCTTTGTTGGTTATCTTTACCCAGTAACCAGTATTGATATTCCTTCGTTTTTTAGTATACCACCCAGTATCCGGTGATATATCTCTTGGATAATCGCTTTTGTTAGGCAATTTATCCCTTGCGAGTCATTTTTCATTTACCCTTGTTTGGTAATGATTGTTTATCTTTCTGATTGGTCATCATTTTATACCCAGTAACCGGTATCCCGATGTCCTTTCTTTTCGGTCGATTCATCCTTTATTAACCCAGTAACCAGTTGTGGATAATCTTCCATGCGAGTATGTTATCTACGTTAAGACGGTAATAGATAATGTATCTCACGCGCTCTTCAATTGAAGTCTTTATCTTTTCCAGTTGAGTAAGATTCGTATTTCCTTATGGAATCGAATGTCCATCCTGTAAGTTGAGTTTGCTTTTTTTTCAGCCCTCCCTTTGGATGATGAGTGTCTTGGAAATGTTTCCAATTCACGCCTGGTTGGTCACCTATTATATGCCCAGTAACCGGTATCCCTGGTGTTCCTTCCTTCTGCTCCCTATTATGACTTTTTGTCCCATGTGGAGTCAGATTTCTCCCTGAGCATGTTGATTCTCTCACCCAGTAACCGGTGTTTTAATAACACGTCTCCCTTTGAGTTTATTACCCAGTAACCAGTAATATCTCGGTGTGTCTTTTCTCTCAGCCGAGTCCTCTGTAGACCTCCCCGTCTGAGTCCGTATTTTTATCTAATGTATCCTTTGCGGATAGTCTTGTTGTGTTGGCATATTCCCCAATACATGCATCTTTGCGTCAACTCGAGCCTTTCCATCGATTTATTTTCGTGGAATCCTTCATGTCTCCCTGCAAGTTTTCAAGTCGTGGCCTGCTCACGCATTTTTACTTTTATTTCCCCATAGTATCTTCTGATTTCTTTTCCTTCATGGCAATCATTCACCATGAAGATTTTATTTTTGCATGCATACATTTGCATCATGAGGTCTCTTAGGGACCAAAATTTGTCTCTTTGTTATTATTTAAGCCCATTCTACCTCATCGAGACGAAGATTTTAACCTTCATATCTCCGGCTAGAATGACATAAAATAGGGGAATCTGTAAGACCCTAATTTTGACCCTAAGATCCCTCATGGCAACATATCATTGCTCAGTGCATTGCCTCAAGGATCATAGCATGTTTGGCCCTTTAACCCTAGGGTTGGGACTTGTTTGAGTGTTTTGAGATCACCAAGCATGCTTGTAGTGTATATTATTGCTTTTCTTATTTTGATTACTAACCAAAAGCACAAAAATATGTCACTAACTCTTTTTGTTTTGAAGCTCAAGTGATCATGTGCTCCGATGCTCCTAGGAGGCTCCTAAGCCCAATGAAATGGCTAGATGAAGATGAGAAAAAGCATGACAATGGTCCACAAATATCCTAAACATCATATATGTCTCCCAAGTATCTCAATTTGCCAATTTAATCAAGATAACCCAAAGGGCTTGAGGATTGTTTTCCAAGGAAATCCCAGTTCAACTGTGTCTTCACTATGCCTTGCTCATGAAGCAACCTCAACCTATGATCAAATTTAATAAAGTGAAGTTCTTTAATTAATTATTTGGTTCATATGTGAGTTTATTTGAGTATCCTCAATCATTCATTCATCAAGATTGGAGGTTTGGCCTGAAAAGTTGACCAGTTAAGTCATATGACTAAACTGAAGATCACTGAGATACAACTTTTGATGTGTTTGTCAAATGAAGATAACCCCAAGAGAAACAATGTTATTAAGAACCATATGAACAACTTTCATGTTCATCAAAAATTCATTTGAATCTTGGAAGGTCATCATTCATTTTAAAACATTATAGGTCATTTTGACTAAAACCCTAATTTTGGGTCAACCTCCCAAAGGACCTAACTTCCTTAATTTTTATGATTTTGAGGTGAGAAAAAATGAATTGGAAATCTTGAGATGTCTACTTCAAATATTATGTTGGACAAAATTTCATAATCCTAAAATAAATACATGTGATAATACAAAACATTATAGGTCACATTGGACTTAAGTCATTGAATTTGAAAAAGTTCCTAACTTCAAATGCCCATAACGTTTTCATGGAAAATCCAAATGATGCAACATTTGAGTATAAATTGATCATATTTAAAATATCTATAACTTTGACGTTGGAGGTGTTTCTATTTGAAGCTTGCGTCATGGAAACAGAGGGGTTTGAATAGGCTTACTTTTGGTGAAAATTTTCAAAGGCAATTTAAACATGTTTTGTACCCAAACTTTCACAGCCAGTTTTCATTAATTTCCAAATTCCAAATGAATTTTCCCAACATGACTTTTGTTTCTTATTTCAAGGGCTTTCCAACCTTTATTCACATTACTTTTTTGGACTTTCCATTGGTGAGTTTCGAAGAGCTCTTTCTTTATGTTCACTTTTGCATTTCATGTTGAAACTTAATATGAAAGCTGATTACATCACATGTACACGTCCAATGCCATTTCAAATGAGATCAACTTGGATTTGCCCCCATCATTGGGCCTCACATGCGCTTGTACAAGCCCATGCATTAAGTTTCAAATTGCCATGCACACGAGGGAATCATGATACACAACCATCCTCAACTATAAATAAAGCTCCATTCTCACTCATTTAGCAACCCTTTGGAGACCTGAAATGCTGCAACATTGAAATCCCAACCAATACCAAAGGAATTTTCAGATTTTTCTCTCATTTTCAAGCTTGAAATTCAACATCATTAGTTGATTTTCAAAACTCAATTCCTTAGCCTATCATCTCCATTACATCTCCAGAGCAAGAAGGAATCAAGATCTTGAAGAATTCGTGGCCTTAAGAGCTCCAATTCAGAAGTAGAACTTCAAACTTTTTGGATCTAGATCTTGCAATTCAATGTAGTATTCACTTGTTTGTGTGATTTTCTGAAGTCCTCACACTTGAGGCAAGCCAAGGGTGGTTTCAATTTTCCATTTCGTGCACTTTCAGTTTGAACACCATGATCTTCCACTTCACATTTCTCTCAAAATAGAAAGAGTGAGGAAGATCCATGGATACATTGGTGATGTACATCACCTGAGCTTCAATTTGATGTCCTTGTTTTTCATTTTCGTTACAAAATGTTTCTCTGCAAGTGGTGGTCGGATTCTGGTAGCTCACCGGAGAAGATGGTGGTTTCCACCACCATCACCATGTGTGCACTTTCCTGACCATTGTATTGCTATGCCGCGTTATAATCCTGATCGTTCCTTATGTTTACTTGTTTTAATGCATTATGCCGCGCGTCTGACTTATTTCCACCATGCGCCCTTGCATCTGATCCATCCATCCACGCCATGTCATTTAATGAAGTTGATCCTATGGTGCTGGAATTTTCATTATTTCTATTTTCATTTTAATTTCAGTTAATTCCTTTTATTTTCAAAAATTCATAAAAAATTTACTTGAAGTCACAAAAATATGAGACCAATTCCAAAAAAAAATTTGGAAAATCTAGTTTCATATTTTGATTTTTAAATATTTTTGTGATTTCGTTTAATATTTTTTGTGAATTATTTGGTTTTTAATAGTTTTAATTCAATTTAAATTATTTTCTGATATTTAAAAAATCCAAAAATATTTTCCTAACACCTATGGATCATGATAAGCCAATGAAAAATAGTCTCGTCAATTTCTTATTTGATTTGAGATTTATTTTAGATTTTAATTCATATTGTGTTATTTTTTATTGTTTTTAATTGTTTTTAAATAGTTTCTGATTTCCAAAATTGTTGAGAAAATTAGTCAAAGTTTATTTGACCATGTTAGACCTATGAGAATTTAATTGGACTTGTTGAAGTTGATTTGAGTTAAATTTGAGGTTTGACCTTATTTGGATTATTTTTATTTGCATTTTATTTTAATTCAAAAAATACTAAAAAATTATGGTTGACTTGTTGACTTGTAATCTTCATTTCTTTTCTGTTTGGCATTATTTGATGATGATTTGATTCACATTGGATCAATGGAACTTAATATTTGTCTTCTTTTTCATTCCCTTTCATCTCCATATTCTTTTTCATTAATGGCCAATGAGTTAATGTCTTATGGTTGGTCTTGACAAATGAGAGGTTTAACCTTCTTTGATCCAAACCAAACTCAACTTGATCCATGATAAAGTGAGTTGTTTTGTGTCCAAGATAGGTTGCTTCTTGGTCAAGCAAATAACCTAAAGTCCAGACAAGGCCCTTCCCCTTTTGTTTTGGCATGGCAAGTTTATGGAGCTTGCTTACTAGTCATGATCTCTAACTTGTGTTATTTGCCTATAGTTTTATTGACCGGTCTCAAATAGGTGTGACTACCACATTAGTCCACTTACGATTAGTTAACATAGCGCTACATTGTCTTATGCCAAGCTAACATAACCTTCACTAATTACTAACTTTAATTTTAGCATTTAATTTCTTGCCCTTTACTTTTAATGCCATTTATTTTCTTGCTCATTATTCATATTGGTTTTCCCTTTGCTCACTTGAACCCATATTTTATATTTATGTCATTTTTCTTTTGCTCATTTGAGCTCATTATTGTATATAAATATATTGTTGTCTTGTGTTTGCTTTGTGTTTGTTTTGTGTGAAACAAATGTAAAAGGAGAAAGGACTTAGAATTAGGACTTACCAATGCTTAAAGGAGTTCAAGAGCAACTAGGCCTCATGCCTTTAGAATGCTAAACTTATTGAAGAGCAACTAGGTCTCATGCCTTTATAATGCTAAATTTAAAAATTGATATCAAAGGACTTCTCATCCAAACTTATTCTTTGTCCATTCCTCTTATTCTGTTTGTCAACTTTGTGATGTTTGCTCTTGTGTGATAGGGATCCTACCTTGAGATTGGGAAAAGAGGACCATTGTCATGAATAGCCAAGTTAAGAGAGACAAGCCAAATGGATATCCTAGGAGCTTAACTTCAAATTGTTTGATTGCTTGTTTATGTGCTAAGTCCAAAGGAAAGGAGCATCTTGAATCATCTCTATGATTCCAAGAAAAGGAACTCCAAGGGTTTATCTTTCCCCTCTTATGTTTGTATGCTTTAGGACTAGCCTCTTCTCTTCTTCTCCTCACTCTAACTCAAGCCAAGATCATTTTCTAAACTTTGACTTTGTTTCAAACTAGAAACCTAGGCCTTAAGCCTTTGACTTTTCAAAATCATTTTCATTAATACTCATTATGAATAAATCTTAACCCAACTTTGACTTTATTTTGTAAATAAATTAATTTGTAAATATAACTCACTTCAAGTTGCTTTTGTGGTTCCAATGGACACCATATTAAAACCTTTTCATAAATATTAGTCATAGGTTTGAGTTATCATAGTGGTTGATGTAAATCTCACCTCATCCTTAGTGATTGGATTATAAGTCTTCCATGCTTATTATAAGGTTAACCCCTCACTAGAATGTTGAAGCCTTCGTCACATGGTGGATTGTTGGTTTAGGTAGAGTTTTCTCCCTTTGATAACAAAAGACCTTAAGGCTTTTGATCAAATCAATTCACCAATCTTCGTGATTTTTACCCTGAACTACGAGGTTTTGATCCTACCTCTGTGATGGTACGTAGGCAATGGGTTCATCTATTCAAACAACAAAATTTGTAAATATAATATATTCTCTTCTCATCCCTCCAATCTTTTGCACAAATCTTTTCACAAATACCAACCTACAACACATATTTGCAGAAAGGGTTCCCTTAGAGTACTAAGGATGTTTTGGGTGCGTAAAACCTTCCCATTTCATAACCAACCCCCTTACCTAGATCTCTGACATCTTTATTAGTTTTTGATTTGAAAAACTTCTTACCTTGGCTCTTGTTTGCTTTTTAGCCTTTCCTTTGGACAAATAAAAGTGCAGTGGCGACTCGAATTGTATGTTTACTTTAGGTTTAGTCAATAAACCTAAAGGTAACGAAAACCCCTTTACACTTGGTATAATGTGCATAGGAAAGGAAGGTCAGAGTTTAGTCTGTGCAGTTGTGTGGCTTTAGAAGCTTACACTCTTTGGGTGAAGAAGAAAGCTTTGGAGTTGAATATGCCTTATCCTTGTGAGAGACCTATATCTATGGTTGTGGTTGAGCCATTAACTCTCCCTAACCAAGATGTAGAGGAGTTGGAAGACGCACTCGCCAAGATCAAGCAAGAGAAAGATATGTGGGAAGAGCGTTTCCGTGCTTTGAGCAAGAAGCATGAAGAGTTGCAGTTGGAGTCTAAGGACAAAGATGCACTTATCGAGCTACTTGAAGACCAAGTGACAAAGAGAAAGAGAGAGCCGAAGGTTTCATCTTCCTCTAGCATGCCTCAGCCTTCTATCGCTTGGAAGAAGATTGTCGATCAGCTTGTTCTTGAGAAGACTCAGATGAAGGCTTCTTTTGAGACCGAGATCCGACGCATTCGAAGGAAGTACCTGCCTACAGCCAGGCCTTCTGATATTGTTGTTAAGGATCCTTAGGATGACTAGTCTCCTTTTCTCTTGTATTTTTATTTGGTTTCTGAAATTGTACTTAGTGTAATCCTTCCAATTATATAAATAAAAAGAGATTTTTGGTCATATCAAATTATTACAATTGTTGTTAAAATATATATATATTCGCTAATACAAAAGATGCCAGCTTCCTTAACTCTTTCAAGTCGGGACATCTGAAACTGTACTTCTTAGTGTTCCTTCGTCCACAATCCATGGTCTGAAAGTATTTACAAATAATACCTCAGTTCCTTGAAATTTTCATGTGAAGAATGTTATGATGCGCATGAATGCATGAATGCAACAATCACAAATAAGGGACCACACACAAGGCAAACAAACAAAGGTTAAGGGATGAATCAAGTCATTATCAAGATCAATCATCCATTTTGGTGGATTATGGTTTACACCTTATCAACATCCAAGTTCCTTGAAAAAATAAAAATATATAAACAAGTGATGCATTCCATGCATCATTTGCATAAGCAGGTTTCTCTTTCGCCAGATGTCTCATTGGTGTTTCTTCTGTGCTTCAGCCAAGTTGACTCATCGGTACAACACTCGCGCCAATCATCTGAGAATCATGGAATATCTTGAGCAAGAGAGTAGAGAGATGAAGGACGAGATTTTCCGCCTGACTGCCATGATGGAGTCAGTGTTAGCTGCTCAGAGCCAGTCGTCTCCAACACCCACAACTCCTCCTCCTCAAAGGATTGTTGTTTCAGAGGTGGCTACCTCTATCATGCTTGTTGCTACCTCTCATTTTGCTCCTGCCATGCCTGCCGGATTCCCGTGGGGAATGCCTCCGAACTTCATGCCTGAAGGCTTTGCGCCTACTTTTGCTTCCATGCCGGCATCTAACTCGGTCATGTCTGTGCCACCTCCCGTTGTGCACACCTTACCTCGTGTGGAGGACACCATTTACCATTCTGAGCCATATGAGGGCCCATATGTTTATGAGAAAATGGACGAAATGAAGGATTAATTTCTTGAGCTGCGTAAGGAATTGAAGATGTTGAGAGGTAAGGACCTGTTTGGGAAAAGTGATGCTGAGTTATGTCTGGTGTCGAATGTGAAGATTCCAGTGAAGTTCAAAGTGTCTGACTTTGAAAAATACAGAGGGAATACATATCCGCTCAGTCATTTGGTGATGTATGCCCGCAAAATGTCTACCCAAACAGATAATGACCAGTTGTTAATCCACTACTTCCAAGACAGTCTGACCGGTGCTACGCTCAGATGGTATATGGGGTTGGACAGTGCAAGCATCCACACTTTCATTGATTTGGGAGAAGCTTTTGTCTAGCAGTATAATTATAATGTGGACATGGCGCCTGATAGAGACCAATTGAGGTCTATGTCTCAGAAGGATAAGTAGACATTCAAAGAATATGCACAGAGGTGGAGAGAATTAGCTGCTCAGATTACCCCTCCTTTAGAAGAGAAGGAGATGACAAAAATCTTTTTGAAAACCCTGAGTTCATTTTACTATAAACGCATGATTGCTAGTGCCCCTAGTGACTTTACCGAAATGGTAAACATGTGGATAAGGCTTGAAAAAGGTGTCTGAGAAGGACGATTGTCAAAGGAGGAAGCATCATCAAGTAAGAGATATGGCAGCAGTTTCGGGAAGAAGAAAGACAACGAAGCTAATGCAATCTCCAGTGGGAGGCAGAGGAGGCCTCAAATCAGAAAGAGTCAACCATCCCGTCAACACCATCATCAAGTATCCTTAGTAATTCCAGTATTTTTGAACGACCAATCGACACCAATTCAACAACAACAACAACGTCAACAGCAACAACCACAACAACGAACAAACACCTACAATAACAACAATACCAACAATCATCATCAGCAAAATTTTGAGAGGAAGAAGGTCCCTTTTGAACCTATTCCTATGACTTATGCATACCTTTATCCATCTTTGGTTCTCAAGAACCTACTCTAACCGAGAAACCTGCCACAAATTCTAGAACCACTTCCATGGTGGTACAAACCTGAACTCCGTTGTGCTTTTCATCAAGGGGCACTCGGACATGACATTGAGAACTGCTATCCGCTTAAGTACGAAGTTCAGAAGCTGATAAAGAGTGAAATGGTATCCTTCGAGAACCGTGCACCGAATGTGAAAGCAAATCCACTACACGCTCATGGGAATTCTTCTGTTAACATGGTGGATGGTTGTCCCGGAGATTTTAAAGTGTTTGATGTCCGTTTCATTCGGAGGTGCTTAGTGGCAATGCATAAGGACATTTGTATGGTGAGTGATTGTGAGCATGACCATGACGGTTGTGCTATCTGCAGTGTCAACCCGAGGGGTTGTGTGGTAGTGAAAAGGGACATCCATAGGTTGATGGATGAAGGCATGATCCAAATTGTTCAATCCCATCATGTAGATGACGATGTGAATGTCATAGTGCCTGTTTTCAAGAATCTGGAAAAAGTAGTCATTCAGTACGACAACAGTAATAGTAACAGCAACACTCAAAGATAGGTATCGTCGTTGGTCATATGGTTAGCGAACCCAGTCCCGTATTCATCCGATAAAGCTGTTATGTATCAGTACAATGCGACAATGTTGAAAGATGGTCAAGAGGTTCCATTGTCGACGACCAGTTCTGTAGTGAGTATTGTTGATGTTACTAAGGTGACCCATAGTGGTCGAATGTTTAGGTAGGTATTCCCAAAAGGTAAGGAAGAATCAATTGTCAATAAGAAGGTGGAAGTGCCTGCAGTAGATCCGGTAAGTGCTTCAAAATGTCAGTCTGGTGAATCTAGCAATTTGAAGGCTAATGATGATGATGAGGTACTTCGTCTAATAAAGAAGAGTTTAACATGCTGGAGCAGCTGCTCCAAACCCAATCAAAGATTTCAGTGTTGTCTCTGCTAATGAATTCAAAAGCGCACAGAGAAGCTCTACAAAGAGTTCTAGAGAAAGCGTTCGTGGAACATGATGTTACGGTGGATCCGTTTGATCATATAGTAGCTAACATCACTTCTTGCAATAATCTCCGTTTTTGTGATGAGGAACTCCCTGAGGAGGGTAGGAATCATAATCTGGCTTTGCATATTTCGATGAATTGCAAAGATGATGCTTTGTCCAATGTATTGGTTGACACCGAGTCTTCATTGAACGTACTGCCGAAGTCAACTCTTTCAAAGTTGTCATATCAAGGAGCGCCTATGAGGTATAGTGGTGTAATCGTCAGAGCTTTTGACGGTTCACGCAAAACAGTGATAGGTGAATTGGACCTTCCAGTGAAGATAGGTCCGAGTGATTTTCAGATTACTTTTCAAGTAATGGATATCCACCCGGCCTACAGTTGTCTGTTGGGAAGACCATGGATCCACGAGGCGGGAGCTGTTACCTCCATATTGCATCAGAAGCTCAAATTTGTGAAGAATGGGAAGCTTGTTATCGTTGGCGAGGAAAAGGCGTTGTTGGTTAGCCACCTGTCATATTTCTCTTATGTTGAAGTTAAGGATGAGGTTGGGACTCTGTTCCAAGTCTTATCTATTGCTGCTGAAAGGAGAGTTGGATCACCTATGTCCTCATTGAAAGATGCATGGAAGATTGTTGAAGAAGGCAATGTTGATCAGTGGGGGCGCATGGTAGAGGTCTCCGACAACAAAGGTAGAACCGGTATGGGTTTTCAGCAAGGATTGTCTACTGCTAGATCAGAGGATAGGCAACTTAGCTTCTGTAGTGGAGGGTTCATTCATGGAAATGAACAACACTTAGCTGTTGTGCTAGAGGATGACGAAGAGGAAGACTGCACAAATTTTGTGACGCATGGAAAGGCTTGTAACAATTGGACTGCTGTTGATATTCCTGTTATTTTGCATCGATCTATGTAATTGCTTTTATATGTTTTAAAAATCCTTCTCCTAAGCCTAATGGGGAAGTGAACATTGTTAGGCATTTCAAATTTGATCATCAATAAAATTAATTCTATTCATCCATATTTATGATGTTTTATTTTTAGTTTTTGCTTTATTCTGAAAATGGTAATCACAAAAAGCATAAATAAACAATATAATTGTCCATCTGCATAATATTTGGTCACAAAATTCACTTCTCTAAAATCAAAATATCAAATCATTATGCAGGTTGGTTTCTAACCCCATTGAATACAATGATCCTTCTCCTTCTCCAAATTTTGAATTCCCTGTGTTTGAGGCCGAGAAGGAAAATGATGAAGAAGTGAGTGATGAATTGTATCGTCTTCTTAAGCATGATGAAAAATTCATTCAGCCGTTTGAAGAGCATATTCAATGAGTCAACCTAGGTTCTGAAGATGATGTGAAGGAAGTCAAGATTGGGTCTCGACTATATCCAAATGCGAAGAAGGGGTTGGTTGATCTTCTTCGAGAGTATTCAGATGTTTTTGCTTGGTCCTATCAAGACATGTCGGGTTTGGATTCTGAGATTGTGGAGCATAGATTGTCGTTGAAGCCAGAATGCCCGCCAGTCAGGCAGAAGTTGAGAAGAACGCATCCTGATATGGCAGTGAAGATCAAAGAAGAAGTGCAAAAGCAAATTGATGTCAGTTTCCTTGTGACCGCTGAGTATCCGTAATGCGTGGCCAATATTGTGCCTGTGTCCAAAAAAGATGGAAAAGTCCGCATGTGTGTCGATTATAGAGATTTGAATAAAGTTAGTCCGAAAGATTATTTCCCTCTGCCACACAGTGATATGTTGGTAGACAATACTGCTAAATTCAAAGTCTTTTCGTTTATGGATGGATTTTCCGAATATAATCAGATTAAGATGGCACCCTAAGATATGGAGAAGACCACATTCATTACACCCTAGGGAACATTCTGTTATAGAGTGATGCCTTTCGGTTTAAAGAATGCTGGTGCAACTTACCAAAGAGCAATGACTACTCTTTTTCATGATATGATGCATAAAGAGATTGACGTTTATGTCGATGATATGATTGCCAAATCGATTGATGAAGAAGAACATGTTGAGCATTTGTTGAAGTTATTCCAGCATTTGAGGAAGTATAAACTCCGCTTGAATCCCAATAAGTGTACTTTTGGTGTTCGTTCTGGTATGTTGTTGGGCTTTATTGTCATCGAGAGGGTATTGAAGTAGACCCTGCCAAGGTTAAAGCAATACAAGAGATACCTGCACCCAAAACTGAAAAGCAAGTCAGGGGTTTTCTTGGCCGCTTGAATTATATATCCAGATTCATTTCACACATGACTGCCACATGTGCAACTATATTCAAGCTTCTTCAGAAATATCAGTCTTGTGATTGGACCGAAGATTGCCAAAAAGCTTTTGACAGTACCAAAGAGTATCTGCTTAAGCCTCCGATTTTGTATCCATTTGTTATAGGAAGATCATTGATAATGTATTTGACCGTGCTTGAAGATAGTATGGGTTGTGTTCTCGGTCAGCAAGATGAGACTGGAAATGTTTACAATGAATTCTTCGACTAGCCCTTCATAGCATTGAGGCAGAGCAGTCACAATTTTCATAAGACCAGCTACCTTGATTAACTCCATTACTTCCTTCACTTTAACAGTCTCTTTCCCCAATTCTCTTTCAACTGCTACCCTTCTTTGAGTGACAAACCTCCATTTTTCTAGGTGCTCAGCAGCTACTTTGTTCGAAGACTTCTTTACAGCCTTTCTTTTGTCAGAGGAGATGTCTGGAACATCGTCTTCAACATCCTTATTAGATTCAGAACTTTCACTGTCTTCCTTCTTCCTGACCTCTACTTTACTCCAAGATTTGGAGGGACCTATACCAGCAACCCTTTTCTCTTTCCTACCTGTCCTTGTCTCAGCCATACTCTTCCTCTTTCTCAGTCTATTAGCTACACTTGTTTTCACAAGACTGACCAATGTGTCATCTTCTTCCTCAGACCCTTCTTCCTCAATGTCCTGAGCAGTATCAGGGGACATACTAGGTATGTTTTTTCCAAGAGAACACAGACCCTCAGCAGCTACTTCCTTTTCTGTTTTAGATGAGTTATCATCTTTCTCAGCTTGGCTTTCTACCTCAGGTGAGGGTTCCCTTCTGGACAGAGGGGTAAAAGTTTCCTTAACTCCATGCTCTTCGTTCAGTATGCTAGTAACTAGGTTTCTTATGATGCGATCAGTAGAGTGCATGTCCTCTTTATCAGGTGATTTTTCAGGAGTGTTACCTTGCTTAGCTTTAGCCATGGAAGGTGAGCTTGGAACATTACCTGGTATCATACGCAGAGGAGTTACTTCCATCAAATCTTCATCTAAAAATTCCATGGAGGATGTTCTAGATGTTGACGGATGTTGAGACATGTTGTTGAACTTTTGAGAAAACTTTCTTTGCCCTAGCAGAGGTTCTTTAAGGAGTTTGATTGTGTTCAGGCAGAGTGTGTTATTTCCAATACTAAGAGATGGTTCATTAGTAATGTGCCTTTTTCTTTTTATTGGACAGCCAATATTCTTGTTGCCTTTTCCACTCCTTATTAATTGCCTTATTTTCTCAAGAAACCAAGCCCCTAATTTTCCCTTTTCATTATACAAATCCTTTGCAGTCAGGTTGTCATAATACAATGTCATAGCATCGAATGTGACATTGTAGATAATGCTCAGTAGTTTCATCCACCCTAGTTGAGCATTGTTGTTTTCAACTGACATAGTTCCTTGTGTCTCAGTTCCAGCAAGGCTCTCACTACCTTCAGACTTCATACCACCAGTCATATGTTCAAGTGTTTGGGCCATCATGACCTTTTCTTCCTTGAGGTTAGGTATCCTTATCTGACACGTTTCCTTTCCCTTGAAGATTCTTCTTGCAGCTGTGCTTATCTTAGAGGGATTATCCATTTGAGAACTCCATATGTAGTAGTTGTTGTTGGTCCTGATTCCTTTCATAATTACTTCACTGTCTTTGTTCACAATCAGACATTCAGCTTTAGTGAAGATGATACTCAGACCTTGATCCCCTAGCTGACTGATGCTTATTAAATTTGAAGTCAGGCCCTTGACCAGAAGAATATTGTCAAGTTTAGGAGCTCCAGGGCAATCAAGCTTGCCTATCCCCTTTATTTCACCTTTAGCTCCATCACCAAAGGTTACATAGCTTAAGTCATGACGGTGAAGGTCAGAAATCAAGTCTGAGTTCCCAGTCATGTCTCTAGAGCATCCACTATCAAAATACCATTCTTCTTTGAGAGCCATTAGACTTGTGACACTAGTCTTAAGAACCCATTGCTTTCTGTTGATAGGCCTGTGATGTTTGGGTCTGGGTTGATAGTGGATCTGTTGATGACCATAGCTAGGATAACCATACAGCTTATAACAGGAAGACTTAGAGTGTCCAGCTTTCCCACAGTAATGACATCTCCATCTTTGGTGCTTGCCATACTGTTGTTTTCTCTTCTGCTGTTGCTAATGAAGGGGGGTAGGGTAACCATATAGCTTATAGCAGAAGGCCCTTGAGTGTCCAAATTTCCCACAGTAATGACATCTCCATCTTAGGTGTTTGTATTTTTGCTGTTCTTTCTTCTGATGGTGTGACATATGATGTGACATCTTGGAACTGCTCTTACTATTGCTGCATTTAGGTTTAGCTCGAGGTTTGCAGCCAGTGTAGCTACTTTCAGCCTTGGTTTTATGGAACCCTAATCCAGATTTGACTCCTGTACTTTGTCCAGTTTGAAGAATCTTGTCTAAGGAGTCAGATCCATTGTTCAGCATCCTTACATACTTGGTTGTCTCTTCTAGTTTTGAGTTTAAGAGCACAACTTCAGTCTTTAGCTTGAGGATAGTTTCCACATGTTCTGCTTTTTCTTTCTCTAGTTGGACTATCTTCTGGCTCTCAACTTGTTGATCTTCATCTAGCTTGACCTTTAGAGCCACAACTTCTGTTTTCAATTTGGAGATGGTTTCCAAGAATTCTACCTTCTCATTCTCAAGTTGAGTTATGTCTTTTTCTTGATTTAAAGACTGCTTGTTCAGTTCAACACTTTTCTGACACAGCTCTCTGTAGGTAGAGGCCAATTCCTCAAAGGTTACTTCACCATCACTTGACTCTTCATCAGATTCCCATCTTCCTGTCAAAGCAGTCACAAGATTTGCAGCCTCTTCAGTATCACTCTCATCAGACCATGTGGCAGCAAGACTCATCTTCTGTTTCTTAAGGTAGGTCCCACATTCAGACCTGATGTGTCCATACCCATCACATTCATAGCACTAAACCTCTTTTCCTTCTTTGGGCTTCTCATCTGCTCTTGCTTTTCTTCCAACATTGTTGGATTTACTGATGTCAGACGCGATGTTCTTGACATTTGCCTTGGATCTGACATCCATTTTCCTTAACAATCTGTTAAACTATCTCCCCAGCATAGCAACTTCATTTGCCCATTCTTTATCCACATCTTGACTGTTTTCCTCTTCTGTGTTTGAAACAAAGGCAATGCTCTTGGTTTTATTTTCAGTTCCCTCAATCAATCCCAACTCAAAGGTTTGGAGGGAGCCAATTAACTCATTTACCCTCATGTTGGAGATGTCTTGAGACTCTTCTATGACAGTCACCTTCATTGCAAATCTCTTAGGGAGTGACCTAAGTATTTTTCTCACTAACTTTTCATCTGTCATCTTCTCTCCCAGGGCTCCTGAGGCATTAGCTATCTCAAGGATACTCATGTGGAATTCATGAATGTTTTCATCTTCTTTCATCCTTAAGTTTTCAAACTTGGAGGTGAGCAACTGAAGTCTAGACATCTTTACCCTAGAGGTGCCTTCATGAGTGGTCTTGAGAATGTCCCAAGCATCTTTGGCCACTTCACAGTTATTTACCAGCCTGAAAATATTCTTGTCTACACCATTGAATATTGCAATCAAGGCTTTAGAGTTTCCAAGAGAAAGATCATCCTCCTCCTTGGACCATTGTTCTTCAGGCTTCTTTTCAGTAGTGGCTTCTCCTTCTTTGGTGACTACAGGGTGCACCCATCCTGTCAAGACAGCTTTCCAAGCCTTGTTATCAAGGGATTTTAAAAATGCTACCATTCTAGGTTTCCAATAGTCATAGTTAGAACCATCCAGGATTGGTGGCCTATGAACAGATCCTCCATCTCTTTCCATTGTACCATAAAGTATTGCCCCTAGATCTCACCCAGAACTAGAGTAGGATGCCTGCTCTGATACCAATTGAAATTCTGGTATCAGATATAAGATGTCGAAGGTAATGTCACGACACTGATATCTGGTTATAAACAATGGATAAACAGAAACAGAATGGTAAAGCAAATAACACAAGCAATTGTTAACCCAGTTCGGTGCAACTCACCTACGTCTGGGGGCTACCAAGCCAGGAAGGAAATTCACTATAATAGAATTAGTTCAAAGATTATCCGTACACTTCACCAAGTTACAGTCTTTCTCACCTAATCTTTATCCGTGCAATTTCTACCTAAGCACTCTTAGATATGAGAACCCACTCACTTCCCTTACAATCACACACCCGTGATTTTAAACAACAATCCCTTGTGAAAAGAAAATCCTTTTCAATTACAATATTCTTGATTTTACTTCACAGTTTCAATCAAGAAGACACACTCTTGATCTTGCTTCAAAGTTTTGATCAAGAAGACAAATCAGTCCAATTCAATCATCTATGGATGACTTGAATGACCTACAGACACAAACCCTAGCTCTCTCTCTAAATTTCACTCAGTATTGGTTGTGTGTTCAATCAGGTTTTCTAAGTCCATTTTTATAGAAACATTGGACAGGTTGAAAACCCTAAATATATTTTCCAATCAAATCTTTTCATATCAACTGTAAAGATCTCCTTGGAAAATAAACAAATCTGGTTGATATCCCTGATAGAATGCGCCAGCTAGCCATATCTCCAATCAACCAATGATTGCCACCAATTGTGCAATCACAAAACACCAGACATTCACACTGAATGTTCTGTGTACAGGATGTCATGACATCGGGTCTGACATCTGGAAAAATCCTGCATAATCCAGTTTCCTTTTATAGCAGGTACAACCATATCAGTTACCATGACAATGAGTATGTCAACTGAAACAATCCTGCAGCATATGTCTTCCAATTTAGCTCCAGGAGGTACATCCAATATCAGAAGCCTTAACATTGTGAGTGGCATTCTGAAACAATCCTGCTTGCATATGTTCTTCAACTCCAGCAGGTACATAGGATATCTCATGTTAAGACATCACACATGACATCTTCAGAACACTCTTTGTTTTACCAAAATTGCTACCAACACTTAGAATAAACAACCATCTATGCCACGCGGTTGACTAAGGAACACATGGAGCGCGCGTTTTGGATCATCAGATCTGCCACCTCAATTAATGAGAGAGATCTAATGGTCCACGTATTTTTGGATTTTTTTGAATTTCATTTTAATTCCATTTTCTTCAATAATTCATATTAAATTTAATAGTGATCCAAAAAACATGGGACTTTCACCAAAAAAATTCAAATATTTTTCTCTTTCATATTCTGAATTAAAATTATTTTTTGGATCATTATTAATATTTTTCATGAATTAATTGATTTTTCATTTGTTTTTAATTATTTAAAAATATTTTTAAATGTCCAAAAATTATGAAACTTTTTCTCCAAGGTCCTTTGGCCTTGTTTGACCTATGATAAATCTCATGGCCATTTATTTGGTGTTTTGATGAGATTTTAGGATTTGGACAAAACATACTTAAATTTAATGCATTATTTTACTATTTTTAATTGAATAAATGTCATTTTAATTGTGTTGACCATTTGTATTCACTTGTTTGAGTTTCTTATTTGTTGTTGGGCCTTGGTCAAGGTTGATTTGACTTTGTCAAGTTAATATAATTGGATTTAGGGGATTGAAGGAATGTACATTCCATCTCCCAAAATGAATGAATGATATAAATTTGGTATGAGTCCTCCTTTGACCAATTTGTGATCTCATTCACCCCTTTCCCACTTTATCTAATTCCCCTTCTTCATCCATTAATTTCGAATTGGCCAATGACATATCAAAGTCCTAATGCTAGTTGATTGAAAGATTAACATGAGTATGGATGAGATTAGGCCACACCTTTTGCATTTTTTGTGTGTGGTATGTTTAATGAGCATAGTTCATAATACTATGTCTCTAACATGCATTAACATCAAAAGTCTATTGCCCGACCTCAAATAGTTGTGACTTCAACATAAGTCCAATTACGATTACTTAACATAGCACTAAATTTGTGACACAAAAGGCATAAGCATTCTAGTTAGTGAGATTGTAAGTCTCCTATCTTCCATGGTATTGTGTGGAAACTTGGCCTTCTTTCCTTCTTTTGGAAGATGTTTTGGTTCAAGGATCCATGCTTGTGGCAAGTGGGTTGAGTGTTCTCTAAAGGATGTCTTGAGATTAAAAGCAAAACAAAACTAACTACTAACTTACTAACTATTAACTTTTACTTTCAAGTCTTTACTTTAATGCAATTTACTTTTAAAACTTTATATCATTTGCCATTGTACATATCATTCTAATTGTTTATGTTAATGTAATTTTCACTTTGTCCATTTGGACCATATTGTGTGATATTATCTTAGTTGTGTATACTTTACTTGTGTGTGTGGTCCTTGACGATTTAATATACATAATAAAAAATAAGAATCCTAAAAGACTTTTGAGGGGACTTTTGGTTAGATCTTGCCCAATTGGACTTAGAACTTAGGCAACATTCCTTTGCTAATGGACTTGGCCAATGCCAATTTATGAAGAACCAAGTGCTTGAAATTTGAATTCATCCGATACATTATTCAAGATCTCACTAGTTCATCTGCAACATTGATCATTATTAAGCTGGTATGTTGAACCTGTGACTTGTGGAATTCATCTGCTACATGGGATACATTGAAGAAGATCATGAAATGGATAAGCTTGGATGAGGCCATCTTTATTTGATGCTTTGCTCTTCAAGATATAATTGTGCATTTGTGTGTTGCTTGATTCTAAAAGTCCAAGGGAATTCTGGGTTTCTATTGACATACTTGTCTATTGGATTGCTACCCATTTGGTCAGATCTTTTCAACTTTAAAATTTTAAATTGTGTGCATAGGATAACCTCCTCATCTCCTCCCCATTTCTTTAATTTCAAAATCTCTCCCTCCATTTTCAAAAACTTCTTTGTGTGAACTATTTTTGTTCTAAACTTTGACCACTTTCAAAAAGATAGAAACTTTGGCCTTATGCCATTTCATTTTCAAACTTATTTTCTTAAATCATACTTGTAAAATGAACTTAACTATACTTGACTTAAACTTTCAAAAAGCCAAAAAGAACTAACTCATTCAAACCATTTTTAGGCCTTTATGCATTTCAAACTTAAATTTTATTAAAACCAACACACTCATTTTGAAATTTATAGCACGAACTACGAGGTTTTGATCCCTCATTTTTTATGTTGGTACGTAGGCACAAGACTGAAGGTCTTGTCAAACACAAAAATATAATTAATGAATTATTTTCTCATCCCCCCATTCTATTTGTTTGTAAACATCACTTTGTACCAAGTAAATATGCACACAAAAAGGGCTCCATAGGAGTACCTAGGACACTTTGGGTGCTAACACCTTCCCTCTGTGTAACCAACCCCCTTACTTGTGATCTCTGAGTTTTATTAGTTTTTATTTGAAAACTTCTTACCTTTTGGGTTTTGTTCGTACTTTTTCCCTTTTCCCTTGGAAATAATAAAAGCGCGGTGGCGACTCTTGTTAAACTGGTCTCTAGCTTGTCAATAGCTTGATGATCATGAATTTCCCGCTACAGAAATTAAATGGCGACTCTGCTGGGGAGTAGTCTCCAATGGGTTTAGCGTACTTTTTGTATGAATATATTTGTATATATGTGATGTTTGTATATGTATGTGTGATATAATCTTCTTGTTGTACTTGGTGATCTCCGAGTGGTGAGATAAGTTCTAACCCGAACTTGAGTGCAATTAAGATAAGAGGATGGTATAGTCATGTTCGACTTGTGTGGAGTAGTCCTTAACAAGTTAGCTTGAGATCCATCTGCTCAGTGGAGATTCCTTTGGATTTGGAAATGTCACACAAGTATTTGTGGTCAGGCATTACTATTTCTAATTGGGTATGAGAGCTGAGGACCTTAGAACACCTAACCCATCTTGGCCTATTTAGGACGTAGTGCAGAAACTGTTCAAGTGTAGACTTGATAACAGTTGTTATGCGATACTACACTCAGACGAGTTTCTCTTGAGAATATTATGGGTCGATGAGTCAGTCATCTTAACCTGTAATATCCGATAGATGGAATTAAGACTCTGGGAACTTTTTAGAACATGATCTACAGGTTTTTATCCTTAGTTCACTCCTTTGGGATGGTTCTTACCCAAACTCCATGCTCGTGACTTGCAACAAACCCTTGATTCTTGGTTGAGCCAATCAAGTCTTGTCAATATCAACGGAACTTGGGTGTTGATAAGGTGTAAACCATAATCCACCAAAATGGATTATTGATCTTGACAATGACTTGATTCATCCCTTTTCCTTTGTTTTCCTTGTGTGTGATCCCTTACTTATGGTTGTTGCGTTCATGCATTCATGCGCATCATAATATTCATCACACAAAATTTCAAGGAACTAAGGTATCATTTGCAAATATTTTCAGACCATGGATTATGGACGAAGGAACACTAAGAAGTATAGTTTCAGATGTCCCGACTTGAAAGAGTTAAGGAAGCTAGCATATTTTGTATTAGATCCCTTGGACTTCAAACAACGTAATGGGAAACTTCTGTCCATTTTGTCTGCTGATGTAGTTGAAGGACTCTTGAGTGTATGGTGCAGTTCTATGATCCTCTCTACCATTGTTTCACTTTCCCAAATTTTCAACTTGTGCCTACCTTGGAGGAGTATTCTCATCTTTTGGGGATACCTGTTTCT
Source organism: Lathyrus oleraceus (assembly GCF_024323335.1). Lineage (NCBI taxonomy): Eukaryota > Viridiplantae > Streptophyta > Magnoliopsida > Fabales > Fabaceae > Lathyrus > Lathyrus oleraceus. Next base: position 439,284,910 of record NC_066583.1, on the reverse strand, counting down.
AGTAGAGTGCCTTTTAGTGGATTGGAGGAGATTCCCCGATCTAGTATTATTGCTGAAGCTCATCACTTGAAGAAGTATGAGATAGAGGCTCATTGGGTGAAGAAAGGAGGATTGTTTGGGTTGCCATCTGTTTTACTCATCAAAAAAGCTACCACTTTTGCTCAAGCTGGTAGTGTGGATGCTTTTGAAGCTATCTTTGTGTTGCTCAACTTTGGATTAGCTTTCTTCCCTAACATTGACAGTTTTGTTGATGTTAACTCCATTAGACTTTTTTTGATTCGGAATCCTGTGCCTACATTGTTGGGTGATATGTATTTCTCTTTACATATAAGGAATTCGAAGGGTGGTGGAACGATTGTCTGTTGCATTCCTCTTCTGTACAAGTGGTTTATTTCGTACTTGCCTCAAAAACCTGCTTTTGTGGAGAACAAACAATGTCTAAGGTGGTCTCAGAGACTTATGTCTCTCACTAATGATGATATAGTTTGGTATGATCCGTCCTTAAGCAGTTTGAAGATTATTGATGGTTGTGGTGAATTCTCTAATATGCCTCTCATTGGTACACAAGGAGGAATCAACTACAACCCTGCTTTAGCTCGTCGTCAAATTGGGTTCCCCTTGAGAGACAAACCTAATAACACTTTGTTAGAAGGTCTTTTCAATCAAGAGGGTAAAGATCCCCAACATTTGAAGCAGAAGATTATGCACGCTTGGCATAATGTGCATAGGAAAGGAAGGTTCGAGCTTGGTCCGTGCAATTGTGTAGCTTTGGAAGCATACACTCTTTGGGTGAAGAAGAGAGCTATGGAGTTGAAGATGACTTATCCTTGTGAAATACCTATGTCTATGATTGTGGTTGAGCCATTAACGCTCCCTAACCAAGATGTATAGGAGTTGGAAGACGCGCTCATCAAGATGAAGCAAGAGAGGGATATGTGGGAAGAGCGTTTTCGTGCTTTATGCAAGAAGCACGAAGAGTTGCAGTTAGAGTCTAAGGACAAAGATGCACTGATTGAGCTACTTGAAGACCGAGTGACGAAGAGGCAGAGAGAGCCAGAGGTTTCATCTTCTAGCATGCCTCAACCTTCTGTTGCTTGGAAGAAGATTGTTCACCAACTTGTCCTCAAGAAGACTCAGATGAAGGCTTCTTTTGATACCCAGATCCGTCTCATTTGAAGGAAGCACGAGCCTTCAGCCAGATCTTCTAAAACTGTTGATAAGGGATCCTTAGGATGACTAGTCTCTTTTTCTCTTGTATCTTTTACTTTAGTTTCTAAAATTGTACTCAGTGTAATCCTTCCAATTTATATAAATAAAAAGATATTTTTGGTCATATCAAATTGTTACAATTTCCATTTAAATATATATATTTGCAAATGATATAGTAAGTTCCTTGGAAATAAAAAATAATCAAGCATTGCATTTCATGCATCATTTGCATAAGCAGGTTTTTGCCAGGTGTCTGATTGGTGTTCTTCTGTGCTTTAGCCAAGCTGACTCACCGGTACAACACCAGGGCTACTCATCCAAGAATCATGAAGCACATTTAGCAAGAGAACCGAGATTTGAAAGAGGAGATTGCCCGACTGACTGCCATGATGGAGTCAGTTCTTTCTGCCCATAGCCAAGCTTCTCCAACACCTGCAACTCCTCCCGCGAGGACAGTCATTTCTGAAGTGGTTACCTCTACTGTGCCTGCTGCCACCGCCCACTTCGCACCAAACTTGCCTACTGGATTCCCGTGGGGAATGCCGCCCAATTTTGTGCCAGAAGGTTTCACTCCTACTTTTGCTTCCATTTCGGCATCTAGCTCGGTCATGTCCGTGCCACCTCCAGTTGTGCACACTTTGCCTCGTGTAGAGGACACCATCTATCATTATGAGCCTTTTGAGGGCCCGGACGTCTATGAGAAGATGGACGAGATGAAAGACCAATTTCTTGAGATGTGCAAGGAATTGAAAATGCTGAGAGGCAAAGATCTATTTGGGAAGAGTGTTGTTGAACTATGCTTAGTGCCCAATGTGAAAATCCCAGTAAAATTCAAAGTGCCTGACTTTGAGAAATACAAGGGGAACTCATGTCCACTCAATCATCTTGTGATGTATGCCTGCAAGATGTCAACTCAAACAGATAATGATCAGTTGCTGATTCACTACTTCCAGGATAACCTGCCAGGTGCTGCACTTCGTTGGTATATGGGGTTAGATAGTGCAAGCATCTGCACTTTCAATTACCTAGGTGAGGCTTTTGTGAAACAGTAAAAGTACAACGTGGATATGGCATCGGACAGGGACCAGCTGAGGTCCATGTCTTAGAAAGATAAGGAGACATTTAAGGCGTACGCCCAGCGTTAGAGGGTGTTGGCTTCCCAGATCACTCCTCCTTTGGGGTAGAAGGAGATGACAAAAATCTTTCTGAAAACCCTGAGTTCATTTTATTATGAACGTATGATCGCCAGTGCCCCCGGTGATTTTACCGAAATGGTAAATATGGGGATGGGACTTGAAGAAGGGGTCCGTGAAGGACGATTGTCAAAAGATGAGGCGTCGACAAGCAAGAAGTATGGGAGTAGTTTCAGCAAAAGGAAGGATAATGAGACCAATGCAATTTATAGTGGGAGGCAAAGGAGGCCTTAAGGAAGAATCAATCCACCACCCCGTCATCATCATCACCAAGTATCATCCGTTATTCTAGTATTCTATAATCAGCAAACAACACCAATTCAGCAACAACAATAACAACATCAATATCAAAATCAACGTCAACAACAACAACCGCAACAAAGAACAAACACCTACAACAACAACAATTCCAAGAACAATCATCACCAACAACAGAACTTCGAGAGGAAGAAGGTCTCTTTCGACCCGATTCCTATGTATATGTAGAACTGTACCCATCATTAGTCCTCAAAAATTTGATTCAACTGAGGAACCCACCGCAGATCTCAGAACCACTTCCTTGGTGGTATAAACCCGAGCTTCATTATGCTTTTCACCAGGGTGCACCTGGGCATGACATTGAAAATTGTTATCCGTTAAAGTATGAGGTGCAAAAGCTCATGGAGAGTGGCATGGTGTCTTTTGAAGATCGCGCGCCTAATGTGAAAGCTAACCCTTTGCCCGCTCATGGGAATTCTTTAGTTAACATGGTGGACGGTTGTCCTGGTTAACTCAAGGTTTTTGATGTCCGATTTATCCGAAGATCTTTGGTGCAAATGCACAAAGATATCTGTTTGGTGAGTGACTGTGAACATGATCACGATGGTTGTGATATTTGTAGCGTGAACCCAAGGGGGTGTGTTGTAGTGAAAAGGGACATCCAGCGTCTGATGGATGAAGGCATGATCCAGATTGTTCAATCCCATCATGTAGATGACGATGTCAATGTCATAGTGCCTATTTTCAAGCAACTAGAGCGGTTGGTGATTCAGTATCATAGCAGCAATAACAAGAACGTCAACAATAGATCAATTTCGTCGTTGGTAATACGGTTAGCGGACCTAGTCCCGTATGTACCTGTGGATCAATTTCATCACATTGTGGCTAACATCACTTCATGCAATAATTTGAGCTTTTGCGATGAAGAACTCCCTTAGGAGGAAAGAAATCCCAATCTGGATTTGCATATTTCTATGAATTGTAAGTAAGACGCTTTGTCAAATGTGCTAGTTGACACTAGGTCGTCACTCAATGTGCTTCCAAAGTTAACATTGTCAAAGTATCTTACCAAGGAGCTCCCATGAGATATAGTGGAGTAATTGTCAAAGCCTTCGATGGCTCGCGCAAGACGGTTATTGGAGAAGTGGAACTTCCTGTCAAGATAGGTTCGAGTGATTTTCAGATTACTTTTCAGGTAATGGATATTCACCCGGCCTACAGTTTTTTGTTGGGAAGGCCATGGATTCATGAGGCAGGGGATACTACCTCCTCTCTGCATCAGAAACTGAAATTTGTCAAGAATTGCAAGCTGGTAATTGTTGGAGGAGAGAAAGTGTTGTTGGTTAGCCATCTGTCATCTTTCTTGTATGTGGAAGCTGAGGATGAGGTTGGAACTCCGTTCCAAGCCTTATCTATTGCTGCTGAGAAGAGAGTTGGGGCACCTATGTCCTCTCAGAAAGATGCGTAAAGAATTATTGAAGAAAGACCAGTTGATCAGTGGGAGCGCGTGGTAGAGGTGTCCGATAACAAGGGCAGAACTGGTTTGGGGTTCTAGAAGGGCTCATCAACCGTTAGATCTGAAGAGATGCAACTCATCATCCGTAGCCGAGGGTTCATTCATGGGAATGAACAACACTTAGCTGCTGTGCTAGAGGACGATGAAGAGGAAGACTGCACCAACTTTGTAACGCGTGGACAGACATGCAACAATTGGACTGCTGTTGATATTCCAGTTATTTTGCATCAATCTAAGTAATTGCTTTTATATTTTAAAATCCTTCTCCTATTCCTAAGGGAGAGGTGAACATTGTTTGGGCATTTTAAATTGATTATCAATAAAATTAATTCTATTCATCCACATCTTTGATGTTTATTTTTACTTTTTGGTTTATTCTGAAAATGGTAATCACAAAAAACATAAATAAACAATATAATTATCCATCTGCATAATATTTGGTCACAAACTCACTTCTCTAAAATCAAAATATCAAATTATTATGCACGTTGGTTCCTAACCCCATCGAATACAATGATCCTTCTCCTTCTCCAAATTTTGAATTCCCTGTGTTTGAGGCCGAGGAGGAAAGTGATGTAGAAGTGAGTCATGAATTGTCTCGTCTTCTGGAGCATGATGAAAAGATTATTCAGCCATTTGAAGAACAGATTGAGCTTGTGAACTTGGGTTCCGAGTGTAAGACCCCAATTTTGTCCCTAAGATCCCTCATGGCATCATATCATATCATTGCATTGCCTCAAGGATCATTGGACACCTTGCTTCCTTCCCTGTGGGTGGGTCATCTTTTTGAGAGTGTTTCTTGGTCACCAAGCATGTTTGCATTTGTATATCATTGTTTTTCTTTTTATCACTAACCAAAAGTACAAAAATATGTCATCTAACATTTGTCTTGCAGATGAAGCATTAACAGGTTAAGGCAATTCAAGGCTTTCATTGAGCAATAGATGGTGGTCATTCTTGAGATTTGGACCCCACAATCATTCACAAGAGTTCATATGAGCTATGATGTTATTTTGAAGCAAAATCCCAAGTGGTAGAGGCTTGAATTTCATCAGAACATTCTCAAGTCATCTGAAGGCTTAGAAGGTCAACTGCAAAGTCAACTGTGGATTTGGAGGTGGGAAGTGATTAGAAATACTTCATTCATGTTCAAACAAGTCTCATTTGACATTTCAAACACTCACGTTGAAGAATTTGAAGTCAGGTCAAGAATTTCCAAAAATAGCAAGTGACCTATAATTTGAACTTTCCAAAAATGGAAAGATTTTGGACCAACTTCAACTTCAAATTACATCATCAATAAAGCTTCAAATGAAATTTTGTTGAACATGAAAGTTGTCGATCTTTCTCTCCCATTTCCAAAATGTCCAAGATCATGAATTTCTCGTGTGTGGTTAGGGAGATATGATCAAATCATGGCAAATTATGCATGGAACTTCAAATGGACATAACTTTTCAACCAAAGCTCCAAAATGAGTCGGGGAGAGCATTCATTTTTCAGATCTAGATCCAAATTCTCCAAACTTTTCTCTCAAACTTTTTTGCAATTTCTTCGAACAAAAGCACATTCCATTGCTTGATTCATGATCCTGAAGTGTTCTTGAGAAGAATTGGACGTGGAACCAAGAGAAACCGTGCCAAATTGAAGCATACTCGAAGATGGAAGCATTCATGGTGATTCCAAAATTTGCTGGATTCAGGTGTTGTTGAGCTTCCAATTCATCATCAATCACCTCAATAATCATTGTAGAGGAACTGTAAGGCATTGCTGAGCTTTGTGGAGCACGATTCCAACTTCTGCTCTTCAAGAGGTTACAATTCGAACCTCTTATTTTTGAATTTCCTTGCCATGATGTTGTAGATCTAGGTATGCTGGTAATTCTGAGCTTTGAGTCGTGCAAATTGGTGCTGTTTTGAGTGAGATATGATAGATTGAAGTTTTGATGTTGAACTTTATTTTTCTTCGCTCCGAGCTTATCTTGATGTTTTTGCATGAAATGATTATGGATCTTGATTATACACTGCATGATGATTCGAATACTATGCTTAATTTTAATTTCTGGACGTGTTTTTGAAAATCTGGAAAATCCAGATGAAGATCATGATGATCTTCATCTTCAATCTATGAACATCACTATTTCCAGAATTTGCTGCGGATTTGCTGTGGTTTTGCTACGGATTTTCAAATTAGCTACGAAATTGTTGGCGCGCTAGGGTTTGAGTCCATACGATGTCGTTTAGGTTGAGCGCGCCACATTTGAAAATCTACTTGGTTCGATTCCGGGCGTTGGCAATTGTTCAAATGCTTTATTATTTTTCTCATTTTCCCTCCTTTGACCATGCTATGCTCATCTTTGATTTTCAATTTTTTCTTCAACTTCATAAAATCATATAAAATTGAAAATTCATCCAAATTCACTCCAATTTTTTGCATTGTGATCCTGGTTCTCTCTAGTTTTTTATCATCATGATTTTACAAGTTGTGCTTAGCTGGATATTTTTTTGTGCTAGGATGATTGAACATGTGTCCTTATTTGACCTTGCCTTGGTTATCATGTTGTGAAATGCTTGTCTTTGATCCAATGAATGTGAAATTTTGCATGCTATAACTAGACACATTGATTGACATTTTGGTTTTGATTTGCCATTTTTATCAATTACCAATTCTGTTTTATGATTGTTCTAACTTGGTGTGACAATTTGTGTCACACCTTTTGATGTTCAACTTGTATGATGAGTTTGCCATGCCAAATGATGTCCAATGCTCCTGATTTTCTGTGTGATGCATATTATGAATGTCCTGATTGATCATGAATTTTGTTGGAATTATTTGAATCATTTCTGATTTAATTGAGATTTTTCATTCTGGTTGATCACATATGAGCTTTAAAATTTCCTTGAACTTCTTTTCATCATGAAATGCATTTGGTTAATGATTTTGATATGAGACTTTTTGGAATGTGTCAAGATGTGATTGAAGTTGATTCATGTTAAATTTCAGCTCCTGTTTTGAATTTTTTCTCCATCTTTGACCCTAGGCTTTGACCTAGTGGTTTGTTGCTTATGTTTGAGCTTTGATTTCAGGTTGAACATCCAAGTTGCATAATTGATGATGCTCCATCATTTGAGTATTGTTGTTTGCTTTTGATTACTAACACTTGTGTGTTTTGTAGGTTGATGTTAACTCATTTGAGTTTTACTTTTGGTTTACACATTTTGTACATTGGGATTGTTTGTTGCTTATTGACTGTTGTCTTGTTGTCTGAGCATTGTACTGATTTGTTTAGTTGTTTCCACAGGTACTTAAGTTGCTTTAAGTTCATTTGAACTTTGCTTTGCTTGATTGCTTAACCACTTAGGTATAATCTCTAATCTTCATGTAGTCTGGAAGACCTACTGTTATTGGTAGGCACCTGTCTGAAGTCCTCCTTAAGAGGCAATGCTTGTGATTGTTTAAACTTTGTGCCAAGCAGGTAAAGTCCTCTTATGAGGCAATTGGCAGATAAAAGAGATGTGTAATCCATCTCCTGCTATTCAGTGTGTCATTCACTTTGCTCACACCATGTGTTGATGCATGGTGAATAATAACCCAAGATCTTATAGAGTCTATTTGTGGAGAAGAGTTCCAACTTTTTGAACTCCCACACTTTCTATTGTTTAAAGCTCTCCCTGACCAGGGATAAGAGCTATGAGGCACACCCCTCATCTCCATTTCATCTGCTTCACCCTAACTCTCAATGTTAGGGTTAAGAGCACAAAATCACCCCATTCCAGTTGGCTGTAAAGCTTAACCTTGTTTGAGCCTAATTGATTGTATATAGTGTGTGCTAATTGACTTGTTTATTGCTTACTTGCTCCATCTGTACATGTTTGCTTGTGTGTGCCTTTGTGCATGTATCTTCATCACTTGTATATCATTTCATGATCATTGTTCATATCTTTGTGACATCTTTGTTTGTCCATTGAGGAGGCAATTGTAAGTCCAGTTATTGGCAGTTGTTTCCTATGATCTGGTGGGATTTGGAACTAAGACCATTCATTGGCATTCCTCTCCTTGGAGTCGAGTGTGTAAGACCATTTATTGGCAACTTGTTTCCTCTTGTTTATTGCATTTGTTATTTGTTTCTTGTGAGGAGTCCATTGTAAGTCCATCTATTGGCATTTGTTTCCTATGATCATTCTTTGTGAGACTAGTATAAGTCCATTGATTGGCATCTGGTATCCATGTTTCTTTTTGTTTTAGGAGACTGGTATAAGTCCATTGATTGGCATCTGGTATCCATTTTTTGTTTTAGGAGATTGGAATAAGTCAATTGATTGGCATCCGGTATCCATTTGCTTTGTCTATTTGCTTATTGCATTATTGCCTATTCCAAAGGAATCACTTGAATCATCTACATATGATCTCAAGAGGTGAACATCTAAGAAGTTTTACTTCCTTAACCCTCCCACCTTTTGTTTCTTTAAACTTCCCTTTGCATGTTAACCCAAAACTTGAAACTATTGTGCAAACATTTTCACTTCTTTTTTCAAATTAGAAACCTAGGCCTTAAGCCTCTGATTTTTCAAACTTCATTTTCATAATACTTCTTTTGAATTGAATTCTAATCATACTTTGACCACTTTTGTGAATAATCCTAATTGGTTAATTTCACTCATTCAATTGTTTTGTGGCTTTGTCCATTCTTGATAAGTTTTCATACATTAGCCATAGGTTCGATTTATCCTAGTTGGTTGATGTTAATCTCACCTTTTGTCCTTAGTGATTGAATTGTAAGACTTCCTTGCTTATTATAGGGTTAACCCCTCACTAGCAAGTTGAAGCTTTTCTCACATGGTGGACTTGTTGTTTGTATAAGGTTGAGTTTTCTCCCGTGGATAACGAAAGACCTTAGGGCTTTTGTTTTAAAATGAATCCACTCATATTTTGGAAATCTTTTAGCCGAACTACGGCGTTTTGATCCTTACCTTCCATGGAAAGGTACGTAGGCAACGGGTTCATCCGTTCAAACACAAAAATAATAAATTGTATATTCTTTTCTCATCCCTTCAATCCATGTTTGCACAATAAATATTTCATAAACAAATAACATTTCGTACAACAAGTTGTGAAAAGGGCTCCATAGGAGTACCTAGGACGTTTTGGGTGCCTAACACCTTCCCATTGCGTAATTAACCCCTTACCCAGATCTCTGATCTTTTCATTAGTTTTCTATGTGTAAAACTTCTTAGGCTTTTGTTCGCTTTTTAGCCATTCCTTTGGATAAATAAAAGTGCGGTGGCGACTCGATTCTTTGTATGCTTTGCTTTTGATTTAGTCAATAAATCATAAAGTGACGAATACACCGCTACAGAAAAGTGGCGACTCTGCTGGGGAAATACAATCCTTGGTGGTTTTGCCTACTTTTCACCCTTGTTGTGTGATATTGTTTATTTGTTATATGACATATTTTTGTACAATTTGGGACTACTGTATTGATTGTAATGATTGAATTGCTTGATATACAATTGCTTGTTTGTTTGGTGATCTCTGTGAGATGAGTTGTATACCCGAACTCGAGTGCACCTTAGGATAGGAGAATGGCATAGTCTCGTCGACTTGTGTGGAGTATTCCTTAACAAGTTGACTTGCGAGTCCATTCACTTGGTGGAGGTCATGTTGGATTAATAATGTCACACAAGTTATTTGTGGTTAGGCATTATTCTTTCAATCATGTGCCTTAGAAGCCAAGGACCTTAGTTTACCCAGCCCATCTTGGCCTATTTTTTAGGATGTAGTGCGGAAGTCATTCAGATGTAAGATCTGATGCGATTGTTACGCGATACTACACTCATAAGAGTCTCTCTTGAGAATATTTTTGGAATACGAGTATTCGTTCCTCCGATAATATTCGAAAGATGGGATGATGACTATGGGAACCTCTGGTAGAACATGTTTGGCAGGTTTAAACCCTAGTACACTCCCTTTGGGTGGTTCTTAACCGATACTCCATGCTCGTGACTTTCAACAAACCCGTGATTCATGGTTGAGTCGTTCAGACATCCTTAATATCAATGGAACTTGGGTGTCGATAAGGTGTAAACCATAATCCACCAAAACGGATGATTGATATTAAGGATGATTGAGCCGGTTCATGTATCGTTAATATCAATGGAACTTGGGTGTCGATAAGGTGTAAACCATGATCCACCAAAATGGATGATTGATATTAAGGATACTATGAGCTTTCCCATGACCTTTATTTGGTGTGATTTGCTTGATCCTTGAGTGTGAGTGTTGCATTCATACATTCATGCATTCATCTGCATTCATGTCATCAGAAAAATGAGAAAATTTTCAAGGAACTTAAAGGGTTTATTTGCAAAATTTTCAGACATGGAAAGACCAAAAAGGCATACAAAGAAGTACAGCTTTAGAGATCCCGATCTGAAAGAGTTAAGGAATCTGACATCCTATGTATTAGATCCCTTGGGTTTCAAAGCTCGTTATGGGAAGCTTCTGCCTCTGTTGACTACTCAGGTTGATGAAGGGTTGATGAGTACTTTGGCGCAGTTCTATGATCCTTTGTATCATCGCTTCTCTTTTCCGGACTTTCAGCTGTTGCCTACGCTTGAGGAGTATGCTCATCTTGTGGGTATTCCTATTCTGGATCAGGTGTCGTTCAGTGGCTTAGAGAGTATTCCGACTTCTCGAGAGATTGCAGACTTGTTGCACATAGATGAATCCCTGATTGAAGCGCATATGACCACCAAAGGTGGAATTCGGGGTCTTCCTTCTGATTTCCTCATTACTCAAGCTATTGTTTATGGGAAGGACATGAGTGAGGATGCCTTTGAGGCCATATTCGTGCTGATCATCTATGGATTGGTATTGTTCCCCAACATCGACAAATTTGTGGATGTGAACGCCATTAGGATCTTCTCAGTTCTTAATCCCGTTCCTACTCTGTTGGGTGATACCTATTTCTCTTTGCATCTGAGGAATGCAAAGGGTGGAGGAGCTATTGTGTGTTGTTTGCCTCTGTTGTATAAGTGGTTTATTTCTCACTTACCGCAGACGGTTGCTTTCAAGGAGAACAAAGGATGTCTACGGTGGTCTACGAGACTTATGTCTCTCACTAATGACGATATCTCTTGGTATGATCGTGTGTAGGATATTGTTCAGATCATTGATTATTATGGTGAATTCCCTAATGTGCCTCTTCTTGGTACATGTGGTGGGATCAGCTACAATCCTATCTTAGCACGTCGACAGCTTGGGTTCCCCCTAAAGGATAAACCTCATAACATTTTGTTAGAAGGTGTATTCTTTCAGGAGGGTAAAGATCCCCAAGGCCTGAAAGCCAGGATGGTCCGCGCTTGGCGCAAGATTCACAAGAAGGGTAGAAACGAGTTGGGTCCGAAGAACTGCATCGCTTTGGAGCCGTATACTTCTTGGGTCAGACAGAGAGCATCTGAGTATCTTATGCCATATGATTATCCGAGACCTACACCGTTGGTTGTGGCTGGGCCTTCAACCCTCCCTAACCAAAGCGTAGAGGAGTTGAGAGAAAAAGACCTTTCACGTGCCTGGATCCGTGAAAGAGAAGAGTTGCTTCAGCAAATCAAGGAGAAGGACGCCCTGATCGAATTCCTCGAGCATCAGGTGATAGATGATCCGAATGATACCTGGACTTCTCTGCTTCCTCAGTCTTCCAAATTCTGGAAGAGGAAGTATGATCGACTTGCTAAGGAGAAAGCGGATATGGAAGCAGCATATGAGAGAGAGATCAAGAGGCTTTGTATATCTCGTCTTCCAGCATCTCGAGCTTCTAGGGATCCATAGGATGTTCATTTTCCTTTTCCCTTGTAATATAATCGACAATGTTGTACTTCTTTGTCTCGAATATATTTGATGAGATATTTCCCATATGCTATTAAATGTTTAAGATTTCAAAATTTGCAAATAGAACCCTAAAAGTTCCTTGAAATAAAAACAAAGCATATGCACAAGCATTGCATGCATCATCTCGCATAAGCAGGTGTTGTTCTAGTCTTCTTGTCTGTGGCCTAACTCTGTGCTCTTCATTTATTTTGAAGACAAGCTGACTCATCGGTACTACACCCGAGCCAATTCTGCAAGAGTGATGGATCAACTTGAACAAGAGAACCGAGAGCTGAAGGAAGAGGTCGCTAGATTGAGCGCTCTGATGGAGCAATTCTTGGCTGCCCAGAATCAACCGTCTCCACCGCCTGCAACTCCTCCCTAGAGGACTGTTATATCTGAAGTGGTTTCTTCAACTGTGCCAGCTGCTAGTGCCCATTTCATGCCGAATGCCATGCCAGCCGGGTTTCCGTGGGGTATGCCTCCAGGTTTTATGCCAGATATTCCAGCTCCTACATTTGCTTCTATGCCGACATCTAGCCCGGTCCTTACAATGCCTCCTCCTGTCGTGCATACCACTCCTAGGGTAGACGACACCATCTATCATTATGAGCCGTATGAGGGCCCAGATGTTAATGAAAAGATGGACGCGATGAACGACCAATTCCTTGAGCTCCGCAAGGAATTGAAGACCCTTAGAGGGAAAGATTTGTTCGGCAAGTCTGCTGCTGAACTATGCTTGGTTCCCGGTGTGAAGATACCCGTCAAATTCAAAGTCCCAGACTTTGAGAAGTATAAGGGGAACACCTGCCCGCTCAGCCACCTGGTTATGTATGCCAGGAAAATGTCTACTCAGACTGATAATGATCAACTGCTGATTCATTATTTTCAGGATAGTTTGTTTGGTGCAGCTCTTCGTTGGTATATGAGCCTTGATAGCGCAAACATCCGTTCCTTCAACGATCTTGGCGAAGCCTTCGTCAAGCAATATAAATATAATGTGGATATGGCTCCTGACCGTGATCAACTCAGAGCCATGTCCCAGAAGGACAAAGAGATATTTAAGGAATACGCCCAGAGGTGGCGAGAGCTGACAGCTCAGATTACTCCTCGGCTGGAAGAGAAGGAGATGACTAAGATCTTTCTGAAGACTCTTAGTTCATTTTATTATGAGCGGATGGTCGCTAGTGCTCCCTCTGATTTCACCGAGATGGTGAACATGGGGATGCGTTTGGAGGAACGAGCCCGGGAAGGACGTTTGTCTAAGGATGAAGGCTCTTCTAAACGATATGGGGTGTTTAAGAAGAAAGATGGGGAGGCACATGCTGTGCAATCCCATGCTAAACCCAGAAGACCCTCTGCCAAGAGGAAGCCTGTGCGTCATGCCAGCAGTCAGCACCAGGTGGCTCATATAGCACCTGTTTTCAGAGATAACCACCAGCATAATCAGCAACAACCTCAGTATCAACAGCAGTATCGTCCACAGCAACAGGCTTACCAGCCTCGTGGTAACAGTAATCAGGCTAATTTGAATTATGATAGGAAGAAGATCACTTTCGATCCTATTCCTATGTCATACGCTGAGCTATATCCCTCTTTAATAGAGCGGAAACTGATTACCCCGAGGGATCCTCCGGCTGTACCTGCTAACCCGCAGTGGTGGTACAAGCCCGACCAGCATTGTGTTTATCATTCCGGTGCTTCGGGACACAACATAAAGAATTGCTATCCATTGAAGACTAAGGTTCAAGACCTTATGAGATGCGGCATTCTGAGCTTTGAGGACTCAGGCCCCAATGTTACGAAGAACCCATTCCCCGAGCATGGGAAGTCAGTGAACATGGTCCAGGGTTGCCCTGGCAAGTATAAAGTCAAATATGCAAGCCATATTCGACAGTCATTGGTCGAGTTGCATCGTCTGCTGTGTGATTACAGTCATATGGAGCACGACCATGACAAATGCCGTATTTGCTCTGTCAATCGTTTGGGTTGTCGCCAAGTGCATAGAGAGCTTCAAGAGTTGTTGGATGAGGGTACTATTGAGATTCTTCAGAATAGAAATGTTGATGAAGACGAACCAGAAGTAAATGTGATTTCTCCTGTGTTCAAGATTCCTAAGCCTGTTGTCATCCGTTATGATGGTAGCAAGCCGAAGGTCTCTCCTTCTTTGGTGATTAAACCTGCAGGCCCTGTGCCTTATGCTTCAGATAGAGCAATTCCCTTTCGATATAATCCAGTTGCTGTGGAAGATGGGAAAGAAGTGTCGTTGCCTTCAACTTCCGTCGTTAATATTGCTGATGTAAGCGGATTGACCCGTAGTGGTCGCGTGTTTTCAGCGCCTAAGCCTCAGGCTAGAGCTGTTGTTTCTGATTCTGCTGCGCGTCCGGTTGGGACTGCGGTGAATGTTCCGAATCTGGCACCTGTTGCTAAACCCTCCTCTGTACAAAAGACTCATGCTTCTTCTGTTGGCCCTAGTGGCATTGCGAATGAAGACTGTGATGAGATGCTAAGGCTCATCAAGAAGAGTGAGTACAACGTTGTAGACCAGCTTCTACAAACGCCGTCCAAGATCTCCGTGCTATCTTTACTTCTGAATTCAGAACCCCATAGGGAGGCTCTGCAGAAAGTATTGGACGTGGCTTATGTTGATCATGACATCACGATTGAACAGTTTGACAGTATTATTGCAAATATCACTGCTCGCAACACTTTGAGTTTCTGTGACGCTGATCTCCCTGAGGAGGGAAGAGACCACAACATGGCTTTACATATTTCCATGAATTGCAGGACCGACGCCATGTCCAATGTGATGGTGGACACTGGGTCATCTTTGAATGTATTGCCGAAGACCACTCTTTCGAGATTGTCATATCAGGGGCCTCCCATGAGGCAGAGTGGTGTTGTTGTGAAAGCTTTTGATGGGTCACGTAAGACCGTGATTGGGGAAGTTGATCTCCCAATCAAGATTGGACCAAGTGATTTCCAAGTTACCTTTCAGGTTATGGATATCCACCCATCTTATAGCTCTCTCCTTGGTAGACCATGGATTCACGAGGCTGGCGCCGTGACATCCACCCTACACCAGAAGCTAAAATTTGTCAAGAATAAGAAATTGGTTGTGGTAGGGGGAGAAAGGGCTCTCCTGGTTAGCCACTTGTCTTCTTTCTGATATATTGATGTTGAGGATGAAGTTGGAACGCCTTTCCAAGCTTTATCTATTGCTGAGCCAATTGAGAAGAAGTCTCCTTCATTTGCTTCCTATCGTGATGCGAAACTGGCCATTGAATGTGGTGCAGTTGCTGGTTTAGGGAAGATGATTGAGCTTGAAGACAATAAATCCCGGGCTGGCATTGGCTATTCTTCTGGGGTCTTTAACAAGCAAGGGTTGTTCAAGAGTGGAGGTTTCATCCATACTGATCAAGCTGAGGAAGCTGTTGCTATTCTAGAAGAGGATGCAGAGGATTTGAGCAACTTTGTTATCCCTGGTGGTGTCTGCCACAATTGGGTCGCTATGGATGTTCCTACGGTCATTCATAAGTCAGCGTAATATGTTCACTTTGTTTCAAAACCCTTCTCCCATGCCAAAAGGAGAAGTGATGACATTCTTGGCATCATATATACAATGATATTTTCATTCAATTAATGCATTGTTAAACATTTGTTTTTCCATTTGTTTTCACTTTTTGCTTTTGCATGAAATCAGTGATCACAAAAAACCCTAAAAAACAAGAATAAAAGCAATCTTTTTCATCTGCATAATGGTTTGCTTGTTTAAATTCTAAAGCTTTTTCATTATCCAAAATCATTATGCAGGTCAATTCTAAAACCCATTGAACATGATGATCCAACGCCATCTCCCAATTTTGAATTCCATGTATTTGAAGCGGAGGAAGATGATGTTGAAGGGATTCCTGATGAGATTACCCGTCTCCTTGAGCACGAGAAGAAGATCATTCAGCCGCATCTCGAAGATCTGGAAACAGTCAACTTGGGGTCTGAAGATTGTGTTCGTATGGTGAAGATTGGGGCACTTCTTGAAGAGTCTGTCAAGAAGGGGTTGGTCAGTTTGCTACGAGAATATTCTGATATCTTTGCTTGGTCGTATGAAGACATGCCAGGTCTAGATACAGATATTGTGCAACATTTCCTGCCTTTGAAGCCTGAGTGCGTGCCAGTGAAGCAGAAGCTCAGAAGAACTCATCCAGATATGGCAGTGAAGATCAAAGAGGAAGTTCAGAAGCAAATTGATGCGGGGTTTCTGGTGACTTCTACATATCCTCAATGGGTGGCCAATATTGTGCATGTGCCTAAGAAAGACGGAAAAGTCCGTATGTGTGTTGATTATAGAGATTTGAATAAAGCTAGTCCGAAAGATGATTTCCCTCTACCACACATTGATATGTTGGTAGACAATACAGCTAAATTCAAAGTCTTTTCCTTTATGGACGGATTTTACGGATATAATCAAATCAAGATGGCACCCGAGGATATGGAGAAGACAACATTCATCACACCTTGGGGAACGTTCTGTTATCGAGTGATGCCCTTCGGTTTGAAGAACGCCGAAGCCACGTATCAACGAGCTATGACTACCTTGTTTCATGATATGATGCACAAGGAGATAGAGGTCTATGTCGATGACATGATTGCTAAGTCTAGAACAGAAGTTGAACATGTTGAGCATTTGTTGAAGCTTTTTCAGCGCTTGAGGAAGTTTAGGCTTCGTCTGAATCCAAACAAATGTACATTTGGAGTCCGTTCCGGCAAGTTATTGGGTTTTGTTGTCAGCGAGAGAGGTATTGAGGTTGATCCTGCAAAGGTCAAAGCAATACAAGAGATGCCTGCACCCAAAACTGAGAAGCAAGTCCGAGGATTTCTTGGCTACTTGAACTATATTTCCAGATTTATATCCCACATGACTGCCACATGTGCGCCGATATTCAAGCTCCTCCGGAAAGAACAATCTCATGATTGGACCGAGGATTGCCAGAAAGCTTTCGACAGTATCAAAGAGTATCTGTCTGAACCTCCGATCTTGTCTCCGCCTGTAGAAGGAAGATCTCTGATCATGTATTTGACTGTTCTTGAAGACTCCATGGGTTGTGTACTCGGTCAACAAGACGAATCAGGGAAGAAAGAATCTGCTATCTACTACCTCAGTAAGAAGTTTACTGATTGTGAGTCTCGATACTCAATGCTTGAGAAGACGTGCTGTGCTTTGGCTTGGGCTGCTAAGCGTTTGCGCCAGTACATGATAAATCATACAACTTGGTTGATATCCCGAATGGATCCAATCAAGTACATCTTCGAGAAGCCTGCTTTAACTGGGAGGATTGCCCGTTGGTAGATGTTGTTATCTGAGTATGATATCGATTATCGAGCTCAAAAAGCTATCAAAGGTAGTATCTTGGCTGACCACTTAGCGCATCAGCCGATTGAAGATCATCAGTCTGTTCAGTACGACTTCCCAGATGAGGAGATTCTGTATTTGAAAATGAAAGATTATGATGAGCCTACACTTGATGAAGGTCCGGAACCTGGTTCCAGATGGACGATGGTGTTTGATGGCGCTGTGAATTAGTTTGGAAATGGTATTGGGGCAGTAATCATTACTCCTCATGGCACACATATTCCTTTTACAGCAACGCTAACTTTCAAATGCACGAATAATATGGCTGAGTATGAGGCCTGTATTATGGGATTGGAAGAATGTATTGATTTGAGAATCAAACATCTCGATGTGTATGGTGATTCGGCCCTGGTTGTCAATCAGATCAAGGGAGAATGGGAGACGAATCAGCCTGGTCTCATACCGTACATAGATTATGCGAGGAGGATTTCAACGTTCTTTACAGAAATTGACTTTCATCATATTCCTCGAGAGGATAATCGGATGGCAGATGCGCTTGCTACGCTTGCTTCCATGATTGTGGTGAAATACTGGAGTGAAGTCCCCAATATCATTGTGATGCGCTTGGATAGACCAGCTCACGTATTTGCAGTTGAAGAAGTCAATGATGACAAGCCTTGGTATTTTGATATTAAGAATTTCCTTCAGAACCAGGTCTACCCGCCTGGGGCATCTGTGAAAGATAGGAAAACTTTGAGAAGGTTGTCAGGCAGTTTCTACCTCAGTGGTGAAGTACTGTACAAGAGAAATTTTGATATGGTTTTGCTCAGATGCGTGGATAGACACGAAGCAAACCTGCTGATGACTGAGGTCCATGAGGGTTCATTTGGTACTCATTCCAATGGACATGCCATGGCTAGAAAGATGCTGAGAGCAGGCTACTATTGGCTGACAATGGAGTCTGACTGCTGCAAATATGTGAAAAAATGCCACAAGTGTCAAATTTATGCGGATAAGATTCATATTCCTCCGACACTTCTGAATGTGATTTCATCACCATGGCCTTTCTCTATGTGGGGAATCGACATGATCGGCATGATTGAACCGAAAGCGTCCAATGGGCACATGTTTATTCTCGTAGCAATTGATTACTTCACCAAATGGGTTGAAGCCGCTTCGTATGCGAATGTGACCAGACAGGTGGTCGTGAAGTTTATCAAGAATCAGCTGATTTGCCGTTATGGTGTGCCAGATAAGTTTATTACTGATAATGGATCTAATCTAAATAATAAGATGATGGAAGAGTTGTACGCTGAATTCAAGATTGCACACCATAATTCTTCTCCTTACAGACCAAAGATGAATGGGGCTGTTGAAGCTGCTAACAAGAATATCAAGAAGATTATCCAGAAGATGGTTGTTACGTACAAAGATTGGCATGAGATACTGCCATTTGCTTTGCATGGTTATCGTACATCTGTCCGCACTTCAACAGGGGCAACCCCTTTCTCTCTTGTTTACGGCATGGAGGCTGTTCTCCCAGTAGAGGTGGAGATCCCATCAATGAGAGTCTTGATGGAAGCCAAGTTGACTGATGTTGAATGGATTCAGAGTCGTTATGACCAACTGAATTTGATTGAAGAGAAGCGATTGACTGCCATGTGCCATGGTCAGTTATATCAGCAGAGAATGAAGAAAGCATTCGATAAGAAGGTCAAGCCTCGTGTGTTCAGAGAAGGTAACCTCGTGCTCAAGAAAGTCTTGTCTTTCGCGCCCGATTCCAGGGGCAAGTGGACTCCAAACTATGAAGGTCCATATGTTGTTAAGAGAGCCTTTTCAACTATGGATGGGGAGGATTTCACTCGTCCTGTGAATTCAGATGCAGTCAAGAAATACTTTGCCTAAAAAAAGAGAGTATGCAAAAGAAAAACAGAATAGCTCGCTAAGTTCAACCCGAAAGGGTGGCTTAGGCAAAAATGAGCGTCTCGGTGGAGAACCCGAAAGGGCGATCCAGGCAAAAATTAGAGACGTGAAAAAGAATATTTGCATCCCGCTAGATTGAGTACCTCACCCTAGGGCAATCTAGGCAAAAATTAGGGATTTGGCAAGTAATTGCATCCTGACAAGACTTTCTGTTCCGCAGCTGTCCTTTCGTCAGAGATTCTCGATTCGTCGTCAACTAAAGCTTCGAATACGTCGAAATTCACATTGGTAGAGAATGGATCATTATATTCAATGTAGCCCTCTTCCAATATATATCACTGATTTCAAATTTGTACAGATCTATGGAGTCTTTCCATTTGCAGACTACCATTCCATCAAATCAATTTGGGCTTTTATCCAATTATTTGCACTCTTATTTGTTTCCATTCAACAAATGTTTTGCATGTTTTAATTGATAAAATGTCATTGTTTTAAACAAATAAAATTTTTCAAATTGTTGTTTTAAACAAAGTGAACATTCACAATGATGAAAGGATACTTAAGAATTTCTCAGTGCTCTCCCAAGGGTGGCATGATCTCCAACAGGGTAAGACATTTGTTCATATTCCTGGCATGGTTGTATCCTCTTTATCCAGATTGTTGATTAGGGTTGTTCTCCAAGAAGAGTTTCTATTGAGATTTTGTTCCCCAACCAGAGTATCTGTTGAGAACTTCACAATCCTCTCCAACAATATTCTCTCCCCGGCATGGGTGCTTTCCTTTTGGAAGATTCGGTAGTTGGTAGATTGACATCCCGGTACTTCGTATGTTTCCTCAGTAAGGTCGCCAGCGGAGTTGTTGGCGTGATATACTTCATTTATGCTATCTTTCTCCATCAGAGTGCTTGTTGAGGTTTTCACCTCTTATCCCTTCAGCAGAGCAGTGATTATTTCATCCTCAATAGTTGGTGGTTTCCTCTTGGAAAGTTCAGCATTTGGTGGTTGATCACCAGTTCTCCTTCTCTTCCTCAGATAATCCCCCAGTAGATTTATGGTATGATGGATTGTGTCTGTGATTGTTTTCCTGTAGAAGTTTTGTGATTTCCCTGCAGTATCTCCAATCAGAATCGATATTCTCAACAGAGTTGCTTTTGTGGCAGTTTCTGCCTGTTGAAAACTTATGTTCCCTAGCCGGGTTGGTTGGTGATTTATCATCCTTAGATTCGGTGGATTTCCTGATGCTTTTGATCCCCAGTAGAGTGGCTTGTAGCAGAATCTACTTGTGTGATCTATTTTCCCTCAGTGGGTTTATCCCCAATGGAGTGGCTGACAGTATCCCCAATGGAATTGCTTGTGCGGCTAGATTCTGCTTGTGTGTTCTGTTCTCTTCAGCAGTTCTTGCTTGTGCAGTGAACTCTTGTTTCCCAGTTGATACTGAGGATCCCCTGCAGAAATCTCAGGATTTCTCCATTTCCCCAACAGATTTGTTTTGTGGCAGTTTCTGCCTATTGTGAACTTCTGTTCTCCAGTTGGGTTGATTGATGATCCATCACTCAGAGATTTTATGTTTTCTTTGATATCTCTGACCTTTTGCTTTCCAGCAGATCTTTGCTTTTTAGCATGTAGATCTCCAGCAGATTGGCTTTCCAGTTGGTTCTTGGGTTTTTCCTCTGGAAGTGTAGTACCGGACGTTTGATTCCTGGGCCTGTTTGTGTTAGATATGTCTATTTTGTCAGCATTCATCACACATAAATTACGCATATTCATGCATACTTTTAACATCCAGATATTCATGATTGCATTTTTTGCCATATATCTTTTGTTTGTTGTCTCCTACTAAGGGTGATATAGATCTCTCCCGTAGATCTTCCCAAGCAGATGTCGAGTGTCTAATTTCTCAATATAGAGTCAGCCCCTTAAGTAGAAAGTGTCTGTCTTTCCTTCTGCAATTCCCCACTGAGATATATCCTCGTGGATGACGGTTTTTTTCTGTTTCCTCCCAACACATATATTGGGATGGATCTTCCTATTGAGTTATATCCTCATTAGGACGAGTCTTGATTCAGTTTGCCTTTTTGGTTTGATCCTGAATCGGCATTTTTTCAACTGTCTCTTGTGCTTCCCTGTGGAATAAATGAATGAATTGCCCAGTAACCGGCAAAAAAAATTTATCCCCAGCGGAGTTTGGGCCTCTACCCAGTAACCGGTAGTTGTAAGTCCTACGTTCCTATGCCCTCTTGGCGGAATTTTGTGGTTATATACCTTTTATTCCTCAGGAGAGTTGTTGGGCCTCTACCTAGTAACCGGTAGTTGTAAGTCCTACGTTCCTTTGCCCTCTTGGCGGAATTTTGTGGTTATATACCTTTTATTCCTCAGGAGAGTTGTTGGTTTTCTACCTAGTACCCGGTAGTTGTAAATCCTGTATACCTTTTTTCCCTTTTGTGGGATAGGTGTTTGTGAACATTCTTTGTTCCTCAGCAGGAGTCGATGGTTTTCTACCCCGTATTCGGTAGTCGTAAATCCTATTATTTTCTTGCTCCTCAGCAGTTGGTGGTTTGTTATAAACCCTCTTTGTGTTTCCCGTGCGGATTTGTGATTCTTTCATTCCCCACGCAGAGAGTTATTGGTTTTCTACCATGTATTCGGTAGTTATAAACCCTACTTTTATCCCCTAGCAGAGGTAACCTTTGTGGTTCATTCTGGTTGATGGTGGATTTTGTGGTCTTCTACCCAATATTCGGTAGTTGTAAATCCTATGTTGTTGTTGTCTCCCTAGTGGAGTCTGTGCTTGTGGATAATTGCCGTATGCTAGCAATTTTATCCTCAGCCAGAGTTTTTGGTCCTCTACCCCGTATTCGGTAGTTGTAAATCCTAATTTCACCCCTTTGTAGAGTTAACCGTTTTGTTCATCCTAACCGATGATGGTTACTCTTTGTGGTTATCTTCATCCAGTATTCGATGTTGATGTTCCCTCTTTCTTCTGGGTAATTGCCGTTTGCTAGCAATTGTATCCCCAGCAGATTTTTCCTTGTGGATAATTGCCGGATGCTAGCAATTTTATCCTCAGCGGGTCCTTTCACCGTTTGCCAGTGATTTGTTCCCCGGATCATTGATGTTTATCAATGCATCCCCAGTGAGTTCTCTTTCATTTACCCTTTTGCTCGGTAATGATTATTGCTCCCTTTGATCGGTCATCATTATATACCTAGTTTTGGTATCCCGATGCCTTTCTTTTCGGTTGATTTATCCTTTATTAACCCAGTAACCGGTTGTGGATAATCTTCCATGCGAGTACGTTATCCACGTTCTGACGGTAATGGATAATATATCTCATGCACTCTTTAGTCGAAGCCTGTTGTGTTTCCCCAGTCGAGTATGATTCGTGTCCCTTTGTGGAATCGGATATTCTTTGTTCTTTCTTTTCGAGTGTATTATTCACGTTCTGACGGTAATGAATAATATATCTCATTCACTCTTTGGTGGGAATCCTTTGTTGATTTTCCCCAGCGGAGTAAGATTCGTATTCTTTGTAGAATCGAATATCCATCCTTTGATAAGTTTGCGTTTTGCTCCTTTCGGATGATGAGTGTTTTGGCATATATACCAATTCACGTGTTCGGTAGGTCGCCTATTATATACCCAGTAACCGGTATCACTGGTGTCTCTTCCTCTTCGAGTATATTATCTATGTTCTGACGGTAATAGATAATATATCTCATGCGAGTATACTATCCACGTTCTGACGGTAATGGATATTATATCTCATGCGCTCTTTGGGTTTTTTTCCCAGCTGAGTAAGATTCGTTTTCCCGTTGTGGATTCGAATGTCCATCCTGTAAGTCGATTTGCTTTTTCAAGCCCTCCTTTCGGATGATGAGTGTTTTGGCATATATACCAATTCACGCTTTAGTCGGTCACCTATTATATACCCAGTAGCCGGTATCCTTGGTGTTCCTTCCTTGTCTGCTCCCTATTATGACCTTGGTCCCCTGTGGAGTCAGATTTTCCTGAGTTGATGTACCTTTTTTAGGTCTTTCTCAGATGTTTGGTTGATTGATATCTCTCACCCTTATATCGGTCTTAGATATTCATTCTTCCTCAGCTTGTTGTTCTTTCACCTAGTACCCGGTGTTTAGATCACATGTCGCTTTGAGTTTGTTACCCAGTAGTCGGTAACACCTCATCTTGCAGTTTTTCTCCAGGAAAGTCTCTTTTGTTAGACATTCCCCGGTGGAGTTTCCGTTGTGATTTTACCCCTTTTGCTGTATTGGCGTTTTCCCCAATATATGCAGTTTTCCCCGGCAGGGAGGTTCTGTGTGAATCTTTCCCCAATCCGAGTCCGGATTTTTATCCGAAGTATCCTTCGTGGATAGTTTGAGTCAGCTTGAGTCTTTCCAGAGGATGTGTCTTCCTTTGGAATTCTTTTCCCCCAGTGAGGTCTCTAGTCCATTCGTGTCTTGCTCACGTTGTGTCTAATTCTTGTTGCCCCTAATTCAGAGTCGTGTCCTGCTCACGCATTCTTTTTCTTATCCCCATGAGAGTCCTGTTAGAGTCTCTGTTCCTGGTGAGTGTATTACTCCGATGGATCGTCTTTTCTTTGTGGACCAGTATTCCACACAGAGTTTGTTTCTTTTACATGCATACATCTGCATCATGAGGTCTCTTAGGGACCAAAATTTGTCTCATTACTGTTATTTAAGCCCATTCTACCGCGTCGAGATGAAGATTTTAACCTTCACTTCTCCGGCTAGAATGACCTTAAATAGGGGCATCTGTAAGACCCCAATTTTGTCCCTAAGATCCCTCATGGCATCATATCATATCATTGCATTGCCTCAAGGATCATTGGACACCTTGCTTCCTTTCCTGTGGGTGGGTCATCTTTTTGAGAGTGTTTCTTGGTCACCAAGCATGTTTGCATTTGTATATCATTGTTTTTCTTTTTATCACTAACCAAAAGTACAAAAATATGTCATCTAACATTTGTCTTGCAGATGAAGCATTAACAGGTTAAGGCAATTCAAGGCTTTCATTGAGCAATAGATGGTGGTCATTCTTGAGATTTGGACCCCACAATCATTCACAAGAGTTCATATGAGCTATGATGTTATTTTGAAGCAAAATCCCAAGTGGTAGAGGCTTGAATTTCATCATAACATTCTCAAGTCATCTGAAGGCTTAGAAGGTCAACTGCAAAGTCAACTGTGGATTTGGAGGTGGGAAGTGATTAGAAATACTTCATTCATGTTCAAACAAGTCTCATTTGACATTTCAAACACTCACATTGAAGAATTTGAAGTCAGGTTAAGAATTTCTAAAAATAGCAAGTGACCTATAATTTGAACTTTCCAAAAATGGAAAGATTTTGGACCAACTTCAACTTCAAATTACATCACGAAGAAAGCTTCAAACGAAATTTTTTGAACATGAAAGTTGTAGATCTTTCTCTCCCATTTCTAAAAAGTCCAAGATCATGAATTTCTCATGTGTGGTTGGGGAGATATGATCAAATCATGGCAAAGTATGCATGGAACTTCAAATGGACATAACTTTTCAACCAAAGCTCCAAAATGAGTGGGGGAGAGCATTCATTTTTCAGATCTAGATCCAAATACTCCAAACTTTTCTCTCAAACTTTTTTGCAATTTCTTCAAACAAAAGCACATTCCATTGCTTGATTCATGAACCTGAAGTGTTCTTGAGAAGAATTGGACGTGGAACCAAGAGAAACCGTGCCAAATTGAAGCATACTCGAAGATGGAAGCATTCATGGTGATTCCAAAATTTGCTGGATTCAGGTGTTGTTGAGCTTCCAATTCATCATCAATCACCTCAATAATCATTGTAGAGGAACTGTAAGGCATTGCTGAGCTTTGTGGAGCACGATTCCAACTTCTGCTCTTCAAGATGTTACAATTTGAACCTCTTATTTTTGAATTTCCTTGCCATGATGTTGTAGATCTAGGTATGTTGGTAATTCTGAGCTTTAAATCGTGCAAATTGGTGCTGTTTTGAGTGAGATATGATAGATTGAAGTTTTGATGTTGAACTTTATTTTTCTTCGATCCGAGCTTATCTTGATGTTTTTGCATGAAATGATTATGGATCTTGATTATACACTGCATGATGATTCGAATACTATGCTTAATTTTAATTTCTGGACGTGTTTTTGAAAATCTGGAAAATCCAGATGAAGATCATGATGATCTTCATCTTCAACCTATGAACATCACTGTTTCCAGAATTTGCTGCGGATTTGCTGTGGTTTTGCTACGGATTTTCAAATTAGCTACGAAATTGTTGGCGCGCTAGGGTTTGAGTCCATACGATGTCGTTTAGGTTGAGCGCGCCACATTTGAAAATCTACTTGGTTCGATTCCGGGCGTTGGCAATTGTTCAAATGCTTCATTATTTTTCTCATTTTCCCTCCTTTGACCATGCTATGCTCATCTTTGATTTTCAATTTTTTCTTCAACTTCATAAAATCATATAAAATTGAAAATTCATCCAAATTCACTCCAATTTTTTGCATTGTGATCCTGGTTCTCTCTAGTTTTTTATCATCATGATTTTACAAGTTGTGCTTGGCTGGATATTTTTTTGTGCTAGGATGATTGAACATGTGTCCTTATTTGACCTTGCCTTGGTTATCATGTTGTGAAATGCTTGTCTTTGATCCAATGAATGTGAAATTTTGCATGCTATAACTAGACACATTGATTGACATTTTGGTTTTGATTTGGCATTTTTATCAATTACCAATTCTGTTTTATGATTGTTCTAACTTGGTGTGACAATTTGTGTCACACCTTTTGATGTTCAACTTGTATGATGAGTTTGCCATGCCAAATGATGTCCAATGCTCCTGATTTTCTGTGTGATGCATATTATGAATGTCCTGATTGATCATGAATTTTGTTGGAATTATTTGAATCATTTCTGATTTAATTGAGATTTTTCATTCTGGTTGATCACATATGAGCTTTAAAATTTCCTTGAACTTCTTTTCATCATGAAATGCATTTGGTTAATGATTTTGATATGAGACTTTTTGGAATGTGTCAAGATGTGATTGAAGTTGATTCATGTTAAATTTCAGCTCCTGTTTTGAATTTTTTCTCCATCTTTGACCCTAGGCTTTGACCTAGTGGTTTGTTGCTTATGTTTGAGCTTTGATTTCAGGTTGAACATCCAAGTTGCATAATTGATGATGCTCCATCATTTGAGTATTGTTGTTTGCTTTTGATTACTAACACTTGTGTGTTTTGTAGGTTGATGTTAACTCATTTGAGTTTGACTTTTGGTTTACACATTTTGTACATTGCGATTGTTTGTTGCTTATTGACTGTTGTCTTGTTGTCTGAGCATTGTACTGATTTGTTTAGTTGTTTCCACAGGTACTTAAGTTGCTTTAAGTTCATTTGAACTTTGCTTTGCTTGATTGATTAACCACTTAGGTATAATCTCTAATCTTCATGTAGTCTGGAAGACCTACTGTTATTGGTAGGCACCTGTCTGAAGTCCTCCTTAAGAGGCAATGCTTGTGATTGTTTAAACTTTGTGCCAAGCAGGTAAAGTCCTCTTATGAGGCAATTGGAAGATAAAAGAGATGTGTAATCCATCTCCTGCTATTCAGTGTGTCATTCACTTTGCTCACACCATGTGTTGATGCATGGTGAATAATAACCCAAGATCTTATAGAGTCTATTTGTGGAGAAGAGTTCCAACTTTCTGAACTCCCACACTTTCTATTGTTTAAAGCTCTCCCTGACCAGGGATAAGAGCTATGAGGCACACCCCTCATCTCCATTCCATCTGCTTCACCCAGACTCTCAATGTTAGGGTTAAGAGCACAAAATCACCCCATTCCAGTTGGCTGTAAAGCTTAACCTTGTTTGAGCCTAATTGATTGTATATAGTGTGTGCTAATTGACTTGTTTATTGCTTACTTGCTCCATCTGTACATGTTTGCTTGTGTGTGCCTTTGTGCATGTATCTTCATCACTTGTATATCATTTCATGATCATTGTTCATATCTTTGTGACATCTTTGTTTGTCCATTGAGGAGGCAATTGTAAGTCCAGTTATTGGCAGTTGTTTCCTATGATCTGGTGGGATTTGGAACTAAGACCATTCATTGGCATTCCTCTCCTTGGAGTCGAGTGTGTAAGACCATTTATTGGCAACTTGTTTCCTCTTGCTTATTGCATTTGTTATTTGTTTCTTGTGAGGAGTCCATTGTAAGTCCATCTATTGGCATTTGTTTCCTATGATCATTCTTTGTGAGACTAGTATAAGTCCATTGATTGGCATCTGGTATCCATGTTTCTTTTTGTTTTAGGAGACTGGTATAAGTCCATTGATTGGCATATGGTATCCATTTTTTGTTTTAGGAGATTGGAATAAGTCAATTGATTGGCATCCGGTATCCATTTGCTTTGTCTATTTGCTTATTGCATTATTGCCTATTCCAAAGGAATCACTTGAATCATCTACATATGATCTCAAGAGGTGAACATCTAAGAAGTTTTACTTCCTTAACCCTCCCACCTTTTGTTTCTTTAAACTTCCCTTTGCATGTAAACCCAAAACTTGAAACTATTGTGCAAACATTTTCACTTCTTTTTTCAAATTAGAAACCTAGGCCTTAAGCCTCTGATTTTTCAAACTTCATTTTCATAATACTTCTTTTGAATTGAATTCTAATCATACTTTGACCACTTTTGTGAATAATCCTAATTGGTTAATTTCACTCATTCAATTGTTTTGTGGCTTTGTCCATTCTTGATAAGTTTTCGTACATTAGCCATAGGTTCGATTTATCCTAGTTGGTTGATCTTAATCTCACCTTTTGTCCTTAGTGATTGAATTGTAAGACTTCCTTGCTTATTATAGGGTTAACCCTTCACTAGCAAGTTGAAGCTTTTCTCACATGGTGGACTTGTTGTTTGTATAAGGTTGAGTTTTCTCCCGTGGATAACGAAAGACCTTAGGGCTTTTGTTTTAAAATGAATCCACTCATATTTTGGAAATCTTTTAGCCGAACTACGGCGTTTTGATCCTTACCTTCCATGGAAAGGTACGTAGGCAACGGGTTCATCCGTTCAAACACAAAAATAATAAATTGTATATTCTTTTCTCATCCCTTCAATCCATGTTTGAACAATAAATATTTCATAAACAAATAACATTTCGTACAACAAGTTGTGAAAAGGGCTCCCTAGGAGTACCTAGGACGTTTTGGGTGCCTAACACCTTCCCATTGCGTAATTAACCCCTTACCCAGATCTCTGATCTTTTCATTAGTTTTCTATGTGTAAAACTTTTTAGGCTTTTGTTCGCTTTTTAGCCATTCCTTTGGATAAATAAAAGTGCGGTGGCGACTCGATTCTTTGTATGCTTTGCTTTTGATTTAGTCAATAAATCATAAAGTGACGAATACACCGCTACACCGAGGATGATGTGAAGGAAGTCAAGATTGGGTCTCGACTGTGTCCAGATGCTAAGAAGGGGTTAATTGATCTTCTTCGAGAGTATTCAGATGTGTTTGCTTTGTCCTATCAAGACATGCATGGGTTGGATTCTGAGATTGTGGAGCATAGAATGTCGTTGAAGCCAGAATGCCCGCCAGTCAAGCAGAAGTTGAGAAGAACGCATCCTGATATGGTTGTGAAGATCAAAGAGGAAGTTCAGAAGCAAATTGATGTCGGTTTCCTTGTGACCGCTGAGTATCCGCAATGGGTGGCCAACATTGTGCCGGTGCCGAAGAAAGATGGAAAGTCCGCATGTGTGTCGATTATAGAGATTTGAATAAAGCCAGTCCGAAAGATTATTTCCCTCTGCCACAAATTGATATGTTGGTAGACAATACTGCTAAATTCAAAGTCTTTTCGTTGATGGATGGATTTTCCGGATACAATCAAATCAAGATGGCAGTCGAGGATATGGAGAAGACCACATTCATTACACCCTGGGGAACATTCTGTTATAGAGTGATGCCTTTTAGTTTAAAGAATGCTGGTGCAACTTACCAGAGAGCAATGACTACTCTTTTTCATGATATGATGCATAAAGAGATTGAAGTATATGTCGATGACATGATTGCTAAATCAGTTGATGAAGAGGAACATGTTGAGCATTTGTTGAAGCTATTCCAGCATTTGAGGAAGTATAAACTCCGCTTGAATCCCAATAAGTGTACTTTTGGTGTTTGTTCTAGTAAGTTGTTGGGCTTTGTTATCAGCGAGAAGGGTATTGAAGTTGATCTTGCCAAGGTCAAAGCAATACAAGAGATGCCTACGCCTAAAACTGAGAAGCAAGTCAGAGGTTTTCTCGACCGCTTAAATTATATTTCCAGATTCATTTCCCACATGACTGTCACACGTGCGCCTATATTCAAGCTTCTTCAGAAAGATCAGTCTTGTGATTGGACCGAAGACTGTCGGGACGCACCTGGGCACGATATTGAGAATTGTTATCCGTTGAAGTATGAGGTGCAAAAGCTTATGAAGAGTGGCATGATGTCTTTTGAAGACCACGCGCCTAATGTGAAAGTTAATCCTTTGCCCGCTCATGGGAATTCTTCAGTGAATATGGTGGACGGTTCTCCAGGTTAATTCAAGGTTTTTGATGTCCGGTTTATCCGAACATCTTTGGTGCAAATGCATAAAGATATTTGTTTGGTGAGTAACTGTGAACATGATCACGATGGTTGTGATATTTGTAGCGTGTGTTGTAGTGAAAAGGGACATCCAGCGTCTGATGGATGAAGGCATGATTCAGATTGTTCAACCCCGTCATATAAATGACGATGTCAATGTCATAGTGCCCGTTTTCAAACAACCAAAGCGGTTGGTGATTCAGTATGATAGCAGCAGTAACAAGAAAGTCAGAAATAGATCAGTTTCGCCGTTGGTAATATGGTTAGCGGGCCCTGTCCGGTATGCATCTGATAAGGCTGTACCATATCAATACAATGCTACAATGTTAGAGAATGGTCAAGAGGTCCCGTTACCTACGACCAGTTCAGTGGTGAGCATTGCAGATGTAATAAAGGTGACCCGCAGTGGTCGAGTTTTTGGATCGGTGTCCTTGGAGAATAAGGAAGAAACAGTTGTTGGTAAGAAGGCGGAGGTGCAAAATGTAGCAATTTGAAAGATAAGTCTGGTGAATCCAGCAATTTGAAAGCCAATAGTGATGATGATGAGGTACTCCGACTAATTAAGAGGAGTGAATTTAACGTGGTTGAGCAGTTGCTCCGGACCCCCTCAAAGATTTATGTGCTGTCTCTGCTTTTAAATTCTGAAGCGCATAGAGAATCACTCCAGAGAGTTCTTGAACAGGCATACATGAAGCAAGATGTTACTGTGGATCAATTTGATCATATTGTGGCTAACATCACTTCATGCAATAATCTGAGCTTTTGCGATGAAGAACTCCCTGAGGAGGGAAGAAACTACAATCTGGCTTTGCACATTTCTATGAATTGAAAAGAAGATGATTTTGTCAAATGTGCTAGTTGACACTGGGTCATCACTCAATGTGCTTCCAAAGTCAACATTGTCAAAGTTATCTTATCAAGGAGCTCCCATGAGGTATAATGGAGTAATTGTCACAACCTTTGATGGCTCGCGCAAGACAATTATTGGTGAAGTGGACCTTCCAGTCAAGATAGGTCCGAGTGATTTTCATATTACTTTTCAGGTAATGGATATTCACCCGGCCTACAGCTGTTTATTGGGAAGGCCATGGATTCATGAGGCAGGGGCTGCTACTTCCACTCTGCACCAGAAGCTCAAATTTGTCAAGAATGGCAAGCTAGTAATTGTGGGAGGTGAGAAGGCGTTGTTAGTTAGCCATCTGCCATATTTCTCGTATGTGGAAGCTGAGGATGAGTTTGGAACTCCGTTCCAAGACTTATCTATTGCTGTTGAGAAGAGAGTTGGGGCACCTATGTCCTCTCTGAGAGATGCGCAGAAGATTGTTGAAGAAGGTCATGTGGATCAGTGGGGGCGTGTGGTAGAGGTCTCCGATAACAAGGGCAAAACTAGTTTGGGGTTCTAGAAGGGCTTGTCAACCGTTAGATCTGAAGAGATGCAACTCAGTTTCCATAACGGAGGGTTCATTCATGGGAATGAACAACACTTAGCTGTTGTGCTTGAGGATAATGGAGAGGAAGACTGCACCAACTTTGTGACGCATGGACAGACATGCAACAATTGGACTGTTGTAGATATTCCTGTTATTTTGCATCGATCTAAGTAATTTCTTTTATATTTTAAAATCCTTTTCCTATGCCTAAGGGAGAAGTGAACATTGTTTGGGCATTTTAAATTGATCATCAATAAAATTAATTCTATTCATCCACATCTTTGATGTTTTGTTTTTACTTTTTGCTTATTTCTAAAAATGGTAATCACAAAAAACATAAATAAACAATATAATTGTCCATCTGCATAATATTTGGTCACAAATTCACTTCTCTAAAATCAAAATATCAAATCATTATGCAAGTTGGTTCCTAACCCCATTCAATATAAAGATCCTTCTCCTTCTCCAAATTTTGAATTCGCTGTGTTTGAAGTCGAGGAAGGTGATGTAGAAGTGAGTGAGGAATTGTCTCATCTTCTTGAGCAAGATGAGAAGATTATTCAGCCATTTGAAGAGCAGATTGAGCTAGTCAACTTGGGTTCCAAGGATGATGTGAAGGAAGTCAAAATTAGGTCTCGATTGTGTCCAGATGGCAAGAAGGGGTTGATTGACCTTCTTCGAGAATATTCAGATGTGTTTGCTTGGTCCTATCAAGACATGCCTGGGTTGGATTCTGAGATTGTGGAGCATAGATTGCCGTTAAAGCCAGAATGCCCGCCAGTTAAGGAGAAATTGAGAAGAACGCATCCTGATATGGCTGTGAAGATCAAAGAGGAAGTGCATAAGCAAATTGATGTTGGTTTCCTTGTGACTGCTGAGTATCCGCAATGGATGGCCAATATTGTGCCTGTGCCGAAGAAAGATGGAAAAGTTCGTATGTGTTTTGATTATAGAGATTTCAATAAATCTAGTTCGAAAGATGATTTCCCTCTTGTAGCGGTGTATTCGTCGCTATATGATTTATCGATTAAACCATAAGCAAAGCATACAATGAAATTTCGAGTCGCCACCGCACTTTTATTTATCCAAAGGACTGGCTAAAAAGCGAACAAAAGCCTAAGAAGTTTTACACATAGAAAACTAATAAAAAGATCAGAGAGTCTGGGTAAGGGGTAAATTACGCAATGGGAAGGTGTTAGGCACCCATCACGTCCTAGGTACTCCTAGGGAGCCCTTTTCACACTTGTTGTATAAAATTGTTATTTGTTATGACATAAGTATTGTGCAAACATGATTGGGATGATGAGAAAAGAATGTACAAGTTAGTTATTTTTGTGTTCGAACGGATGAACCCGTTGCCTACGTACCTTCCATCAAAGGTAAGGATCAAAACGCCGTAGTTCGGCTAAAAGATTTCCAAAAGTTGGTGGATTCAATTTTAAACAATAGCACTGAGGCTTTTCATTATCAATGGGAGAAAACTCGACCAAGACCAACATCCACCATGCGAGGATAGCTTCGACGTACTAGAGGGATTAGCCCTGTTTTCAGTACGGAAGTCTTATAGTCGACTCACTAAGGATAGGGTGAGGTTTACATCAACCACAATGATAATTGAAACCTATGGCTAATGCATGAAAAGATTATCAATGGACAAAGCCAAAACAAGTGAATGGGTGAAGTTAATTGATTGTGATTATGAAAGTGGGGTCAAAGTATGATTAAGATTAATTCAAAAGAAGTATCATGAAATGGAGTTTGAAAAAAGTCAAGGACTTGGGGTCCAGGTTTTTAGTTTGAAAAGCATGAAGACGTTTGCACAATATCTATGTCAAGTTTGAAATCAAAGTGTGAAAAGGTTTAGGACACAATGGGGATGAATGGATGAAGATGGATTGTAAAACTTCTTAGAAGGTTCACCTCTTGAAATCATATAGAAGATGATTTAAGTGTGTCCTTTGGAATAGAAATGAGCAATAGCAAACAAACAAAAAAGAAAGTCAACAAAAGCGGATACCGGATGCCAATCACTGGGCTTATACCAATCTCCTAAAACAGAACTGGATATCAGAGGCCACTCTATGGACTTATACTAATCTCCTAACAAAATGAAACTTGGATACCGGATGCCAATCTGTCTGGACTTATACCAATATCCAACATATGATCACAGGAAAGCAAATGCCAACTTGCAGGGACTTACAATTGCATCCTCACATAAACAAAAGCAAAACATGGATGTCAGATGCCAATCTATCTGGGCTTACTCTAACCTCCACAGTATGGTCCTAGGAATACAAATGCCAACTTGCAGGGACTTACAGTTGCATCCTCACATACAACAAACAAATGCATCATTATGGTCATAGGAAAGCAAATTCCAACTTACAGGGACTTATAATTGCATCCTCACATACAATCAAACAAATGCATCAAGCAAAGATAAAATGAGTGGCCAATGAAATGGTCTTATACTCACTTTCATATCATAGGAACAATGGCCAATGAATGGTCTTACAATTGTCCTCAATGGGAAAACAACAAGGATATGTCACAAAGACAAATGAGATGATCATGCATTAATGAGCAATAAATGATGATAAATGCATAAAGCATGCAAGCAGACATGTGTATATGAGATAAGCAATCAATCAATGAAGTCATTCAGCACACACTATAACCACACAATGAGGCTCATACAAAGGGGTTAGGCATTGAAGCCAACTGGAATAGGTCACTGGTGCTCTTAACCCTGCCATTGAGGGGCTAAGGTGAAGCAGATGAAAGGAGATGAGGGGTGTGCCTCATTGCTCTTATCCCTGGTCAGGGAGAGCATTTGAATATCAGAAGGTGTGGGAGTTCAGAAAGTAGGAACTCTCTCCACAGATTATTGACTCGATAGATCTTGGGTTTGGATCTCAATGCTACAACCATGTAATGGGAGCAAGGAGAAGACTCACAGAATAGTAGGAGATAGGTTGCTTATCTCTTTGATCTACCAATTGCCTTATTTAAAGGACTTTTCCTGCTTGGCACAAATGTAAACACACACAAGCATTGCCTCTTAAGGAGGACTTCAGACAATTGCCTGGCCAAGTAACAGGCCAGGTCTTCCAGACTACATGAAGAAAAGGGATTATACCTCAATGCAAATTGCTATAAAGCAAAGCAAAGCAAGTTCTTAAAGAACTAAGCAACTAAAAGGTACCTGAAATAGTCAAACAGAATCAGTACACAACTCAAAGTTAAAGCAAAATGAGAATAGGATTAACAGTCTACACAATCAGATAAATGTGCAATGCACAAGTCTCAAGGCATATGAGCCAAGTAACCTACAAAACAAAGAGGTTAGCTCATGATAAACAATCAAGCTTAATCAAATTTGTATGATCTCTTTGAAGCATTTGTTGCTTAACCTGAAAACATGAACTCAAACATGAGCAACAAGACCACTAGGACAAGCCTAGGGTCAAAAAGAGATGAGAAAGTCAAAACATCAAATGAAATTCAACCAAAATCAAGTTTAAACAATCAAGAAGCAAACTCAATTGGTTCCACATTCATATCATTCATCATCATCATTTCATAAGCAAAAGAAGTCAAAGCATGGCAAATGAAAGCTCATAGAAGTCAACAACAAGACTCAATTCAAAACCAATCATAAACAATTCAAAAAATTATCAAATAATTCATGATCAATCATAATCCATAACATGACATGAATATAAAATTTCAGCTCATTTGGATCATGGGAAGATGGTCAATGAAAATCAGAAAGGAAAGGTAAGTTTAAGCATGCTCAAAGAAGTCAACCAAACATGTATCAACTTCAAAAAATCATAAATCAGTGATAACATATGAGAAATTAATGGGATCAACACCATGACAAAGCTTAAGATGTCTACTAATCACATGTCAAATTTCATGTTCATCTAATAAAGTATGAGAATTTCACAAATGAAATGGGAACATGTGTCACAAAAAGTCAACATATGACTAAACAGGGGAGAAAATCTCAAACAATTAGGAAATGCCACAAATAATTCCAAGAAAAATCACATGTAAACTAGACATACTCAAGTACATTCATGCAAAAATTCAATCCAATTTGAGGTCAAGAGGCATGGTAATGAAAATCATGAAGTTGCACATCAATGGTGTGACACAAATTGTCACACCCTAATTCAAAAAATCATAACTCAGCAACCAGAGATGATAAATTCATAAACTCTACACCAAAATCACCATGAATGTGTCTAGTTTATGCATAAAAGATTTGGAAGCCATTGGATAACGCATCATCATTTCACAAATGTGTTGGCAAAGGGTACAAAAAATGAACACATGTCACAAACCCTAGCACCAATTAAAATCCACTTATCCAAAAAATCAGGAAAAATCATGATTAAAAACTAGAGATCCAGATGAACACAATGCAAAAATTCTCATGAAATTTGGATTAAAAATGATGGACTTATGATTTTTGTAAGTTGATGCATCCAAGTGAAATAATTATTGAAAACAAACATGGCTTAATGGTTTAATTTGGGCACGGTGGCATTTTGGTAATAACTGGGACAACTAAATGAAACGGTGCGTATGGAATATCCTGCGTGGCAAGTGGTGATAGGTCACATGGCAATGAAACAGGAGCTGCAGCATGCAAAACGATTCGAAATGCAGAAAACACGATTTCTGGGTTTGGTATTAGGGTTTGTTCACTGTTCATCATCATCAACATCGAAATGAAAAATTTCGCCCAGAAAATTGAATCAAGCACATCATTAGAACCAGTAAACCACACACATCATGAAACTAACAACCATTTTCACTAAACCACGCTAAACAAGAAGCATCGAGCAAAAAACAAGTTTGGACATGAAACTTAAAAGCCAGATTTCTCTTAAAATACTCAATCATTTTCAATGGTTCAAAGTTTAAAATGACCAGCCAAGTGAGATTTACATAATGCATAGCATGATTTAGAGAAATGAGAGACTCGAATTCTTACTTGTTCTTGAAGAAAATGGTGAAACAGTTGGGATTTGGATGTTTTTACTTGAAACAGATGCACACAAAGCTTCCAAATGATGGATGAGTGAAGAAGTTTAGCTCGAGAGTGCTTGGTTTTGCTTCAATCCCAATCTGCCATTGATGAGTGCTTGATGTAGCAGAGCTTGTAATGGCTTTACAGTTGAGTTTTGTTGCTTGCAAAGGCTCCACAGAGGTTGGTGGATGAAGGCACAACAAACCAAACTCGGATTCCTTTAGGTTTCTTAGCAGAAATTTCAAATGAAGGGAAAATGAGAATTTGAGAGAGAATGATTTTCTGTTTTTGGAATGTGGGCTGCTAGGGTTTCTTCTCTGCAGAAGAAATGAAATATATACTGTGTTTATTGCTAAGTGTTTTGGTTAGTGAGTGGTAATCCCATTTGGTAAAAATGAAGTTTTATGGTTAATTGTGAAATTCCCCTCAAGTGGTGCATGTGCATGGCTGCAGCTCGAATTGGGCCTCTAACATGTCCAAAATACCATTTCAGAACTTTTCCAATTGGCAAAATGTGTTGGAAGTGGTTAATTTTGAAAAGTCATTTTTCCACCTCACTTGAAATTAATTCATGCCATTCCAAAAAGGCCATTTTGATTTGTGAAGTTTTGGTGAATGATGATGACATATTTGGAAAGAGGGGATCAAATGTGACTTGTTGCAAAAAACCCCACCCAATTTGGCAAATTGGTTTGAGAGATATGGCCTTTTGAAGTTCAAAAATTTTTGAGAATGAATTGATCATAACTTGCCAACCATTCATGGGAATTGAGTGTTCTTGGACTTTTTGAAAATGGGAGAACAAGATCTTCAACTTTAATGTTGGGCAAAAATTCATTTGAAGCTTGTATGATGATGTAAGTTGAGGATCAAGAAGTTTCCATTTTTGGCAAATTCCAATTATAGGTCAACTTTCTATTTTTGGAAATTTCTTTGTCTGACTTTATTTTCTTCATTGTGGATGCTTGACATGTTGTATGAGGCTTATATGGACATGAATGAGATCCCTCAAACCAATTCCCACCATCAAATCACTGATTAAATCCACAGTTGACCAAAGGTTGACTTTCTAGGGTTTTGCTTGACTGAACCACCTTCTGATGAATTCCAAACCCTAATCACTTGATATCTTGATTCCAAATGATGAAACAACTCACATGAGCTCTTGATGAATGATCATGGTGCCCAAATTCTTCAAGAATGGCCACCATCCATTGTTTAATGACTGGTTTGACTGATTGACTGATGATTGCTTCATCTGCAAGTAACATGGTTAGCTGACAATATTTTTGTACTTTTTGGTTAGTAAACATATGAAAAGCAAAGATATACAAATGCAAAGCATGCTTGGTGATCAAGAACCACACTCACAAGGCAACCTACCCACTATGAGGGAAGCTAGGGCATGCAATGATCCTTGAGGCCATGATATGATATGATATGGGCCATGAGGGATCTTAGGGCCAAAATTGGGGTCTTACAGATGCCCCTATTTAAGGTCATTCTAGCCGGAGAAGTGAAGTTTAGAAATCTTCATCTCGACGCGGTAGAATGGGCTTAAATAACAGTAATGAGACAAATTTTGGTCCCTAAGAGACCTCATGATGCAAATGTATGCATGCAAAAGACACAAATTCTGTGGGGAATATATGATTCACACAGAAGAAAAGATGATCCATCGGAGTGATACACTCACCAGGAACAGAGACTCTAACAAAATTCTTGTTGGGAATAGACAAAACTGACACAGCGTGAACAAGACACGACTCTGATTAGGGAAAGAGAAATCAGACTGGAGGCCTCACTGGGGAGTGAAGGACTCACACTGGGGAAAAGAATTCCAAAGGAAAATAAATCCATTGGAGAGACACAAGCTGACTCCTGGGGAGAAGCAACAGGAAAACTTCATTGAGGAAGCACCAAAGAATGAGATGTTACCGGTATAAGGGTAACAAACTCAGGAAGGAACACCGAGGATACCGGGTTGTAGGTATGTAACAGGTGACCGACCAAAGACGTGAATTGGTGTGTGTTCCAAAACACTCATCATCCTGAAGAGAGCGAAAGCAAACTTGTTTATAGGATGGATATTTGATTCTGTAAGGAATGCAAATCTTACTCAGTTGGGGAAACAAACAAAGTGTTCGACAAGAGAGTGCATGAGATATATTATCTATAGCCGTCAAGACGTAGATAATGTACTCGCATGGAAAGTTATCCTGAACCGGGTTGTAGGTTGTTTATAGGATAAGATCCGAAATCGTGAATTGGTTTGTGTTCCAAAACACTCATCATCCTGAAGAAAGCTAGAACAGCAGACTTGTTTATAGGATGGACATTCGATTCCACAAGGAATACGAAACTTACTCTGCAGAGAAAACAATCAAAAGATTGACCCAAGAGCAAACAAGATATAATATCCATTACCGTCAGAACATGGATGGAATACTCACAAAGGAAGATTATCCTGAACCGGGTTGTAGGTTGTTTATAGGATAAGATCCGAAATCGTGCATTGGTTTGTGTTCCAAGACACTCATCACCCTGAAGAAAGCTAGAACAGCAGACTTGTTTATAGGATGGATATTCAATTCCACAAGGAATATGAATCTTACTCTGCGGAGAAAACAATCAAAAGATTGACCCAAGAGCGAACGAGATATAATATCCATTACTGTCAGAACGTGGATAGAATACTCACAAAGGAAGATTATCCTGAACCGGGTTGTAGGTTGTTTATAGGATAAAATCCGAAGACGTGAATTGGTTTGTGTTCCAAAACACTCATCATCCTGAAGAAAGCTAGAACAGCAGACTTGTTTATAGGATGGACATTCGATTCCACAAGGAATGCGAATCTTACTCGACTGGGGAAGATCAA
This sequence comes from Lathyrus oleraceus, assembly GCF_024323335.1. NCBI lineage: Eukaryota > Viridiplantae > Streptophyta > Magnoliopsida > Fabales > Fabaceae > Lathyrus > Lathyrus oleraceus. The sequence continues at coordinate 439,245,580 of NC_066583.1, read as the reverse complement.
CAAAGGATTCCGACCAAAGAGCGCATGAGACATATTATTCATTACCGGCAGACCGTGAATAATATACTCGGAAAGAAAAGACACCAAAGATACCGAGGTATATAATAGGTGACTAACCAAAGACGTGAATTGGTATATATGCCAAAACACTCATCATCCGAAAGGAGGGCTTGAAAAAGCAAATCGACTTACAGGATGGACATTCGAATCCACAACGGGAAAACGAATCTTACTCAACTGGGGACACAAACCCAAAGAGTGCATGAGATATAATATCCATTACCGGCAGACCGTGGATAAGAAAACTCGCATGAGATATATTATCTATTACCGTCAGAACGTAGATAATAAACTCGCATGGTAAGAAACACCAGAGATACCGATGAAGGTGAGAAAAACAAGAAAGGGGGGGTTTGAATTGTTTGAAAAATAAGCGCTTTTGCAAAATGAAATCACACAATGATTTTATACTGGTTCGCTTATAACACAAAGCTACTCCAGTCCACCCGGCCAAGGTGATTTCGCCTTCAACAAGGACTTAATCCACTAATCTTGAAAGATTACAAACAACCCCTAAGAGAGAAGAAAATCTCTTAGTCCTCTCAAGTCTACAGACTACAAAGAGTCACTTGAGGAAATCAAATAAAAATTAGATACAAGATGTGTAATCTAGAGTGCTTCTAAGAAAGCAAATATTACAAACTTAAGAACAAATTTTTCACTTGATAAGCAAAAGCTTAGTGAAAATCTTTGAAGAACAAAGATGTTTTTCTTGAGCGTGATATGATTTCAGTATAGTTTTGGCTAGTGATTTCGTTTTTTTTTCTGAATGTTGATTTCTTCTCTATTTATAGGAGTTGAAGTAGAGTTGAAGTAGCGTTGAATCTGTTGGATATTGAGATGTAGTTACGCCATTCCATTAATAGCTTCTGCAGTAGACTTTTTCTTTTAGAAGTGACTACTTACCACAAGTAGTATCTTCTCTCTTGGAAGTGGAGATTAACGTCTCTTTCTAATTGAGGAAATCCATTTGCAGAACTTTAACTTGGCTTAAACGTTACTTCATCATGATTAACAATTCTGATTAGAGTCTTTGTGTATCTGGAGAAACTGGCTTCTGATGTTATCTCTTGAAAGTTCAGATGGCGCTGATAACTTCAGAATTTACAGAAGGCATTTGTTCAGAGTCAGAGCTTCTAGACTTTACTTCATGTTCAGATGCTTCTGATACTTTGTAGTTTTGTCCAGAGTCAGAGCTTCTTGAAACGAGATTCCTCTTTAGATGCTTCTGATACTTGAGATTTTGCATCTGATCTTGTTGTGCATCTGATGACATCATCAGATTTATTTCTTCTTTCTTTAGAACCCTGCACACTTAGAAACTTTTCGTTAGGGTGCCATTTTTGGTTTCATCCTTTGTTATCATCAAAATCAAGGAATCTGTTGTAGAACAATTTTTGTTCTTACAATCTCCCCCTTTTTGATGATGACAAAACAAATAAAATTATCAGATGAAACTTGAAAAATATTAGATCAGATAGACAAAAGCTCCCCCTGAGTTAGCGCTAGGGAGTTCAGAAGTTCTTACCAGAGCTTTCCAAGCAATAAGATTTCTGAAAACTTTCTGCAATTTCTTAATTTTAATGTTAGAGTTATTTAATCAGAGCTATTATTAATCAGAGCTATTTATATCAGAACTATTTCTATAATTGTTTCAGAATGCTTAAGGTTTTAGACATAATTTTCATCAGAGCTATTTAATAATTTCTCCCCCTTTTTGGCATAATCAAAAAGGCATAAAAAATAAAAAGAGTAATAAAGAGAAAAACAATTCATTAAAAAGCACAAAGGCAAACAGCAGTCAAAACATTAGATTCAACAGAATATCAGAGCTAAAAAGAAAGACAGAAGCAAAAACACTTAGGCAAACAAACAAAAAAAAATCCTAAGTGCCTAAGGGTTTGGAGGTTGAGGAAGTCTCTGAAGCAACATGGCAAACATGTTCTGGATGTTTTCGTTCAGAGCATCTTGCTTGTCCATCCTGGCACGAAGCTCATTCTGATCTTTCTTGATCTCTTGCTGATCTTGCTTGATCTCCTTCAGAGTGTTAAGAATCAGAGGGATCGCAGAGGAAGACTCCCCCTGAATCAGAGCCTGCTGAGCTTCAGCTTCAGCAGCAGCTTGGGCTTCTGCATCTGCCTTAGCCTTGGCTTCAGCTTCCTGAATCCTTAGAAGTTCTGCTTCCTTTGCCAGGCGTTCTTCTTCCAACCTCTTAGCTTCTTCTTCAGCTTCCCTAGCCAATCTTTCTTCCTCTAACCTTCTGGCCTCAGCTTCTCTAGCCAGTCTCTCTTGGAGCCTTTCCTCAGAGTCTCTGATGTAGCCATTTCTGACTTGTTCAGAGATACTCTTCTGCCTATAAGACTCAGAGGTCATCCAACTAATGACTCTGTTCCAGTGTGTCCTAACAAATTTAGGATCATCACTAACTTCAGAGTTTTTAGCCAGAGACTTGATCTTCTGGACTGAGGCTTCTGCAACCTGTATAATGGCCTCCTCAAGGGTAGGTATGGTAAGTTCAGGTTCAGGTTCAGGTGAATGAGGTGGAGAGTTTTGAGGGCTGAGATTTAGAGGTTGAGGTTCAGTTTGTTGAGGTTCAGATTGTTGAGGTTCAGTTTGTTGAGGTTCAGATTCTGCTTGAAGTTCAGAATCTGCGTCTGGTTGAAGACTAGGGGATGAAGCATATAGTGGATTTAGGTCTAAAGGGTCAGAGTCTGGTCCAGGTACAGCGGGAATAATTGGTGGAGTGATATTAGAGGTGAAGGGATCAGATGGTTGAGTTTCAGAGGGTAAGGTTGTTGTTTGTTGTGGTGGAAGTGAAGTTTGGAGGGGTGAGGTTACTTCAGATTGGGTTGAGGGTTGTGGAGCGAAATTTTTAGCATAGATTTCAGCTATTGTTGGGGAGTTTGGGTCAGAGTGTTCTTGATCAGAGGACTCATGATCAGATAACTCTTGGTCAGAAGAAGGGGAAAGGTAAGGGGGTGATTCATATTCAGAGGATGATGAAGAGCTGTGGTGATATAGTTGATTAGGGTCAGAGGTTGTCGTGAAATTACGAGCAATTTTTAGAACAGGTGGAGGTTGAGAGGTTCTGGTGATTGAGGGTGGTATTTCAGAGGTGGTATATATTGGTTGAGAGGAGAGAGGGTTAGAGGAAGCCATTATAGATTCAGAAGAGACAGGAGGAATAGACTTACCAGAAGAGACATTCAGAGGTGCTGAAGCTTTGGTGCCAGAGGTTTCTCCAAGTCTGGCTTTCTTTGCCTTCCTTGCTTCCTCGGCTATCTTCTTCTCAGAAAGACCTCTTTTGTATCTGACCAAATCTTCTACAGAGTCCAGACAGTCTTCAAGGCGGAAATCAGAAATATCAATGCCTTCATCCAGACGATCCTGAAGGTAGATAGCAATGGCATCTCTGGGTTCATTCTTGAAGAACCTTTCAAGGCCATGAGGCATCTTCCTCTGATCCTTCAGAGCTTCCCAGGTTACTTCCATAGTGGGCTTGACTCTGATGTCTTTGATGATTCCCATACTCCTCAGATTTTTGGCATTCAGAGGCTTTCCCACATCAATTGCCAGATCATCCATACATCTGGTCTTCTCCAGAGCATCTACCAGCCCATGCTCAATGAAGATGTCAGAGAGCAATCTACCCAGAGGAATGTAGGATCTGGGCTTCATGTTATTCCTCGTTTCTCTGACTGAATCCCTCAGATATCTGAAGAGGAGAACAGGGAGGTTGATTGGAATACCCTTCTGAATACAGTAGAGGATGCATTTCTGGTCAGCATTTATGTAATCTGAAGAGTTGGAGGCTGGACGATGATGGATTGTTCCTAGAATAATCTTCAGCCAAACTCGGAGGTTCTGATTAAGCTCCTTGTTCTTAGATGGGTTTCCTTCAACATTTGCTTTGAAGATTGTAGGGTTAATGACTTCTGTGATGCGCTTGGACCTTGGAGGAATGTTGTAAATCCTCTTACCTCCAGCTTTCTCCATGTTTAGCAAGGAAGCAATTGATGCTTCAGTGATGACAATCTTCACACCCAGAACAAAAGAAACAATGAACTGGTCATCAGCATCTGCACATCTCCAGAATTCCTTCACCAGAAGAGGATAGATTGGACCATAAAGCCTGTCGAAGTAGGTTTCCCAACCTTGCTTGCGAAGATCTTCAGTAAGATCAACACCGTTTCTTCTTAAGTTCTCAAAATCCACCAGTGATTCACACAGTACATCTAAACCTTCAAAGGGAGTTGAAAGGTTTATGTGTTGTTCACGTTCAAGAATGTGAGGTTCTTTGTAGACTGGGGTCGTGGTAACGTCTATAACCATGGGTGTTTGAGTGTTTGAGGTTTGGGGATTAGAAGCGGCTTCCATTTGTTGGGAGAAGTTAAAAACTTCTTGCTCTTGAGGATTCATGAAGAAAATTGATGAAGAAGATGAAGAACTGAGAAGGTTGCAGAGAAAACTTCGAGAGAGGGTTTAGGGTTTAAGAGTGAGTGAGAGTGATAAGTGTGTGAAATGTGAGAAAAGTGTTTATATACCTAAGTGCAAACACATGCAAAACGACACACATACCAGCGTTAGCACAAAAAACTCAAAATGGCACGCTTGGGGGGAAAAATGATTACAGCTCATTAATGAATGTCTAATCCCAACAGTAAGCACACTGCTCGAGGAGATTTCAAGCGTTCTGACCTTTGATTTCTTTTGACAGCTGTCTAGAAGTTCTAGGGTTAGACGCATGTTCCCCACGTGTTGATGTATCTGATCTTCAGGAATACCAAAGGATTTCTGAAGATTTCTAACTCAGATATCTTCTTAACTTGGTAGAAGTATCAGAGTCAGAGGCAGAAGTGTATTTGTTTTTATCAGAGTCTCATTTTACATGTTCAGAGCCAAATTTTACTCAGGGCAATTTTTAATGTTCAGATTTTCTAATATAAAACGAAATCTATCTTCAGCTAGAGGCTTAGTAAAATATCTGCCCATTGATGTTCTGTATCAATGAACTTCAGCGTTACTATTCCTTTCTGAACATAGTCTCTAATAAAATGATGTTTAATTTCTATGTGTTTGGCTCTGGAATGTAGAATAGGATTCTTACTCAAACAAATAGCAGCAGTATTATCACAAAGGATAGGAATGTTACTCTCAAATATCTGAAGATCTTCTAGCTGATGTTTCATCCAGAGCATCTGAGTTGTGCACAGTGATGCTGAGATGTATTCTGCTTCTGCAGTTGATAGAGCGATAGTTGACTGTCTTTTGCTAGCCCAGGAGATTAGATTGTTTCCCAGAAGCTGGCAATTTCCAGATGTGCTTTTTCGTTCTATTCTATCTCCTGCATAATCTGCATCACAATAACCAGAAAGCCTATACTCTGATGTTTTCTCATACATCAGGCCCAGGTTAGGAGTCCCTTTCAGATACTTAAGAATTCTCTTAACAGCTGTTAAATGAGATTCTCTAGGATCTGATTGGAATCTGGCACAAAGACAAACGCTAAAGAGAATATCAGGACGAGTAGCAGTCAGATAGAGAAGAGAGCCTATCATACCTCGATAGAGCTTCTGACAAACCTTGTTGCTTACCTCTTCCTTTTCCAGAATGCAAGTTGGGTGCATAGGAGTCTTTGCAGAGTTGCATTCAGTCATGTCAAACTTCTTCAGAACATCTTTAATGTACTTGCTTTGATGAATGTACGTGACTTTTGGAGTTTGATTGATTTGAATTCCCAGAAAGAACTTTAGTTCTTGCATTAAACTCATTTCAAATTCTGCCTGCATTAACTTAGAAAATTCTTGGCAAACAGAGATATTAGCAGAACCAAAAATAATGTCATCAACATAAATTTGGCATATCATGAGATCATTATTAAGGTTTTTACAGAAGAGTGTAGAATCAACTTTCCCTCTGATAAAATTTTGTTCCAGAAGAAAATTGCTCAGACGTTCATACCAAGCTCTGGGAGCTTGTTTAAGTCCATATAGAGATTTTTTAAGTTTGAAAACATGTTCTGGAAAGTTTGAATTTTCAAAACCTGGAGGTTGATTTACATACACTTCTTCTGAAATATAACCATTAAGAAATGCACTCTTGACATCCATTTGGTATAATTTGATAGAATGATTAATAGCAAAAGATACAAGAAGACGAATAGACTCTAACCTTGCGACTGGAGCAAAAGTTTCATTATAATCAATACCTTCTTGTTGACTATAACCTTGAGCTACCAGTCGTGCTTTGTTTCTGACAACTTCTCCTTTCTCGTTCAGTTTGTTTCTGAAAACCCATCTGGTTCCAATGACATGAGTGCCTCTGGGTTTAGGAACGAGATCCCAGACATCATTCTTGGAGAATTGATCTAACTCTTCTTGCATAGCTGCCACCCAATCATTATCTTGAAGAGCTTCATCACAGGACGTAGGCTCAATCAGAGACACTAGTCCCAGAGGAATATCTTCAGAAGTTCTGAAGGTAGATCTGGTTCTAACAGGTTCATCTTTGTTTCCCAAAATCAAATCTTCAGATACGTTGCTACGACTCTTGACTTTCCTTGGAATTTCTGGAGATTTAATTTCTTCAGAGTCTGGAGTGACAGTTGCTTCTGGAGTTTTCTTAGATTCTACCAGAGTGATCTCTAAATCTGCAAACTTTTCAACTAGCTTTGACTTTTCAGGGTCAAGCTTATCATCAAATCTAACATGAATTGATTCCTCCACAATTTTGGTTTCTGTGTTGTATACTCTATAGCCTTTAGAGCGTTCTGAGTATCCTAACATAATACCTTTTTGTGCTTTGGAATCAAACTTGTTTAGATGTTCTTTAGTATTTAATATAAAACAAATGCATCCAAAAGGATGAAAATAAGAAATGTTGGGTTTTCTTCCCTTACACAGTTCATAGGGAGTCTTTTCTAGAATAGGTCTTATAGAGATTCTATTCTGAATATAACACGCTGTATTTACAGCTTCTGCCCAAAAGTGCTTTGCTACATTAGTTTCATTGATCATGGTTCTGGCCATTTCTTGGAGTGTCCTATTCTTCCTCTCTACAACTCCATTTTGTTGTGGAGTTCTAGGGCAGGAGAAATCATGGGATATTCCATTAGAATCAAATAATTCTTCAAAATCTTTATTTTCAAATTCTCCACCATGATCACTTCTGACTCTAACAATTTTAGAGTCAAATTCTTTTTGCACTTTAGAACAGAAACTGGTGAATACAGAGTGAGACTCACTCTTGTGCCTTAGGAATTTTACCCATGTCCAGCGACTGTAATCATCAACGATTACAAGTCCATACTTCTTTCCATTGACTGATGCTGTTTTCACAGGACCAAATAAGTCAATGTGAAGAAGCTCCAGAGGCTTGGAGGTAGAAACAACATTTTTCTTTTTAAAAGATGTTTTTGAAAACTTTCCTTTCTGACAAGCTTCACACAGAGCATCTGAAGAAAACTTCAGTTTAGGTAAGCCTCTGACTAACTCAAGTTTAGTTAGCTGAGAAAGTTTCCTCATGCTAATGTGGCCTAAGCGTCTATGCCATACCCATTGCTCTTCGTGAACTGACATTAAACATTTAACATTTTGATCTTTTAAATCAGAAAGATTTATTTTATAAATGTTGTTTTTCCTCTTGCCTGTGAAAAGGACAGAGCCATCGTTCTGACTAATGGCTTTACACGTTTTTTGATTAAAGATTACATCATAACCGTTATCACTTAATTGACTTATGGATAACAAGTTATGCATTAATCCTTCTACATAAAGAACATCAGATATAGAGGGAAGAGTACCATTACCAATAGTTCCGGAGCCTCTGATCCTTCCTTTCTGATCTCCTCCGAAGCCTACAAAGCCAGCGTCTTTAAGTTCCAGGCTTTGGAACATAGACTTTCTTCCCGTCATATGTCGCGAGCATCCAGAGTCCAGGTACCATGACTGGTGTCTGAACTTTGCTGCATAGGATATCTGCAACATAGATAATCTTATCTTTCGGTACCCAGAATCTCTTGGGTCCTTTCAGATTAGTTTTCCCAGAGTTTCTTACAACTTTGGGTCTTCTAGCATTTTTAAATTTGTGTTCTTGTGTGTGTGTGTAGTGGTATGAAAAAGGCGATTTAATTTGGTTACTGGTAGAGGTTTGATTTTCCTCAGAATCATATCCAATTCCCCTTTTATTATTCTGACCTACTCCATAAATCATGGATGCCATAATACTCCTATTTATCCCATTCTTCAGAAATTGTTGAAAGGCTTCTTCATATTTATAAATAATTTCATTTGAAGTTTGTGGTGCTTGAGACAACACTTCTTCTAATTCTAAGCTTTTCGTTTTAGCTTCATCTCTTTCTAACGTTAAAGATGTGATTGTATCATCTCTTGCTAGAATTGTTGTCTCAAGTTTACTACACTCTTCAGATTTTGCTTTAAGAAGGCCTTTAATGTTTTTAACTTTTTGTTTTAATTTCTGAAGAGAGGTAAGAGTTTCTGATAAACATGATTCTAAGTCAGATCTAGAAAGTTCAGAAAATACCTCTTCAGATTCTTCATCTGAGCTGCTAGATGTGATAGCCATAAATGCTACGTTGGCTTGTTCATCAGAGTCAGATTCTGATGATCCTGATTCACTATCGTCCCAGGTGGCCATTAATCCCTTCTTTGTTCTGAAGGCATTTTTCTTGAAGCTTTCTTTCTTAGAGTTATCTTTCTTCAGCTTGGGGCATTCATTTCTATAATGACCTGTTTCTTTACATTCAAAACAGGTAATATCTTTATTAGGTTTACCTTTTGAAGTTGACTCTGATCTATCCCCTCTGGGTCTTGATCTTCTGAAGTTGTTGTTGTTCCTTCTTTTCCAGAGTTGCTTAACTCTTCTGGTTAGTAAGGACAGTTCTTCCTCATCATCAGAGTCTTCAGGTTCAGAATCGTCAGTATCTGCAGTTTCTGCCTGGAGAGCTTTGGTTCTGTCTGACTTCCGTCTTTCAGGTCTGGACTTCAGCGCCACTGACTTGTTCCTTTTCTGAGGCTCATCCTCCTCTAGTTCTATTTCATGGCTTCTGAGAGAACTAACAAGTTCTTCAAGGCTGATACTGTTCAGATCCTTTGATAACTTCAGAGCAGTAACCATTGGTCTCCATTTCTTTGGCAGACTTCTGATAATCTTCTTAACATGATCTGCAGTCGTGTATCCTTTGTCTAGCACTTTAAGACCTGCAATAAGAGTTTGGAATCTGGAAAACATAGCTTCTATAGCTTCGTCATCTTCCATCTTGAAGGCTTCATATTTCTGGATCAGCGCCAGAGCCTTCGTCTCCTTGACTTGGGAGTTTCCTTCATGGGTCATCTTCAGAGAGTCAAGTATATCTTTAGCCGTTTCTCTGTTGGTGATCTTTTCGTATTCGTTGTATGATATAGCATTTAGAAGTATTGTTCTGGCCTTGTGATGATTTTTGAACTCACGTTTCTGATCTTCTGACATTTTGCTTCTGGGAACTTCAGCTCCATTTGAGACTGGAGGTTTGTATCCATCTGTGACAATGTCCCAGAGGTCAGCATCATAACCCAGAAAGAAACTTTCGATTCTGTCTTTCCAGTAATCAAACTTTTCTCCATCAAAAACAGGAGGCTTGGCATTGTAAGAATCTTTCTCATTTGAGTGGGCCATTTGTTTTTCTCGCACTGGATCTCTCTACACGGTTAAGTGTTTGATTTGAAAATCAATAACAGAGCCGGAGCTCTGATACCAATTGAAGGTGAGAAAAACAAGAAAGGGGGGGTTTGAATTGTTTGAAAAATAAGCGCTTTTGCAAAATGAAATCACACAATGATTTTATACTGGTTCGCTTATAACACAAAGCTACTCCAGTCCACCCGGCCAAGGTGATTTCGCCTTCAACAAGGACTTAATCCACTAATCTTGAAAGATTACAAACAACCCCTAAGAGAGAAGAAAATCTCTTAGTCCTCTCAAGTCTACAGACTACAAAGAGTCACTTGAGGAAATCAAATAAAAATTAGATACAAGATGTGTAATCTAGAGTGCTTCTAAGAAAGCAAATATTACAAACTTAAGAACAAATTTTTCACTTGATAAGCAAAAGCTTAGTGAAAATCTTTGAAGAACAAAGATGTTTTTCTTGAGCGTGATATGATTTCAGTATAGTTTTGGCTAGTGATTTCGTTTTTTTTTCTGAATGTTGATTTCTTCTCTATTTATAGGAGTTGAAGTAGAGTTGAAGTAGCGTTGAATCTGTTGGATATTGAGATGTAGTTACGCCATTCCATTAATAGCTTCTGCAGTAGACTTTTTCTTTTAGAAGTGACTACTTACCACAAGTAGTATCTTCTCTCTTGGAAGTGGAGATTAACGTCTCTTTCTAATTGAGGAAATCCATTTGCAGAACTTTAACTTGGCTTAAACGTTACTTCATCATGATTAACAATTCTGATTAGAGTCTTTGTGTATCTGGAGAAACTGGCTTCTGATGTTATCTCTTGAAAGTTCAGATGGCGCTGATAACTTCAGAATTTACAGAAGGCATTTGTTCAGAGTCAGAGCTTCTAGACTTTACTTCATGTTCAGATGCTTCTGATACTTTGTAGTTTTGTCCAGAGTCAGAGCTTCTTGAAACGAGATTCCTCTTTAGATGCTTCTGATACTTGAGATTTTGCATCTGATCTTGTTGTGCATCTGATGACATCATCAGATTTATTTCTTCTTTCTTTAGAACCCTGCACACTTAGAAACTTTTCGTTAGGGTGCCATTTTTGGTTTCATCCTTTGTTATCATCAAAATCAAGGAATCTGTTGTAGAACAATTTTTGTTCTTACAACCGAGGTATATAATAGGTGATCTACCGAACACGTGAATTGGTATATATGCCAACACACTCATCATCCAAAATACAAACTGGTTAAAGGATGGAATATTCGATTCTACAAAGAGTACGAATCTTGCTCAGCTGGGGAAGATCAACAAAGGACTCCAACCAAAGAGCGCATGAGACATATTATTCATTACCGGCAGACCGTGAATAATATACTCGAAAGGAAAAGACACCAGAGATACCGAAGTATATAGTAGGTGACTAACCAAAAAGAGAGACAATCGATACCAAGCATCCGGGTAAACGAAAGACAACTCAAAGGGATAAATTGCAAGCATCCGGCAATTATCCAGCAACAAGAATATTCGACTCCGCAAAGGGAAATAACGAATCTTACTCAACAAAGAAAACACAAAAGGCTTCGACTGAAGAGTGCATGAGATATATTATTCATAGCCGTCAAAACGTGAATAATAACCTCGCATGGAAGATTATCCTTAACCGGGTTGTAGGTTGTTTATAGGATAAAAATCCGAAAAGAAAGGCATCGGGATACCAAACTAGGTATATAATGATGACCAATCAAAAGGAGCAACAGACATTACCAACAAGAGGGTAAATGAAAGAAGGCTCGCTGGGAATGCATTGATGAAAATCAATGATCCGGGGAACACAATCACTGACAAAAGGTGAAAGGACCCGCTGGGGATAAAATTGCTAGCATACGGCAATTATCCACAAAAGACTTGCTAGGGATATAAGTGCTTATCTGAGCAACTTATCCAAGCGAAAGGAAGATCAACATCAAGTATTGAATGAAGATAACCACAAAGAGGGGATTACATCTACCAAAAGAAATTGGATAGAAAACCACAGAAGAGTAACTGTCATCGGTTGGGATGAACAACAAAGTTAACTCTGCAAGTGGAGAAAACAGGGTTTATAACTATCGATTTGTAGGTAGAAAAACCGCAAAGATAGGACTTACGACTGCTGGTTTGTAGGCAGAGGGCCAAACTCTGGTGGGGATAACCACAAAATTAGGGTTTACATCTACCGAATACGAGGTAGAAGACCAACAACTCCGCGTGGGGATAGAACAAATCACAAATCCGCACGGGAAACCAAGATAGGGTTTATAACAAACCACAAACTGCTGGAGAGCAGGAAAATAGGATTTACAACTACCGGTATGAGGTAGAAACCAACAACTCTGGCTGGGGAATAAAAGGTGTATAACCACAAATTCTGCCAAGAAAGCCAGGAAAAATAGGACTTATAACTACCGGTATGAGGGTAGAGGCCCTAAAAATTCCGCCGGGGAACAACCCACTGGGAAGCACAAGACTTTTGACAAATAGCCCATTCGGGAGTAATCCGAGAAGACAGACTGAATCAAGACATGTCCTAATGAGGATGTAACTCAAATAGGAAAATCCGTCCCAATATATGTGTTGGGAGGAAACGGAAGAAACCGTCATCCACGAGGATATATCTCGGTGGGGAACTGCAAAAGGAAAGACAACAGACATTTTCTGCTTATGGGGCTGACTCTATATGGAGAGATTTATAACACCCGACATCTTCTAGGGGAGATCTATAGAGAAGATCTATATCACCCGTTGCAGGAGACAAGACAAACAAAAGATATATGGCGAAAAATGCAACATGAATATCTGAATGTTTATGAGTATGCATGAATATGCGTGATTTATGTTTGATGAATGCTGACAAAACAGACAGTTCTAACACAAACAGGTCCAGGAACTAAACGCTCGGTATTATACTTCCAGGGGAAAACCAGCTGGAGAGCCAATCTGCGGAGATCTATATGCTGTCAAGCAAAGATCTGTAGGTACTGCTGAAGAAGCAGAGGATCAGAGATATCAGGAAACAACCCAATCCAGGTACAGAAAGTCACAACGGGCAAAACAGCCACCAAGACGAATCTGTTGGAGAACAAGAGAAAACTCAAGATATCTGCAGGGGATCCCAGTGTTAACTGAGAAATAAAGGGTGCATTGCACAAGCACGAACTGCTGTAGAAGCAAACTCCACATAACTCCGCTGGGGCACAACCCACTGAGGGAGAATGTACCACACAAGTAGATTCTGCAACGAACCATTCTACTTGGGGAGAATACACATAGCAAACTGATCACAACAAGTAGATTCTGCAATATAAGTCACTCTACTGGGGATCACAAACAGTCAGGAAATCAATTTGTTCTCTGGATGCTAGAGCCATCATCCGACCATACTGGGATTGAAGGAGTATTCAACAGGCGAAGCTGCCACAACAAACATTCTGCAGCCTATGCTGAGGAAAAGATGGTTGAAATATACTGGGATGTCAACCCAAATCAACCACTGAGTAGGAAAATAAATCCTGCTCTGCTGAAGAGAAAAACTCTGATGGAGAGATAACAACAATTCCGCAGACGACTTCGCCGGGGAAAAGGTAAAGTACCGGGTATCAAACCGCTGACTTACCGAGTCTTTCAAAAAGAAAGCGATCATGCTGAGGAAACAGACAACTCTGCTGGCACCTGCACTGGGGAGAGTGACAACAACTCTGCTCGCGACTCCGATGGGGATATCAATAACAGCTCTACTCGTGACTGTGCTAAGGAGACAAATAAAGTCTGGGGCAGGCGACCCACTGAAGAAAGTGACGGGGCACCAAGATGACAAACCATCAATCGCCGAATCTTCTTCAAGAAGAGCACCCATGCTGGGGAAAACTGCTGCTGGAGAAAACGAAGTCTTCAACAACACTCTGCTTGCGACTATACTGGGGAACAACCCCAACAACAACTCTGTTTGAGGAACAACCCCAACAAAGATCTGAAGAAAGAAGATACAACCAAACCAGGAATATGAACAAATGTCTTACCTGTTGGAAATCATGCCACCCTCGGGAGAGCGCTGAGATATTCTTGAGTATCCTTTCAATATTGTGAATGTTCACTTCGTTTAAAACAATATTTTTGAAAATTTTATTTGTTTAAAACAATGACATTTTATCAATTTAAAACATGCAAAACATTTGTTGAATTGAAACAAATAAGAGTGCAAATAATTGGATAAAAGCTCAAATTGACTTGATGGAATGGTAGCCTGCAAATGGCAAGACTCCATAGATTTGTACAAGTTTGAAATCAGTGATATATATTGGAAGAGGGCTACATTGAACATAATGATCCTTTCTCTACCAATTTGAATCTCGATGTATCCGAAGCTTCGGTTGATTACGAATCGAGAATCTTCTGACGAAATGACGACTGATGAACAGAAAGTCTTGTCAGGATGCAGTTACTTGCCAAATCCCTAATTTTTGCCTAGATTGCCCCAGGGTGAGGTACTCAATCTAGCGGGATGCAAATATTCTCTTTTTTCAAGTCTCTAATTTTTGCCTGGATTACCCTTGCGGGTTCTCCACCGAGACGCTCATTTTTGCCTAAGCCGCCCTTTCGGGTTTTCAACTTAGCGAGCTATTCTGTTTTTTCATTTGCATATACTTTTTTTCTAGGCAAAGTATCTCTTGACTGCATCTGAATTCACAGGACGAGTGAAATCCTCCCCATCCATTGTTGTAAGCATCAAAGCACCGCCTGAAAAGGCTCTCTTAACAACATATGGACCCTCGTAGTTTGGAGTCCACTTGCCCCTGGAATCGGGCGCGAAAGACAAGACTTTCTTAAGCACGAGGTCACCTTCTCGGAACACACGAGGCTTGACCTTCTTATCGAATGCTTTCTTCATTCTCTGCTGATATAACTTACCATGACACATGGCAGTTAATCGTTTCTCTTCAATCAGATTCAATTGGTCGTAACGACTCTGAATCCATTCAGCATCAGTTAACTAGGGACTTGAGGGTATAATTTTTCTTTTTCTTTTGAAGAAATCTTGAAAAAAAATTTGCTGATTTTTGATTTTTCTTATTTTTTTTTTTTTTTTTTTTTTTTTTGATTTTTACATTACATTTGTAATGCCCCAGTTTGACTATTTTGCTGATTCTCATGATACAGCTGAATGAGCTTCTCTGGTGCTCAAGAAGGCGGGTAATCTCATCAGGAATCCTCTTCAACATCATCTTCCTCTGCCTCAAATACAAAGAATTCAAGATTGGGAGATGGCGTTGGATCATTATGTTCAATGGGTTTAGAAATCCCTGCATAATGATTCTGGATAATGAAAAGCTTTTGAATTTAAACAAACAAATCATTTATGCAGATGAAAAAGCTGTTTTTGTTTTTCAGGGTTCTTTGTGATCACTGATTTCATGCAAAAAGCAAAAAGTGAAAACAAATGGAAAAACAAATGTTTAACAATGCATTAATTGAATGAAAACATCATTGTATTAAATGCTGCCAACAATGTCATCACTTCTCCTTTTGGCGTGGGAGAAGGGTTTTGCACAAAGTGAACAAATCACGCTGATTTATGAATGACCGTAGGAACATCCACAGCGACCCAATTGTGGCAGACACCACCAGGTATGATGAAATTGTTCAGGTGCTCTGCATCCTCTTCCAAGATGGCAGCAGCTTCTTCAGGTTGATCAGCATGGATGAATCCTCCACTTGCGAACAAACCTTGCTCCTTAAGTGCCCCAGAACAGTAGCCAATGCCAGCCCGGGATTGGTTAACCAGGAATAAATCCATCAACGGTACTTAGTCTGGCAAACTCCTCCTTGAGTTCACAACTCTCTTGCTCAAAACGGTCCATCAATCTGGCAGAGTTGGCTCTGGTAAAATACCGGCAAAGTGTGTCTTCAAAATAAATGAAGATCGCAGGGATCAGACCACAGGACGGGAGACCAGAACAAAACACCCGCTTATGCAAATGATGCATGAAGTGTTTATGCATATGCTTGTTTTTCAATTCAAAGGAACCCGAGGGTTTTATTTGCAAACTTTGAAATACTTAAGCATTTTGATCATACATGAGAATATCTCATCAGACATATCAGGTGAAAAATTTTTCCCGGTTTTTCCATTGTTTGAAATTTTTTGCAAATAAACTCCTTTGAGTTCCTTGAAAATTTTCTTTTTTCTGATGATATGAAGTGCAGATGAATGCATGAATGCATGAATGCAACAATCACACTCAAGGATCAAGCAAGTCACACCAAACAAAGGTCATGGGAAAGCTCATTGTATCCCTAATATCAATCATCCATTTTGGTGGATTTAGGTTTTCACCTTATCGACACCCAAGTTCCATTGATATTAACGGTACATGAACCGGCTCTAACATCCTTAATATCAACCATCCTTTTTGGGGGATTTAGGTTTTATACCTGATCAACACCCAGGTTCCATTGATATTAAGGTTGTCTGAACGACTCAACCACGAATCACGGGTTTGCTGAGAGTCATGAGCATGGAGTCTCGGTTAAGAACCACCCAAAGGGAGTGTACTAGGGTTTAAACCTGCCAGACATGTTCTATCAGAGGTTCCCATAATCATCGTTCCATCTTTCGAATATTATCGGAGGAACGAATACTCGTATTCCAAGAATATTCTCAAGAGAAACTCTTATGAGTGTAGTATCGCGTAACAATCGCGTCAGAACTTACATCTGAACGACCTCCGCACTACGTTCCTAAAAAATAGGCCAAGATGGGTTTGGTAAACTACGGTCCTTGGCTTCTGCGGAACATGATTGAAAGAATAATGCCTAACCACAAATAACTTGTGTGACATTATTAGTTCAACATGACCTCCACCAAGTGAATGGGCTCGCAAGTCAACTGGCTAAGGAATACTCCACACCAGTCAACAAGACTATGCCATTCTCCTATCCTAGAGTGCACTCGAGTTCGGGTATAGAACTCATCTCACAGATCACCGAAGCAAACAGCAATTGTATATCAAGCAATTCAAACATTACAATCAATACAGTTATCCCAAATGGTACAAAAATATGTCATATAACAAATAACAATATAGCACAACAAGGGTGAAAAGTAGGCAATACCACCAAGGATCGGTTTTCCCCAACAGAGTCGCCACTTTTCTGTAGCGGTGTATTCGTCGCTATATGATTTATCGATTAAACCATAAGCAAAGCATACAATGAAATTTCGAGTCGCCACCGCACTTTTATTTATCCAAAGGACTGGCTAAAAAGCGAACAAAAGCCTAAGAAGTTTTACACGTAGAAAACTAATAAAAAGATCAGAGAGTCTGGGTAAGGGGTAAATTACGCAATGAGAAGGTGTTAGGCACCCATCACGTCCTAGGTACTCCTAGGGAGCCCTTTTCACACTTGTTGTATAAAATTGTTATTTGTTATGACATAAGTATTGTGCAAACATGATTGGGATGATGAGAAAAGAATGTACAAGTTAGTTATTTTTGTGTTCGAACGGATGAACCCATTGCCTACGTACCTTCCATCAAAGGTAAGGATCAAAACGCCGTAGTTCGGCTAAAAGATTTCCAAAAGTTGGTGGATTCAATTTTAAACAATAGCACTGAGGCTTTTCATTATCAATGGTAGAAAACTCGACCAAGACCAACATCCACCATGCGAGGATAGCTTCGACGTACTAGAGGGATTAGCCCTGTTTTCAGTACGGAAGTCTTATAGTCGACTCACTAAGGATAGGGTGAGGTTTACATCAACCACAATGATAATTGAAACCTATGGCTAATGCATGAAAAGATTATCAATGGACAAAGCCAAAACAAGTGAATGGGTGAAGTTAATTGATTGTGATTATGAAAGTGGGGTCAAAGTATGATTAAGATTAATTCAAAAGAAGTATCATGAAATGGAGTTTGAAAAAAGTCAAGCACTTGGGGTCCAGGTTTTTAGTTTGAAAAGCATGAAGACGTTTGCACAATATCTATGTCAAGTTTGAAATCAAAGTGTGAAAAGGTTTAGGACACAATGGGGATGAATGGATGAAGATGGATTGTAAAACTTCTTAGAAGGTTCACCTCTTGAAATCATATAGAAGATGATTTAAGTGTGTCCTTTGGAATAGAAATGAGCAATAGCAAACAAACAAAGAAGAAAGTCAACAAAAGCGGATACCGGATGCCAATCACTGGGCTTATACCAATCTCCTAAAACAGAACTGGATATCAGAGGCCACTCTATGGACTTATACTAATCTCCTAACAAAATGAAACTTGGATACCGGATGCCAATCTGTCTGGACTTATACCAATATCCAACATATGATCATAGGAAAGCAAATGCCAACTTGCAGGGACTTACAATTGCATCCTCACATAAACAAAAGCAAAACATGGATGTCAGATGCCAATCTATCTGGGCTTACTCTAACCTCCACAGTATGGTCCTAGGAATACAAATGCCAACTTGCAGGGACTTACAGTTGCATCCTCACATACAACAAACAAATGCATCATTATGGTCATAGGAAAGCAAATGCCAACTTACAGGGACTTATAATTGCATCCTCACATACAATCAAACAAATGCATCAAGCAAAGATAAAATGAGTGGCCAATGAAATGGTCTTATACTCACTTTCATATCATAGGAACAATGGCCAATGAATGGTCTTACAATTGTCCTCAATGGGAAAACAACAAGGATATGTCACAAAGACAAATGAGATGATCATGCATTAATGAGCAATAAATGATGATAAATGCATAAAGCATGCAAGCAGACATGTGTATATGAGATAAGCAATCAATCAATGAAGTCATTCAGCACACACTATAACCACATAATGAGGCTCATACAAAGGGGATAGGCATTGAAGCCAACTGGAATAGGTCACTGGTGCTCTTAACCTTGCCATTGAGGGGCTAAGGTGAAGCAGATGAAAGGAGATGAGGGGTGTGCCTCATTGCTCTTATCCCTGGTCAGGGAGAGCATTTGAATATCAGAAGGTGTGGGAGTTCAGAAAGTAGGAACTCTCTCCACAGATTATTGACTCGATAGATCTTGGGTTTGGATCTCAATGCTACAACCATGTAATGGGAGCAAGGAGAAGACTCACAGAATAGTAGGAGATAGGTTGCTTATCTCTTTGATCTACCAATTGCCTTATTTAAAGGACTTTTCCTGCTTGGGACAAATGTAAACACACACAAGCATTGCCTCTTAAGGAGGACTTCAGACAATTGCCTGGCCAAGTAACAGGCCAGGTCTTCCAGACTACATGAAGAAAAGGGATTATACCTCAATGCAAATTGCTATAAAGCAAAGCAAAGCAAGTTCTTAAAGAACTAAGCAACTAAAAGGTACCTGAAATAGTCAAACAGAATCAGTACACAACTCAAAGTTAAAGCAAAATGAGAATAGGATTAACAGTCTACACAATCAGATAAATGTGCAATGCACAAGTCTCAAGGCATATGAGCCAAGTAACCTACAAAACAAAGAGGTTAGCTCATGATAAACAATCAAGCTTAATCAAATTTGTATGATCTCTTTGAAGCATTTGTTGCTTAACCTGAAAACATGAACTCAAACATGAGCAACAAGACCACTAGGACAAGCCTAGGGTCAAAAAGAGATGAGAAAGTCAAAACAGCAAATGAAATTCAACCAAAATCAAGTTTAAACAATCAAGAAGCAAACTCAATTGGTTCCACATTCATATCATTCATCATCATCATTTCATAAGCAAAAGAAGTCAAAGCATGGCAAATGAAAGCTCATAGAAGTCAACAGCAAGACTCAATTCAAAACCAATCATAAACAATTAAAAAAATTATCAAATAATTCATGATCAATCATAATCCATAACATGACATGAATATAAAATTTCAGCTCATTTGGATCATGGGAAGATGGTCAATGAAAATCAGAAAAGCAAGGTAAGTTTAAGCATGCTCAAAGAAGTCAACCAAACATGTATCAACTTCAAAAAATCATAAATCAGTGATAACATATGAGAAATGAATGGGATCAACACCATGACAAAGCTTAAGATGTCTACTAATCCCATGTCAAATTTCATGTTCATCTAATAAAGTATGAGAATTTCACAAATGAAATGGGAACATGTGTCACAAAAAGTCAACATATGACTAAACAGGGGAGAAAATCTCAAACAATTAGGAAATTCCACAAATAATTCCAAGAAAAATCACATGTAAACTAGACATACTCAAGTACATTCATGCAAAAATTCAATCCAATTTGAGGTCAAGAGGCATGGTAATGAAAATCATGAAGTTGCACATCAATGGTGTGACACAAATTGTCACACCCTAATTCAAAAAATCATAACTCAGCAACCAGAGATGATAAATTCATAAACTCTACACCAAAATCACCATGAATGTGTCTAGTTTATGCACAAAAGATTTGGAAGCCATTGGATAACGCATCATCATTTCACAAATGTTTTGGCAAAGGGTACAAAAAATGAACACATGTCACAAACCCTAGCACCAATTAAAATCCACTTATCCAAAAAATCAGGAAAAATCATGATTAAAAACTAGAGATCCAGATGAACACAATGCAAAAATTCTCATGAAATTTGGATTAAAAATGATGGACTTATGATTTTTGTAAGTTGATGCATCCAAGTGAAATAATTATTGAAAACAAACATGGCTTAATGGTTTAATTTGGGCACGGTGGCATTTTGGTAATAACTGGGACAACTAAATGAAACGGTGCGTATGGAATATCCTGCGTGGCAAGTGGTGATAGGTCACATGGCAATGAAACAGGAGTTGCAGCATGCAAAACGATTCGAAATGCAGAAAACACGATTTCTGGGTTTGGTATTAGGGTTTGTTCACTGTTCATCATCATCAACATCGAAATGAAAAATTTCGCCCAGAAAATTGAATCAAGCACATCATTAGAACCAGTAAACCACACACATCATGAAACTAACAACCATTTTCACTAAACCACGCTAAACAAGAAGCATCGAGCAAAAAACAAGTTTGGACATGAAACTTAAAAGCCAGATTTCTCTTAAAATACTCAATCATTTTCAATGGTTCAAAGTTTAAAATGACCAGCCAAGTGAGATCTACATAATGCATAGCATAATTTAGAGAAATGAGAGACTCGAATTCTTACTTGTTCTTGAAGAAAATGGTGAAACAGTTGGGATTTGGATGTTTTGACTTGAAACAGATGCACACAAAGCTTCCAAATGATGGATGAGTGAAGAAGTTTAGCTCGAGAGTGCTTGGTTTTGCTTCAATCCCAATCTGCCATTGATGAGTGCTTGATGTAGCAGAGCTTGTAATGGCTTTACAGTTGAGTTTTGTTGCTTGCAAAGGATCCACAGAGGTTGGTGGATGAAGGCACAACAAACCAAACTCGGATTCCTTCAGGTTTCTTAGCAGAAATTTCAAATGAAGGGAAAATGAGAATTTGAGAGAGAATGATTTTCTGTTTTTGGAATGTGGGCTGCTAGGGTTTCTTCTCTGCAGAAGAAATGAAATATATACTGTGTTTATTGCTAAGTGTTTTGGTTAGTGAGTGGTAATCCCATTTGGTAAAAATGAAGTTTTATGGTTAATTGTGAAATTCCCCTCAAGTGGTGCATGTGCATGGCTGCAGCTCGAATTGGGCCTCTAACATGTCCAAAATACCATTTCAGAACTTTTCCAATTGGCAAAATGTGTTGGAAGTGGTTAATTTTGAAAAGTCATTTTTCCACCTCACTTGAAATTAATTCATGCCATTCCAAAAAGGCCATTTTGATTTGTGAAGTTTTGGTGAATGATGATGACATATTTGGAAAGAGGGGATCAAATGTGACTTGTTGCAAAAAACCCCACCCAATTTGGCCAATTGGTTTGAGAGATATGGCCTTTTGAAGTTCAAAAAGTTTTGAGAATGAATTGATCATAACTTGCCAACCATTCATGGGAATTGAGTGTTCTTGGACTTTTTGAAAATGGGAGAACAAGATCTTCAACTTTCATGTTGGGCAAAAATTCATTTGAAGCTTGTATGATGATGTAAGTTGAGGATCAAGAAGTTTCCATTTTTGGCAAATTCCAATTACAGGTCAACTTTCTATTTTTGGAAATTTCTTTGTCTGACTTTATTTTCTTCACTGTGGATGCTTGACATGTTGTATGAGGCTTATATGGACATGAATGAGATCCCTCAAACCAATTCCCACCATCAAATCACTGATTAAATCCACAGTTGACCAAAGGTTGACTTTCTAGGGTTTTGCTTGACTGAACCACCTTCTGATGAATTCCAAACCCTAATCACTTGATATCTTGATTCCAAATGATGAAACAACTCACATGAGCTCTTGATGAATGATCATGGTGCCCAAATTCTTCAAGAATGGCCACCATCCATTGTTTAATGACTGGTTTGACTGATTGACTGATGATTGCTTCATCTGCAAGTAACATGGTTAGCTGACAATATTTTTGTACTTTTTGGTTAGTAAACATATGAAAAGCAAAGATATACAAATGCAAAGCATGCTTGGTGATCAAGAACCACACTCACAAGGCAACCTACCCACTAGGAGGGAAGCTAGGGCATGCAATGATCCTTGAGGCCATGATATGATATGATATGGGCAATGAGGGATCTTAGGGCCAAAATTGGGGTCTTACACCTCTACGACACATTGATATGTTGGTAGACAATACTGCTAAATTCAAAGTCTTTTCGTTTATGGATGGATTTTCCGGATATAATCAGATCAAGATGGAACCCGAGGATATGAAGAAGACCACATTCGTTACACCACGAGGAACATTCTATTATAGAGTGATGTATTTCGGTCTAAAGAATGCTGGTGCAACTTACCAAAGAGCAATGACTACTCTTTTTCATGATATGATGCATAAAGAGATTGAAGTATATGTCGATGACATGATTGCTAAGTCAATTGATGAAGAGGAACATGTTGCACATTTGTTGAAGCTATTCCAGCGTTTGAGGAAGTATAAACTCCGCTTGAATCCCAATAAGTGTACTTTTGGTGTTCGTTCTGGTAATTTGTTGGGCTTTATTGTCAGCGAGAAAGGTATTGAAGTTGATCCTGCCAAGGTCAAAGCAATACAGGAGATGCATGCGCCCAAAACTGAGAAGCAAGTCAGAGGTTTTCTCGGCCGCTTGAATTATATTTCCAGATTCATTTCCCACATGACTTCCACATGTGCGCCTATATTCAAGCTTCTTCAGAAAGCTTTTGATAGTATAAAAGAGTATTTACTTGAGCCTCCGATTTTGTCTCACCCTGTTAAAGGAAGACCGTTGATCATGTATTTGACTGTGCTCGAATATAGTATGGGTTGTGTTCTAGGTCAGCAAGATGATACTGGGAAGAAAGAGTTTGCAATTTACTACCTCAGTAAGAAGTTCACCGACTGTGAGACTCGGTATTCAATGCTTGAGAAGAATTGTTGCGCATTGGATTGGGCTGCTAAGCGTTTGTGTCAATATATGTTAGATCATACCACTTGGTTGATATCCAAAATGGATCCAATCAAGTATACATTTGAGAAGCCTGCTTTAACTGGGAGAATTGCCTGTTGGCAGATGTTGTTATCAGAGTATGATATCGAATACCGATCTCAGAAAGCGATCAAAGGTAGTATCTTGGCTGACCATTTGGCTCACCAACCAATTGAAGATTATCCGTCAGTGCAGTATGATTTTCCTGATGAAGAGATTTTGTACTTGAAAATGAAAGATTGTGATGAACCATTGCTTGAAGAAGGGCCAGAACCTGGTTCCCGTTGGGGCATGGTATTTGATGGAGCTGTCAATCAATATGGAAATGGAATTGGGGAAGTAATTTTTACTCCGCAAGGCACACATCTACCATTTACAGCTAGATTGACTTTCAAATGTACAAACAATATGGCAGAATACGAGGCCTGCATTATGGTGCTTGAAGTGGCCATGAATCTCAGAATCAAATATTTGGATGTCTTCGGTGATTCGACTTTGGTTGTGAATCAGATCAAAGGACAATGGGAGACAAATCAACCCGGTTTGATACCATATAGAGATTATGCGAGGAGGATTTCAACTTTCTTTACAAAGGTTGAGTTTCATCATATCCCTCGAGATGAGAATCGGATGGCAGATGCTCTTGCAACGTTGGCATCAATGATTGTAGTGAAGTACTAGAATGAAGTTCCTAATTTATCTGTGATGTCTCTTGATAGGCCAGCTCATGTGTTTGCTGTTTCAGAGATCAAAGATGAGAAGTCGTGGTATTACGACATCAAGTGTTTCCTCCAAAGTCAGATTTACCCGCCTGGGGCGTCTTTGAAAGATAAGAAGACTTTGAGAATATTAGCCGACAATTTCTACTTGAATGGTGATATACTGTACAAGAGAAACTTCGACATGGTTTTGCTCAGATGCGTGGATAGACACGAAGCAGACTTGTTGATGACCGAAGTGCATGAAGGTTCCTTTGGTACTCATTCCAATGGACATGCAATGGCGAAGAAGATGTTGCGAGCATGTTACTATTGGCTGACAATTGAATCTGACTATTGCAAATTTGTGAAGAAATGCCACAAGTGCCAAATTTATTCTGATAAGATTCATGTTCCTCCGACACTATTGAATGTTGTCTCTTCCCCATGGCCCTTCTCCATGTGGGGAATTGATATGATTTGGATGATTGAGCCCAAAGCTTCGAATGGACATCATTTCATTTTGGTGGCAATTGATTACTTTACAAAATGGGTTGAAGCGGCATTGTATGCAAATGTAACCAAGCAAGTTGTTGTAAGGTTTATCAAGAATCAGATCATATGCCGTTATGGTGTGCCAAGTAAGATCATTACTGACAATGGATCAAACTTGAATAATAATATGGTGGAGAAGGTGACCTTGTGCTCAAGAAGATTTTGTCGTTCAAGCCAGATTCCAGAGGAAAATGGACTCCCAATTATGAAGGCCCATATGTTGTCAAGAGAGCCTTTGCAGGCAGCGCACTGATTCTTATAACTATGGATGGTGAAGAGTTCACTCGTCCTGTGAACGCAGATGCAGTCAAGAAATACTTCGCCTAAAAAGAAAAGAACAGGTCGCTAAGTTGAAAACCCAAAAGGGCGCCTTAGGCAAAAATGAGCGTCTCGGTGGATTGAAAACCCGAAAGGGCGATCTAGGCAAAAATTAGAGACATAAAACAGAAAAGAATTTCCCAATAAGTTGAGTACCCCACCTTGGGGAAACTTATGCCAAAAATAGGGATTATGGCAAGTAACTGCATTCTGCTAATCTTCAAGGTTTTGAAGACTTGTTTGAGCATAAAGGTTGACATCGATTCATCTCCAGTAGCGATCAAAAGCACAGTGGATATCAAGATTTAGTAGAAGGATTAAGGATCATTTGTATTCATTGTACACCTTTTCCATGTAAATTACCATTTTCAACTTTGTAAAATCTATGGAGTCTTGTCATTTACAGACTACCATTCCATTAAATAAAGTTTAGCTTTTATCCAATTGTTTCTACTCTTATTTATTTCAGCCAATAGTTTTAAATTTTATTATGATCATTTTGAAATTAAATTTTTTAATCAAAATAAAATTTTCTTTAATATATAAAATCAAAAACTTTTCCAAAGCAAGTAAAAAGAATATCAACAGCATTTCAGTAAGAAGCAAGTTCTTAAATGCGAAGCATCTGAGGTTCCCCAAGCTGTTGACTCTTCGGGTATCCCTAGACATTTGTGTTGATTCAGTTCCTCGGCGGAGTGTTTGATCCCTAGTGGAGCTTATTTCTTTTTCCCAAGCTGAGTTGGTTGCGGCGTGTCCTTGTCCCCAACAGAGTTTCAGCCTTCCCAGCGGAGTTCGTTTTCCTTAGCAAGGTGGATCGCCATCAAAAATGTTTGATCTTTCCCCAGTATATCGCTTTGGTGTCCCCAGCAATCGTTGTATCTTTGCTCCCATTCAATGTTTTCTCCTGGTGTTTGAGCAGCTTTTGATTGTTCCCAAGTAGGGTTGTCTCCCATTTTTATGGTGTTGACCTAAAATTCCCTACAGATGGGATGTTTTATCCTCAGAAAGTCTCCATCGTCTTTCCCCAGCCAGGGTTGAGCTTTTAGGATGTTGATCTCTCTGTTCTCCAGCAGTTTGTCTCCATGATTTGTGGATTGACCGAGGATTGTACCGATGGTTCAATTTCTTTGCGACACCTTTGTATCCTTCGTGATCGTTTTGTCAGCATAATCACCATATATACATACGCATATACATTCATATAAATTCAGGATTTGCATATCCTGCATCTTCATATTTTATTTGTTTGAGATTTTTATTCTCTGTTATGGCGGTACTTCATCCCCATATCAAATTTTGTGTTTGTCCTCTTTCAATTGTAGAGTGTCAACTCCTAAGCAGAAAAGACTTTAACCTTTCTCTGTTTCCCCACTGAGTTTGTTTCCTCGTGGATAATTGTTATTTCAATTTCCCCTCCAGCAAAATTTTCTGGATGGAATTACTCCCCTTGAGTTACGTCCTCATTGGGTTGAGTCTTGATTGACCGTTTTCTTTCTAGCTCTTACCTAGATAGATATCTTGGTCCCCTAAGAGTCTATTACCCAATAACTGGTAATATTCTTCTTGGTTGGTAGTTTGTTACTTCTTACCCAATACCCGGCAAAAGTACCCTTTTTTTTCTCTCCTCATTGGTATCCCTAGTGGATCTTTTCTTCCCCCGTAGAGCAATCCTTGATATGTTCACTTTAATCAGTGACTGATTTTCTCTTCTTTGGTATTCTACCCAGTAAAAAGGTAGTTGTAATTCCTATGTTGGTTCCTCGGAGAGTTAATCCTTGATATGTTCATCTTAATCGATGACGGGTTTTCTTCTCCTTGTTGGTATTCTACCCAGTAACCGGTAGTTGTAAATCCTACTTTTCTTCTGTGCAGAGTCAATCCTTGATATGTTCACTTTAACCGGTGACGGATTTTCTCTTCTTTGGTATTCTATCCAGTAACTGATAGATGTAATCCCTGCTTTTATTCCCCGTTTTAGAGTTTATCCTTGATATGTTCATCTTAACCGGTGACGGATTTTCTCTTTGATTGGTCTTCTACCCAGTAACCGGTAGTTGTAAATCCTACTTTGTCCCCTCGCAGAGATAATCCTTGATATGTTCATCCTAACCGGTGACGGATTTTTCTCTTTGACGGTTTTCTATCCAGTTTTTGATAGATGTAATTCCCCCTTTTGTTGTTCAGTTGGTATATCCTTGATATGTTCATCTTAACCGGTGACGGATTTTCTTCCCTGTTGAGTTTATCCTTGATATGTTCATCCTAACCGATGACGGATACTCTCACCCTTTGGTATTCTGCCCAGTAACCGGTAGTTGTAAATCCTATTTTCTGCAGTTTCCCCCAGCAAGGCTATTCTTACCCAGTAACCGGTAATGAATAGTCTCTCCTGGCTTTTCCTCAGCGAGTCATCCTTGATATGTTCATCCTAACCGATGACGGATGTTCTCCCTGTCAGATCTTTATTATCTCCTTACCCAGTAACAGGTAGTAGATAATAGATTTTTGCTCCTCCTGTGTTGAAGTTTATCTTCCCCAGTTGAGTTGAGTGCGCATTTCCTTAGTGAAATCGTTGTTCCCCTTCATGATTCGAGTACCTCAACTTTATCTTGACTTATTCGTATCCCCTACAGATGCTGTTATTTCCACGGCTGAGTCTTTCCATTTTGTTTGGAATTCCTTGAGTCCCCCAGTAGTTTTAAGTCGTAGCCTGGCCTACGCATGTATCCTTTTATCCCCTCAGAGTCTCTGTCTCCCCAGTGAGTTTTCCTCATGGAATGCATGGTGCTCCTACGGACTTTCGATCTCTCTATTTTCTTTTCCTTTGTGGTAGTATTTCCCCATAAAGCGTTAACTTTTTCATCCATATCATTTGCATCATGAGGTCTCTTAGGGACCAAAATTTGTTTCTATATGTTGTTATTTAAGCCCATTCTACAGAGTCGACATGAAGATTTTTACCTTCGCCTCCTCAGTTAGAATGTCCTTAAATAGGGGCAGCTATAAGACCCCAATTTTGACCCTAAGATCCCTCATGCAATTTCATCATAAGCATTAGCATTGTGATCATACCTTGGCATCCTCCTCTTCCCTCTTTCATTAGGATTGTTTTGGGAGAGATCACCAAGCACTTTATGATTATATCATACTTGTATTTTGTCATTTCAATAACCAAAATACCAAAAATATGTCTTTGTATCAATCTAACTCTTTTGTAGGAAGCGCATGATCTCCTTGATTCATTGATCACATCTAGGGTTTGAGAGCCTCATGAACAAAGAGCACAATCAAGAATTAATTTAATAATGGTTATGAACATCATATATGAGTCCCAATGATCTCTACATGTTATATTTATCAAGTTTGCTTCAAAGAGTTTCAGGGTGATTTGCCTTGGAAACCCTAGTTTGACTGGGTGCCTTGAGTAACTTCTCCAACAAGCTATCTCACAAATTGATCAAATTTCTCAAGGGGCACTTCTGATCGCTCGACTGGGTGAGTCGAGAATGGGATACAAACTGCAAGTGCACAGTTCTATCGCGTAGTTTTAAAAGATATCGATCCCACAGGGACTTATGAATCGATATACCGTTATCTAAGGTTACTATGTAAATCTAAGGTGAAAATGTTTGATTGTTTGGGAAAAACTAAGAGCTAAACTAATATCTAGATTAAATATTAATAAGACGGATATCGGTATGTAGTTCGTCAAAACTAGGGAATCAAGTCTTTGTCGGTTTCTTAGTTTTAAAATGAATCGTTTCGGTTAACTTTATTGGTTAAAGGTTCTATCTCAAACTCTCGCTCTGTTGAATAAACCATGATTTTATATTAATGTTGCTGTCACTTATAAATAAGTCAAAAACCATATTTTGAAAACAATAAAGTTGCGGAAACTCTTTTTAAGAAAATACTGACCGTTTTAAACACCCTTATCTCAAACTCTCGCTCTGTTGACTTAGGTTATATAATTAAATCCAAATGCTTAACTCTCGTCCTCACATTCAATCTTTAAAAATACTTTTTGGAAAAGGTCAGAATTTAATTAACTCTAAAACTTGCTCTCGCCCTGATCTAGAATTAATGCCTAACTTACGCTGTCCAGTTAAAATCTCAAACTCTCGCTCTATTGATTTTAACTTCTTTATGTCTTTTACTTTTGTAAAAAAATCTTGTTATTAAACCTGTAAGTTGAAACCGTAAAAAGATTGATTTTGATTTTAAGTTTAGATAGACCGACTCAGTCTTGCTCCCTTATTCTGCTTACTTTACATACCGATACTTAGGCAAATTAGCCAGACATGCTAAATGAATAAGAATTTATATCATGCATAAACAGACTCATTCCAGGCAGATAATATAGGTAAATAATAAAACAAAATATTAAATAATGATTAAAGAACCTGAATGCGTAATACAATGGTCTTGAACACTCCACCACAAGCCGGTAGGATTTGTTCTTGGATTCTTCAATTAAACAGTAAATTAAATCAAGGAAATAAAACTGGAATATAACGTAAGGTTAAATCCAGTATAAAGATGCACAATAGTTTCCGGTGTAGAAACTATTATGCGAAAAATATCTAAGAGCTAAAATTGGAAAGGTAAATTTGCAAGGGAAAAAGAATGTAAAGCTTGCAAAAGAAATAAATAAAATAAACAATGCTGGAAAAGAAAAAATAAGCAAAAGGCGTGAAAAGAAAATTTGGCAGAGCTTCGGTGTGTGTAGACGGCAGAGAGAGGAGACTTCTTTTAGGTTTTAAGGTAGCTATTTATAGTAGTGCTACTAACTGCCTTTTTCTTTTCCACGAGTCTTCAGCATAGCTAAATACATGGCTTGGGAATAGGACACGAAGTCCTCAACGTTACTTCCATTCTTCTGAGAGCGTAACTTGCGCCAAAAAGCTAGTGGACTGGTGTGACGCTCGTCACACCATGTGTGACGTCCGTCACAAGGCTACTTCGCGTGACGCTCGTCACAACCCTTGTGACGCCCGTCACAGGGGCAACGTGCGCTTTCTTTGGGCTGGGCTTGGTCTTGGTTATTTGTTTCCTTTTTATTGCTTTTTACACCTCCTTTTCTTCCCTTTTTCACTTTTGCTTCAAAATGGATACCTGACATAAATAGCAAGGAAATACTGCATAATATCTGATAAAATGAGATAAACTAAAGTAAATGATAATATAATCTAATTGAATTAAGTCTTAAAATGTGATATAATTTCGTGTTATCAAACTCCCCCATACTTAAATCTTTGCTTGTCCTCAAGCAAAATTCAGTATAGAACTTGTTAAAAGTTTTAGCCAGATGAAATTTCAAAGCACACATCAATTCGTACTAGGTTGCAAATGGGTTTTTGTTTGGGAGGACTTGAGTTTAATCTTGACATCAACAACTACCGTTACAACTTAGATAACCCTACCTTATGCCAATCAGTTCAAGTACCCTATGATAGCTATCCTGGTTCCTTTAGTCTTATTTTACCCGTTTTCATTCTAGCGAAATCACATTAAGCCCTTTATCTTTTCGCGCACATAGTGGAGTAACCGGTTAGTGATTATGATCCGCTTTTTGCTAGAAGTTCTGGTACATAAGTCGGATAACTTCATTATTCAGTCCATTGCAAATTGCGGGGGATCGAACCGTAGTCCGCCCTACCAAGTTCAGTACCAGATTCCTACTGAACCAATTCATAATGGATCTTTCGTATTGTGCTTTTGCATGATCTGCAACCTTTAGATTAAATGATCTGGTAAGGATCACCTAATTTACTTAGTGCATTTCTTGATATATTTATATATCTTAGGTTACTTTTGGGGATCATTCACTTATATTCATCGGCTCTCCACGTAGTTTGCTATTAAGATGGTGCTGACTTCTGTATAAACTACTTGGGGTTACCATAGAACTAAAAGTTCAAGGAATCGGTATAATAGGTACTTTATCCTGATCTAACATATTGAGGTTCTCAGAGCGTTGTTATGGTAATGATTTTGTTTTGATTTCACTCAAGTTTTATAGAGTAGGCAACCTTTATACTTATTGGGTGTGTTAAAAAATTTTTGTTATGGCTCAAGAAAATTGAGGGGAATAGATAATAAGAATTTTTCACACTAGGGACTTGACTTAAAATAAATATATATTATAATAAATTTTTTTTTTTTTTTCATAATAAGGAAGGGAAATAACAATGAAAGGGAAAATAACATACTTGAAAAATGGTAATAGGAAGAATATTGTTTCCCCCCCATACTTAAACTAAACATTGTCCTCAATGTTTTAAGGGAAAGAAATACAAAATGGAAATGCAAAGAAAATAACAACTAAGGCTGCCTTCCGCCTCTGGTTCTTGGACCTGGTGATCTTTGACGTATGTCTAAGTTGTCGAACCTGCTGAACAATTCAGTAAACCGCTGGTCGGTTATGGCATTCCGAGCGTCCTGTTGCTGTTGCATTTGACGCATCATCTGCATCATCTCTGCATTCTGTACCTGCATTCCATCGATAGCATCCATAATGTCGTCGTTGGTCGCAGGCCTTCTTCGTCGACGACGTTGGGAGGATGGGCCGGCTGCATTACTGGAAGGGTTGAGCGGGGCTGAATGTTGTGTAGGAGGATGATCACCTTGTTCCATTTCTTCAAACTCATCTGTTTGTGGGTTTGTTTGTAAAGGCTCGGTGGTTTCAGGAGCGTTTAGATCGTAGAGGTGGCGGTCGGGGTTTGTGACATCAGTTAGGGCGATGTTTGGTAGAACAACGCTTGGGACAGCCTGGTTGTTCACCATAAGATAATATCCTCCGCCGACTCTGTTTTTAATCAGGCGGCTGGAGCGGCAATAGCTGATATCCATAGACAGGGGAGGTAGGGATTCTAAAGTTTGGAGTCTATCCCCTAGGTGTAGGCCAAGTGCTATGGAGGTTATTAATCCACCAATTATAAAGGGTTGCCGGCCTCTAGCACATAAGGTGCGGATATGATGAAAGAGAAAAGAGGCGGCGTTTACCTGAGTATCCGGTTCGAAAACGCATTGGAGGAAAAATAGCTCCTTTGAGTTGACCTTGCTGTTGTTTGGTCTTCCAAAAATTGTGTTTTGCAAGATGCGGATGAAGTACCGGATAGTGGGGTTATGTATATGGGAGAGAAGGAGTTCTTCCCAGTTGTAGGTATCTATACCGGTAATTTTCTTAAAAAGGCCAAAAACGCCAACTGTGTTCCAGTTTGAGTTTGGAGGGATTCTGGGATGTACCTGACCTTCTATGGGAAATTGTAACATGGTACTCAATTGGTTTTGGGTTAAGGAGTACTCAGTGTTGAACATGCGGAAGGTTGCGGTACCGGTTAAAAATTCGTCTTCACCGGCGGGAGTGGTGTAGTCGTATGAACTTAAGAATTCTAAGGTTAGGGACGGGTAGGTGGGTTGATTATGAGTGCAAAGGAAGGTTAAGTCGGCTAGGCGGAGCATCCATTCGATACCTTGGAGTAATCCTAATTGTTGTAAACAAGTTAAATCGGGGTACCTGGTGGAAGCGACGCCTCGCTGTTGGAAACGTTCGAATTGCTCTTGCTGGTAGTTGTCATCTCCGGATCGGAAGATGATATTTCCGAAATTTTGATTTCCCGCCATTGTGATGAATTTTTGAAGGGATGATTTGGAAAGAAATGTATTTGATATGAGAGAATTGTTTTGTGGTGAATGAAGGAAGTTTTGGTAGG
The DNA here is from genome assembly GCF_024323335.1 of Lathyrus oleraceus. NCBI lineage: Eukaryota > Viridiplantae > Streptophyta > Magnoliopsida > Fabales > Fabaceae > Lathyrus > Lathyrus oleraceus. The sequence goes on along the minus strand of NC_066583.1, from coordinate 439,212,986 downwards.
TATTTATAGGAGAAGGATTGGAAGATAGAAAGAAAAAGTGGTTGAAGAGTAATTAAGTGTGGTAAATGAAAAATGAATGGGGAATGTAAAAAAAATCAAAGTGTAACGTTCGTCTCCAACGGCTCCCTAACGTTCACATGTCTGAGGGGCGTTACGCTCGTCACAAGGCTGTGACGTTCGTAACAGGCGTTTTGCGTGCCGTTCGTCATGGAGTGTGTGACGCTCGTCACACAGTCCTTTTTGGCAAGGCTTCAGTAGCGCTTCACAGAATTACTTTGGTAGCGTATTTTAATGTTTCATTTTGCTTATGATCATTTTTTAGTCTGCAGTTTTAATGTATTGTGCACGCTTACTTGCTTTGTATAATAATAATAATAGGTAACAACAGTAGAGCATAATAGCCATTGCATAATAAAATTAACTAAACAGCTTCAATAAGAATGATCATAATGTATTACAGGGAAGGAAAACAATGAAATGAAATAGAAATAAACATGAATTCAAACAACATTAATGAAAAATCTAGCCTAAAACTAAATAACTTAGAAAGAAATAACTAAATTCCATCTATCTTCGGATCTCTGGCCGGCGGAGCAAAAGAGTTAACATGATGCCGTAATATACGTAACTGACTTGCCGTGCTGCTCATGTATTCTAGGATTTCGAGTCTCAAGTTGTGGAAATCTTCCCTGAGGGCGTCTTGTTCTGACATCAAGGCTTCAATGACGGTTTTAATATCTGTTCCTGGCATATGATGTCGGAGATCAGGCATGACTGATTCTTCGGTCAGGGCAGGCTGAGGAGGAGGATCAATATCATAGTAGCCGGAAGGTGTCTGAGGGTCAGATTCAGCAAGAGAGATATGGTCAACACAGTGCTCATAGTCATCACAAATCTCATAATCCTGGATGGATTCAGTGGATCCAGCAGGAGTTGGGGTTTCATTCAGGTTATAGAGCCAGTTCCTTTGGTTATGAACACTAGTTCTAGGATCGGGCATGGTGAATAGGCAGAGAACCTGGTTATCAATAATAAGCTCGAACTCATCAGACCCTATGTTTGCTATAAACATAGTGTTGAAGAGGAAGGGTATACTCATAGTAGTAATGCCACAAAAAGGGCTAAGGTCAAGCATAGGCTGACGTAATCCAATAGCATTACCTATCATAGTGATCAAACCGCCTATTCTAATGGGTGCTCGCTCATCCTGGATAAGGTGGTCCAAATTAGCTAACATAAAAGTAGCACCGTTTACTGGACGGTTCTGGGAAGCACAAAATATGATGAAGAGTTCATCACGTGAAACTGAAGTACTATTTGGCTTCTTCCCAAATAAAGTGTGGGTCAGGATCTTATGGAAATAGCGAAAAGCCGGGTTATGTATGTTTCCAGAGAGAAACTCATGTTCTTCGGGCTCATCATTTCCAGTCAGCTTACCCCAAAAGTGTTCAAGCTCTCTATATTCAAAAAGTTCTTCCTGGCTTACAGTGAATGTATCAAAGGAGGTAGGAAAACCCAAAAGGTTGGTGAAGTCTCTAATATTAAATTGGTACTCCATATTGAACATTCTGAACTGGATAAAACCTCTGCTAATTCCTTTTCCATGGCTGGGTAGATAGATTAATGAACTAAGGAATTCTAGTGTGAGTCTCCGGTAGGTGGTGAAATGTCTCAGGATAGGGGAGGTCTCCCATCCTATCTGATTCAGCAAAAACAGGACACTCTGTCTCAATCCAAGGGCAGTCATAGCCCAATCATCAGCATATAAACTAGGTAGCATCTCTCTAGCGGCTAGTTCTTCAAACTTTCGTTTCTGAGCCATTCCTCTGAACTTGATACCCATACGATCAGAATGTCCCATCTGGTTAGTGTTAGCTAGAGAAAAGAAACATGAGTTTAAGTCAGGATTTGGCCAAATGCCGAAAGAAGAAAAGAATTATTATTATTATATATAGATATATTTTTTTTTTCTTTTTGAATAAATCAATAATGAATACTAAATAGAAATTAAAAGAAATGATTAAGAGAAAAATAGGGAAATGATAATAGAATAATAAAATAACAAATTAATTTTGTGGGTTGTCTCCCACTAAGCGCTTTGTTTAAATGTCGCAAGCTCGACAGAGAAATTGTTAAATATAGTCTATGAGTCCTGGGGGCGTTTCGTCTAAGTGTAGAATTTGCGAATCCTCGTTGGTTTCCGCATAGTGATAATGTTTCAGACGTTGCCCGTTTACGGTGAACGGTTCTGTAGATTGTCCTTTTATTTCTACCGCTCCACTGGGAAAGATTTTAGTGATATGAAAAGGTCCTGACCATCTGGATCGTAGTTTTCCCGGGAATAACTTTAGTCTAGAGTTAAATAAAAGTACTGCGTCGCCTTGCTTGAAGATTTTTCTTGATATACGCTTGTCATGCCATTGTTTTGTTCTTTCTTTATAGATTTTGGCATTTTCATAGGCGTCTCTTCTGAGTTCCTCTAATTCGTTTATGTCAAGGATTCTCTTTTCACCGGCGGCTTTATAATTCAAATTTAAATTTCTAATAGCCCAATAGGCTTTATGTTCTAATTCTACCGGGAGGTGACAGGATTTTCCATAAATGAGCTTAAATGGGGTCGTCCCTATGGGAGTTTTATAAGCAGTTCGGTATGCCCATAAAGCTTCTGGTAATTTCAATGACCAATCTTTCCTTGAAGTGGCGACCGTTTTTTCTAGTATTTGCTTGATTTCTCTGTTAGATACTTCCACTTGTCCACTGGTTTGAGGGTGGTAAGGTGTTGCTATCCTATGTCTCACTCCATATTTAAGTAGTAGTTTTTCGAGTACCTTGGATATAAAGTGTGATCCACCATCACTGACTACTATTCTTGGGATGCCAAATCTCGGAAATATTATATTTTTAATGAGTCTAGTTATTACTCGGGTGTCATTTGTTGGAGAAGCTATAGCTTCGATCCACTTTGATACGTAGTCAACTGCCACGAGTATGTATTTGTTACCGAAAGAGGATGGGAAAGGTCCCATGAAGTCTATCCCCCACACGTCAAAAATCTCTACTTCCAAAATACCTTTTTGTGGCATCTCGTCACGTCTAGATATGTTTCCCGTGCATTGACATCTGTCACACTCCTTAATAGCCGCATGTACGTCCTTCCATATAGTTGGCCAATAAAAGCCAGCTTGTAGGATTTTAGAGCAGGTCTTGGATGTACTTGTGTGTCCACCATAAGGCGCAGAGTGACAGTGTTGGATTATATTTTCTACCTCTTCTTCGGGTATACATCGACGGAAAATACCATCGGGGCCTCTTTTGAAAAGTAAGGGATCATCCCAATAATAGTGTTTTATGTCGTGGAAGAATCGTTTCTTCTGCTGGTAAGATAAAGTAGGTGGAACTATTCCGGCAGCTAAATAATTGACTAGATCAGCGTACCATGGTATGACAGATATAGCTAAGGTGGTTTCTACTTGCATGTCGGAGTTGTTCTCTTCCAAAGTAGCTATGAGTTTATCATACGAGAAATCATCATTAATGGATGTTCTTTCTGGTTCAAGGTTCTCAAGTCTAGATAGATGGTCTGCTACTACGTTTTCAGTTCCTTTCTTGTCCTTGATTTCTAAGTCGAATTCTTGTAGTAACAAGATCCATCTTAGGAGTCTAGGTTTAGCATCCTTTTTTGTTAAAAGGTACCTGATAGCAGCGTGATCAGTGTAAACTATTATTTTGGCTCCTACCAGGTAAGAACGAAATTTATCTAGCGCAAATACCACTGCTAGGAGTTCTTTCTCGGTTGTGGCATAATTCATCTGTGCTTCATCCAGGGTTCTGCTAGCGTAATATATAACGTGAAGCTTTTTATCCTTTCTTTGTCCTAAAACAGCACCTACAGCATAATCACTGGCATCGCACATTATTTCGAATGGTTCATTCCAGTCTGGTGTCTGCATAATGGGTGCGGAGATCAATGCTTGTTTAAGAGTTTGAAATGCTTTTAAACAGTTATCGTCGAATATGAATTCAGCATCTTTCATCAACAGTCCGGTTAAGGGTTTAGTTATCTTAGAGAAGTCTTTGATGAATCGTCGGTAAAAACCGGCGTGTCCTAAAAAGCTTCGTACTTCTCTCACAGTTCTTGGGGGTTGAAGATTTTCGATTACCTCTATTTTGGCTTTGTCTACTTCAATTCCTCTGTTCGAGATGATGTGTCCTAAAACAATGCCTTCTTGTACCATAAAGTGGCACTTTTCCCAATTAAGTACTAAGTTTACTTTTACACATCGCTCAAGAACTCTTTCTAGGTTTTCAAGGCATTCTTCGAAACTTTGTCCGTATACAGAAAAGTCATCCATAAATACTTCCATGATGTTTTCGAGAAAGTCGGCGAAAATCGCCATCATGCATCTTTGAAAAGTTGCAGGGGCATTACACAGACCAAATGGCATTCGTCTATAAGCAAAGGTACCAAAAGGGCATGTGAATGTCGTCTTTTCTTGGTCATCAGGGTGAATTGGTATTTGAAAGAAGCCTGAATAACCGTCTAAATAACAGAAGTGTGAATGTTTAGCTAATCGTTCTAACATTTGGTCAATGAATGGTAAAGGGAAATGATCTTTTCGGGTTGCTTTGTTTAGTTTCCTATAATCAATGCACATTCTCCATCCCGATTCGATTCGTTTAGTTATAGTTTCTCCTTTTTCGTTTTCAATAACGGTTATGCCTCCTTTCTTTGGTACAACGTGTACAGGACTAACCCATTTGCTATCAGATATAGGATATATAATACCTGCTTCTAATAACTTGGTTATTTCTTTCTTTACTACCTCACTTAGGATCGGATTCAGTCTTCTCTGGTGTTCCCTAGAGGTTTTACAGTCTTCTTCTAACATGATGCGGTGCATACAAATAGAAGGGCTTATTCCTTTGAGATCGGTGATGTGGTATCCTAGTGCGGTTGGATATTTTCTTAAGATATGTAGGAGTTTTTCTGTTTCGAGTCTTCCTAGATCTGCATTAACTATCACAGGTCGTTCAAGTTCTAAGTCTAGGAATTCATATCTCAGATTTTTGGGAAGTGTTTTCAAATCAGGGGTTGGTTTGTTAAGACACTGCGTAGGATCCGGTGTTATTGCTAGGCATTGTTTAGATTTGTCCTCTAAAAGATAGTCTGATGATTTGTCTTCTCCTGACTCTGCTTCTTTTATGCATTCATCGATGATATCCATGAACTAACATGTATCTCCTATTGCAGGTGCTTTCAAGAATTGGGAAAGAATGAATTCAATTTTCTCTTCACCTACTTCGAAGGTGAGTCGTCCTCGTTTTACGTCTATGATTGCACCGGCAGTTGCTAAGAATGGTCTTCCTAGTATAATAGGTGTCGTATCATCTTCTCTAATGTCCATAATTGTGAAGTCAGTGGGAATGTAAAACTGACCTATGCGTACGAGAACGTTTTCAAGGATTCCTACAGGATATTTGATGGAACGATCTGCTAATTGCACAGACATTTTGGTCGGTCTTAATTCTCCCATTTCCAGTTTCTTACATATGGATAAAGGCATAACGCTAATTCCGGCTCCTAAATCGCATAAGGCTTTGTCGATGACAAATTTTCCTATGTGACAGGGTATAGAGAAACTACCCGGATCCTTGAGTTTAGGGGGCATGTTTTGGATTATAGCGCTACATTCGGCAGGGAGTGTAACGGTTTCGCTATCCTCAAGTTTCCTCTTATTAGAAAGAATTTCTTTTAAGAATTTAGCATATGAGGGCATCTGCGTAATAGCTTCGGTAAACGGAATTGTAACGTTTAATTGTTTAAGGAGATCAACAAATTTTCTAAATTGGCCTACATCTTTGGTTTTAACAAGCCTTTGAGGGTAAGGTATAGGTGGTTTGTAAGGTGGTGGAGGTACATAAGGTTCCTTCTTTTCTAGGGTTTCCTTATTACTCTCTTCCTTTTCCTTAGGTTCACTTTCCTCAGTAGATTTCTTAGGGTTTTGGTTTTCTATCCTTGGGTCAGACGGTCCTTCCACTTCCGTTCCACTTCTCAATATAATTGCATGAGCTTGGCTTCTCGGATTGGGTTGGGGCTGTCTAGGGAATGTACCAGTTGGTGCAGCAGTAGGTGCTTGTTGTTGAGCTACTTGAGATATTTGCGTTTCCAGCATTTTGTTATGGGTAGCCAGGGCATCTACTTTGCTTGCTAGTTGTTTAAGTTGTTCGCCAGTGTGTATGTTCTGGTTTAAGAAATCTTTATTGGTTTGTTGTTGGGAAGCTATAAAGTTTTCCATCATGATTTCCAAGTTGGATTTTCTAGGGGTATTATTGTTAGGATTCGGTTTCTGATATCCCGGAGGTATAGATGGGGCTTGACTTGGAGACTGTCCAGGTGCGTATAAAGCATTATTACTCTTATATGAGAAGTTTGGATGGTTCTTCCAATTTGGGTTATAGGTATTCGAATAGGGGCTTCCTTGAGCATAGTTTACTTGCTCTGTTTGGATTCCAGTCAAGAGTTGACATTCCGCAGGAGTGTGGCCTTGGATTCCACAGACCTCGCAATTCTGAGTTATAGCAACCACGGCTGCTGGAGGCGATACGTTTAAACTTTCAATCTTCTGGACCAAAGCATCCACTTTTGCATTAACGTGATCAAGGTTACTTATCTCGTACATGCCAGTTTTCGGTTGAGGTTTTTCCACATTCGTTCGTTCGGTTCCCCACTGATAGTGGTTTTGGGCCATGCTCTCGATAAGCTGGTAAGCATCAGCATAAGGTTTATTCATTAGTGCACCACCTGCAGCGGCGTCTATTGTTAACCTTGTGTTGTATAAGAGACCATTATAAAATGTGTGAATTACTAACCAGTCTTCCAAACCATGGTGTGGGCAAAGTCTCATCATGTCTTTGTATCTTTCCCATGCTTCGAAAAGAGACTCGTTGTCTTTCTGTTTAAATCCGTTTATCTGGGCTCTTAACATAGCTGTTTTGCTTGGCGGAAAATATCGGGCAAGAAAAACTTTCTTCAACTCGTTCCATGTGGTGACTGAGTTGGAAGGAAGAGATTGAAGCCATCTTCTAGCGCTATCTCTTAATGAGAAAGGAAAAAGACGAAGTCGAATTGCCTCTGAAGTGACACCATTAGCTTTAACAGTATCAGCGTATTGGACAAATACGGATAAATGAAGGTTTGGATCTTCGGTAAGATTTCCAGAGAATTGGTTCTGTTGCACAGCCTGCAACAACGAAGGTTTAAGTTCAAAGTTGTTTGCTTCGATTGCGGGCGGAGCAATACTTGAATGCGGTTCATCTTGCGATGGAGCGGCGTAATCTCTAAGAGCACGAGCTGGTTCTGCCATCTCGGTTAAAGAAGGAAAATCTTTGAGATCAGGAAGGTCTATAGGAGGGAGATTGTTTTCAGCACGATATTCCCGAATTCGTCGTAAGACTCGGAGATATAGTTCGATATCGTTGATTCGTAAATAGAGCGGTTCGCCTTGAGAGCGAGTGCGTGGCATACAAATCAACGAAAGAAAGAAAATAGAAGAAAAAGAAACCTTAGTCTCTACAGCGTAACGGAAGAGTTACGATATCGATTGAATAAAAGTCCCCGGCAACGGCGCCAAAAACTAGGGTCGCTCGACTGGGTGAGTCGAGAATGGGATACAAACTGCAAGTGCACAGTTCTATCGCGTAGTTTTAAAAGATATCGATCCCACAGGGACTTATGAATCGATATACCGTTATCTAAGGTTACTATGTAAATCTAAGGTGAAAATGTTTGATTGTTTGGGAAAAACTAAGAGCTAAACTAATATCTAGATTAAATATTAATAAGACGGATATCGGTATGTAGTTCGTCAAAACTAGGGAATCAAGTCTTTGTCGGTTTCTTAGTTTTAAAATGAATCGTTTCGGTTAACTTTATTGGTTAAAGGTTCTATCTCAAACTCTCGCTCTGTTGAATAAACCATGATTTTATATTAATGTTGCTGTCACTTATAAATAAGTCAAAAACCATATTTTGAAAACAATAAAGTTGCGGAAACTCTTTTTAAGAAAATACTGACCGTTTTAAACACCCTTATCTCAAACTCTCGCTCTGTTGACTTAGGTTATATAATTAAATCCAAATGCTTAACTCTCGTCCTCACATTCAATCTTTAAAAATACTTTTTGGAAAAGGTCAGAATTTAATTAACTCTAAAACTTGCTCTCGCCCTGATCTAGAATTAATGCCTAACTTACGCTGTCCAGTTAAAATCTCAAACTCTCGCTCTATTGATTTTAACTTCTTTATGTCTTTTACTTTTGTAAAAAAATCTTGTTATTAAACCTGTAAGTTGAAACCGTAAAAAGATTGATTTTGATTTTAAGTTTAGATAGACCGACTCAGTCTTGCTCCCTTATTCTGCTTACTTTACATACCGATACCTAGGCAAATTAGCCAGACATGCTAAATGAATAAGAATTTATATCATGCATAAACAGACTCATTCCAGGCAGATAATATAGGTAAATAATAAAACAAAATATTAAATAATGATTAAAGAACCTGAATGCGTAATACAATGGTCTTGAACACTCCACCACAAGCCGGTAGGATTTGTTCTTGGATTCTTCAATTAAACAGTAAATTAAATCAAGGAAATAAAACTGGAATATAACGTAAGGTTAAATCCAGTATAAAGATGCACAATAGTTTCCGGTGTAGAAACTATTATGCGAAAAATATCTAAGAGCTAAAATTGGAAAGGTAAATTTGCAAGGGAAAAAGAATGTAAAGCTTGCAAAAGAAATAAATAAAATAAACAATGCTGGAAAAGAAAAAATAAGCAAAAGGCGTGAAAAGAAAATTTGGCAGAGCTTCGGTGTGTGTAGACGGCAGAGAGAGGAGACTTCTTTTAGGTTTTAAGGTAGCTATTTATAGTAGTGCTACTAACTGCCTTTTTCTTTTCCACGAGTCTTCAGCATAGCTAAATACATGGCTTGGGAATAGGACACGAAGTCCTCAACGTTACTTCCATTCTTCTGAGAGCGTAACTTGCGCCAAAAAGCTAGTGGACTGGTGTGACGCTCGTCACACCATGTGTGACGTCCGTCACAAGGCTACTTCGCGTGACGCTCGTCACAACCCTTGTGACGCCCGTCACAGGGGCAACGTGCGCTTTCTTTGGGCTGGGCTTGGTCTTGGTTATTTGTTTCCTTTTTATTGCTTTTTACACCTCCTTTTCTTCCCTTTTTCACTTTTGCTTCAAAATGGATACCTGACATAAATAGCAAGGAAATACTGCATAATATCTGATAAAATGAGATAAACTAAAGTAAATGATAATATAATCTAATTGAATTAAGTCTTAAAATGTGATATAATTTCGTGTTATCAACTTCAAATTTCATCATCTTATGCATATATGATCTACCATGATCCAAGAAAGTTAAGAGAATTGGAAATTAGCAATTTGGTTGATGGTGGTTGGCCAGATGAATTCATCTTATCAAAACTGGGTCTCCCTAGACCCTATCTCCTACAATTTTTCACCATATGAAAATTATTCCAAGATCAAACTTACTCTAAATGTCATTATAAACAACTTTCATGTTTAGACCTGGAGCTATTTTTTCTTGGAAAATCATTTTCTATGTTGAAACATTATAGGTCATTTTGTCTAAACCCTAGTTATGAGATGAAAGATTTCTAAGTTGAACAATCAAATTCAATGTGTCTACTTCAACGTTTATGTTTGGAGTGAGATCTAATTCAACTTTTTTGAGCATGTGATATGAGGCTACATTATAGGTCACTTTTGACCTATACCATTGATCAAGTGATTTTTCCAAACTTCAAAAATGCATAACTCTATCATTTCAAATCCAAATGACATGAAATTTGTGACCATTTTGAAGGTCTTTGAGATAGATACAACTTTAATGAAGATACTTTTCTCATTTGAGGCTCCTATAAAAAGTTAAGCAAGGTGGAATATTGAGACATATGGCTTGACACTTAGAAAATATTTGATATGTCAATTTTTTCCAAACTTCCACCTCAAATATCTCCAAGTTCCAAGCTCCAAATGAAAAAGTGTTCAACATTAAACTTGTTCCGCTTGATCTCACCTTTCCAAAAAGCTCAAACGCATTCATTTTGGACTTGAAATGCATAGGCTGCGCATGGCTTAAAAAGGTTGATATCATTTGGCATGGATCCAACTTCAAGCATCAATGTTCATTTGCCTTACAATCCAATCCATCTTCAAAGCATCTAAACTTAAAATTTGGACCATCAGCTATCATTTCATGGGCCTATGCGCGTCCATGCACCATGCTATCATCATTTTCCAAATTTGGAAGGTTGAAAAGAGTGTGCAAATATCACATGGATTTGGCTATATATACAGCTGCATTTGCTCAGAAATAACACACACATCGCGCTAGCTATGAATCCCCATTGAAAACCCTTCACTCTCATAGGATAACCCTGATAAATTCATTTGAATTTGAGCTTGAATCTCCACTGTTTTGGAATTCAATTCTCTAGGAGTCCATTTCTTCTAAACCTTTCCATTCCTCTCCTGCAAGCAAGTGAAGTGAAGCCAAGCACAATTCAGATCAAGATCTAGCAAGCTCAGACCTCCATTGAAGGTAATTTGAAGAAATTTTAAACTCTTCGATTCTCTTAAATTGTTGCTCAATTCCATTGATTCTTGAGTTGTCTGAAGTCCTACCAATGTAGGCAAGAAGATTGAGTTGCTTTGATGCCAAATCGAAGCAACTCAGATCATGAACCTCATTTTTCAATTCCCCATATCTCTCAATATTGTTGGATTTGGATGAGTTGGAGGTGATATTCATGCTCAGTGATATTTTTTCTTTAAGATCATGTCCCTGTTTATTATTTTGGTGATGGTTCATCTTGACCAGTCCGGTGGAGCTCACTGGGGAAGATGACCGGAGCTCTGGCCCTGGCGATGAGGTGTCTCACCTCTGAACCACTTGATCCAAGTCCCACGTTATAATCTAGAGCGTTGATGTTAATTAATTCATTTGTCACGCGGTTGACTAGGACATTGGTGGAATGTTGAAAAGCACAGCGAAGTTCGGGTTTATACCACCAAGGAAGTGGTTCTGGGATCTGCGGCGGATTCCTTGGTTGAATCAAACTTTTGAGGACTAATGATGGGTACATTTCTGCATATGACATAGGAATCGGGTCGAAAGAGACCTTCTTCCTCTGGAAATTCTGTTGCTGGTGATGATTGTTGTTGGAATTGTTGTTGTTGTAGGTGTTTGTTCTTTGTTGCGGTTGTTGTTGTTGACGTTGGTTTTGATACTGATGTTGTTGTTGTTGAATTGGTGTTGTTTGCTGATTTGAAAATACTGGAATGATGGAAGATACTTGATGATGATGATGTTGACGGGGTGGTGGATTTCTTCTTACTTGAGGCCTCCTCTGCCTCCCATTGGAAATTGCATTGGTTTCATTATCCTTCCTCTTGCTGAAACTACTCCCATACTTCTTGCTCGTTGACGCCTCATCTTTTGACAATCGTCCTTCACGGACCCCTTCTTCAAGTCTTATCCCCATTTTTACCATTTCGGTAAAATCAGTGGGGGCACTGGCGATCATGCGTTCATAGTAAAATGAACTCAGGGTTTTTAGAAATATTTTCGTCATCTCGTTCTCCTCCAAAGGAGGAGTGATCTGGGCAGCCAACTCCCTCAAATGCTGAGCATACTCCTTGAATGTCTCCTTATCTTTCTGAGATATGGACCTCAGTTGGTCCCTATCTGGCGCCATATCCATATTGTACTTGTACTGTTTCACAAAACCCTCAGCTAGATCATTAAAAGTGCAGATGCTCTCACTATCTAACCCCATATACCAACGGAGTGCAGCACTTGTCAGGCTATCCTGGAAGTAATGAATCAGCAACGGGTCATTATCTGTCTGGGTTGACATCTTGCGGGCATACACCATAAGATGACTGAGTGGACAAGAGTTCCCTTTGTACTTCTCAAAGTCAGGCACTTTGAATTTCACTGGGATTTTCACATTGGGCACTAAGCACAGTTCAACAGCACTCTTCCCAACTAGATCTTTGCCTCTCAGCGTTTTCAATTCCTTGCGCAACTCAAGAAATTGGTCCTTCATCTTATCCATCTTCTCATTGACATCCGAGCCCTCAGATGGCGCGGAATGATAGATGGTGTCCTCTACAGGAGGCAAAGTATGCACAACTGGAGGTGGCACAGACATGACCGGGCTAGATGCCGGCATGGAAGCAAAAGTGGGAGTGAAACCTTCTAGCACAAAATTGGGTGGCATTCCCCACGGGAATCCAGCAGGCGGATTGGGAGCGAAGTGGGCGGTGGCAGCTGGAACAGTAGAGGTAACCAATTCAGAAATGACAGTCCTCGCGGGAGGAGTTGTAGGTGTTGGAGAAGCTTGGCTTTGAGCAGCAAGAACTGACTCCATCATGGCATTCAGCTGGGTAAACTCCTCTTTCAAATGTCGGTTCTCTTGCTCAAGGTGTTCCATGATCTTTGAATGCTTAGCTTTAGTGTTGTACTAGTGAGTCAGCTTGGCTAAAGCACAGAAGAACACCAATCAGACATCTGGCAAAAACCTGCTTATGCAAATCATGCGTGAAATGCAATGCCTAATCATTTTTATTTTCAAGGAACTTACTATATCATTTGTAAATATATATAATACTTAAATGGCACTTGCAACAATTTGATATGACAAAAAATCTCTTTTTATTTATATAAATTGGAAGGATTACACTGAGTACAATTTCAGAAACCAAAATAAAAAATACTATTTACCATTTCGGTAAAGTCCGAGGGAGCACTAGCAATCATGCGCTCATAGTAGAAAGAGCTCAAAGTCTTCAAAAAGATCTTTGTCATCTCCTTCTCCTCCAAGGGTGGCACTATTTGAGCCGCCAACTCTTTCCACCTTTGGGCGTATTCCTTGAAGGTTTCTTTGTCTTTCTGGGATATCGCACTCAACTGATCTCTGTCTGGAGCCATGTCCATGTTGTATTTATATTATTTCACAAAAGCCTCTCCCAGATCATTGAAAGTGCTGATGCTTGCACTCTCTAGCCCCATATACCAATGGAGCGCAAGACCTGTCAGTCAGTCCTTAAAATAGTGAATCAACATTTGATCATTATCTGTCTGGTTCGACATCTTGCGGGAATACATCACAAGATGACTGAGTGGGCACATGTTTCCCTTATACTTCTCAAAGTCAGGAACTTTAAATTTGACTGGGATTTTCACGTTGGGCACCAAGCACAGTTCAACAGCACTCTTCTCAAACAGATCTTTGCCTCTCAGCGTCTTCAGTTCCTTGTGCAGCTCAAGAAATTGATCCTTCATCTCATCCATTTTCTCATAAACGTCCGGGCCTTTAGATGGCTCGGAATGATAGATGGTGTCTTCAACACACGGCAAAGTATGCACAACGGGAGGTGGCACAGACAGGACCGGGCTAGAAGCCGGCACAGAAGCAAAAGTGGGAGCGAAACCCTTTGGCACGAATTTGGGTGGCATTCCCCAAGGGAATCCAGCAGGAAGACTAGGAGCGAAGTGGGCGGTGGTAGCAGGCATTGTTGAAGTAACCACTTCAGAGATGATTGTCCTCGCGGGAGGAGTTGCAGGAGTTGGAGAAGCTTGACTCTGTGCAGCAAGAACTGACTCCATCATGGCAGTCGGCTTGGCAATCTCCTCTTTCAGATCACGGTTCTCTTGCTCAAGGTGCTCCATGATCTTCTGATGATTTGCTCTGGTGTTGTACCGGTGCGTCAGCTTGTCTTCAAAATAAATGAAGAGCGAAGAGTTAGACCACTGTATCAGGAGCTCGGAACGAAAACCTGCTTATGCATATGATGCATGCAATGCTTGTGCATATGATTTGTTTTTAAGTCGGAGGAACTTTATAAGGATCTATTTGCAAAATGTTTTGAAAATATTGAACTTTGTGAGACATATGTGGAATACTTATAACAATAATATATTTGGAAACTTTTTACACCAAAGAAGTAGTACAATCTCGGTAACCAAATAAAATACAAGAGAAAAGGAGAATAAACATCCTATGGAGCTCTAGAAGCAGTCATCTAAAGCCTTCGAGATCGGAAGATACGTAGCACGAAGCTTCTTCACCTCTCTCTCATAAGCTGCTTCCATGTCAGCCTTCTCCTTGGCGAGCTGATCGTACCTCTTCTTCCAAAACCTAGATGAGTGAGGCAGGAGAGAAGTAACCACATCATCGGGCTCATCAATAACCCGATGCTCTAGAAACTCGATCACTGCATCCTTATCCTTGAGCTGCTGAAGAAGCTCCTCACGCTCACGAACCCAAGCACGCGAGCGGTCTTCGTCTCTCAACTCCTCTACTCCTTGATTAGGGAGGGTTGAAGGCCCAACCATAATCATAGGGGTAGGTCTCGGGTACTCGTACGGCATGCGGTACTTGAGGGCTCTCTTCCTTACCCAAGAGGTGTAAGGCTCCAAAGCAACATAATTCTTCGGATCGAGCTCATTCCTCCCTTTCCTATGAACCTTGTGCCAGGCGCAGACCATCCTATCCTTCAAGTTTTGGTGATCTTTACCCTCTTGAAAGAATAATCCTTCCAACGAAATGTTGTTAGGTTTATCCTTTAAGGGGAACCCAAGCTGACGGAGAGCCAAAGTAGGGTTGTAGTTAAATCCACCACATGTACCAAGAAGAGGTACATTGGAGAACTCACCACAAGAATCAATAATTTGAACACCATCATAAACACGATTATACCAAGAGATATCATCATTAGTGAGAGACATAAGTATCGTGGACCACCGTAGACATCCATTGTTCTCCTTGAGGGCAAGCGTCTGAGGCAAGTGCGAAATTAACCACTTGTACAACAGAAGCAGACAACATACAATGGAACCACCACCCTTCGCATTCCTCATATGCAAGGAGAAATAAGTGTCACCCAACAGAGTCGGAACGAGATTAAGAGAAGAGAAAATCCTAATAGCGTTCACACCCACGAAGTTGTCGATGTTGGGAAATAACACTAGCCCATAGATGAGGAGTACAAATATGGCTTCAAAAGCTTCCTTACTCATGGCCTTCCAAAACAAGGTAGATTTGGCATTCAGAAAATTAGACAGGAGACCTTGAATTCCACCCTTGGTAGTCATATTGGCAATAATGTCAGATACCTCCATATGAAGTATGTCAGCAAACTCTTGAGAATACGGAATCTTCTCCAAACCACTGAACGACAATCGGTCAAGAATAGGTATACCCACATGAGAAGCATACTCCTCTAGTGTAGGAAAAAGTTAGAAATCCAGAAAAGTGAAGCACCGATACAAGGGATCGTAGAACTTCACCAACACACTCATCAAACCTTCATCCACCTTGGTAGAAAGAATAGATATAAGCTTCCCATGGCGAGCTTTGAACTCCAAGGGCTCTAATACATAAGATGTCAGACACCTCAACTCTTTCAAGTCGGGTTGTCTGAAACTGTACTTCTTCGTATTCCTTCTTTGCTTATCCATGTTTGAAAATTTGCAAATAGACCTTTTAAGTTCCATTTTAAAATCTTTATTGTTGATGACATGAATGCGAATGAATGCATGAATGCATGGATGCAACAAACACACTCAAGGATCAAGCAAGTCACACCATACAAAGGTCACGGGATGGCTCAAGTCATCGTCAATATCAATCATCCATTTTGGTGGATTATGGTTTAAACCTTATCAACATCCAAGTTCCAATGATATTGAGGATATAAGAGAACGGATCAACCGCGAATCACGGGTTATTGTGAGTTACGAGCATGGAGTCTTGGTTAAGAACCACCAAACGGGAGTGGACTAGGGTTAAACCTAACAATCATGTTCTAAAAGGTTCCCATAGTCATCATCCCATCTTTTGGATATTATCGGATAAAACGACTACTCGTCTTCCAAAAATATTCTCAAGAGGAACTCTTATGAGTGTAGTATCGCGTAACAATCGTATCAAGTCTTACACTTGAACGACCTTCGCACTACGTCCTAAAATAAGCCAAGATGGGCTAGGTATCTAAGGTCCTTGGCTTCTAGGGTTTATATTGGAAAGAGTAATGCCTAACCATGACTACTCGTGTGACATTAGTGATCCAAATAAAAACCTCCACCAACGAATGGACTTGCAAGTTAACTTGTTAAGGAATAACTCCATAAAAGTCAACAAGACTATGCCATTCTCCTATCATAAGTGCACTCGAGTTCGGGTATAGAACTCATCTCACAAGAAACCACCAAGCATACAAGAAATTGATATATCAAGAAATTCATTCATTACAAATAATACATTCATCCCAAATTTTCACAAAAAATATGTCACGAATAAATATAAACATACATCACATACAAGCAAAAAGTAGGCTAAACCCACGGGGCTTGTTTGATCCCCAGCAGAGTGGCCACTTTTCTGTAGCGGGGTTTTCGTTACTTTTAGGTTTATTGACTAAACCAAAAGTCAACATACAATACGAGTTGCCACCGCACTTTTATTTGTCCAAAGGAAAGGCTAAAAAGCGAACAAAAGCCAAGTAAGAAGTGTTTCAAATCAAAAACTAATAAAAGTGTCAGAGATCTAAGTAAGGGGGTTGGTTATGAAATGGGAAGTTTTTACGCACCCAAAACATCCTTAGTACTCTAAGGGAACCCTTTTTGCAAATATGTGTTATAGGTTGGTATTTGTGAAAGAAAATTTGTGCAAAAGATTGGAGGGGTGAGAAGAGAATAAATTATATTTATAAATTTTGTTGTTTGAATGGATGAACCCATTGCCTACATACCATCACAAAATAGGATCAAAACCTCGTAGTTTGGGGTAAAAATCTCGAAGATTGGTGAATTGATTTAATCAAAAGCCTTAAGGTCTTTTGTTACCAAAGGGAGAAAACTCAACCTAAACCAACAATCCACCATGTGAGGAAAGCTTCAACATGCTAGTGAGGGGTTAACCCTATAATAAGCATGGAAGGCTTATAATCCAACACTAAGGATGAGGTGAGATTTACATCAACCACTATGATTTCTCGAACCTATGACTAATGTTTTTGAAAAGGTTTTACCAAGTGGCTTTGGAACCACAAAAAACAACTTGAAATGAGTCATATTTACAAGTTAGATTTATTTACAAAATGAGGTCAAAGTTGGATTAAAGTTTATTCACAATGAGTATTTACGAAAATGGTTTTGAAAAGTCAAAGGCCTAAGGCCTAGGTTTCTAATTTGAAACAAAGTCAAAGTTTTGAAAATGATTTTTTGGCTTGGTTAGAATGGGGAGAAGAGAGAAGGGCTATTCCTAAAGCATACAAAGATAAGAGGGGAAAGAAAAACCCTTGGAGTTCCTTTTCTTAAAGTCATATAGAGATGACTCAAGATGCTCCTTTCCTTTGGACTTAGCACACAAATAAGCAATCAATAATTTGAATTCAAGCTCCTAGGATCTCCATTTGGCTTGGCTCTTAACTTGGATACTCATGATAATGGTCTTCTTTTCACAATCTCAAGGTGCTATCCCTATCACACAAAAGCACACATCAAAAAGCTCATAACACAATAAAGGGAATGGACAAAGAATAAGTTTAAGGAGAAGTCATTGGAGGTCAACTTTGAACTTTAGCATTCTAAAGGCATGAGGCCTAGTTTCACTTCAACAAATTTTGCATTCTAAAGGCATGAGGCCTAGTTGCTCTTGAACTCCTTTAAGCATGGGTAAATCCTAATTCTAAGTCCTTTCTCCTTTTGCATTTGGTCATACAAAACAAACAGAAAGCAATACAAAATAGCAATATATTTATATACAATAATAGGCTCAAATATGCAAAAGAAAAATGGCATAAACATAAAATATGTGCTCAAGTGAGCAAAGATGAAAAATCAATATGAATAATAAGCAATAAATAAATGACATTAAAAGTAAATGACAAGAAATTAAAAGCTCAAATTAAAGTTAGTAGTTAGTGAGGTTATGTTAGCTTGTCATAAGACAATGTAGCGCTATGTTAAGCAATCGTAAGTGGAGTAATGTAGTAGTCATACCTATCTGAGGTCGGTCAATAAGAATATAGGCAAAGAACACAAGTTAGAGATCATGACTAGTAAGCCAAGCTCCATAAACTTGCCATGCCAAACAAAAGGGGAAGGGCCTTGCATTGACTTTTGGTTATTTTGCTTGACCAAGAAGCAACCTATCTTGGACACAAAACAACTCACTTGATCATGGATCAAGTTGAGTTTGGTTTGGATCAAAGAAGGTTAAGCTTCTCATTTGTCAAGACCAACCTCAAGACTTTAACTCATTGGCCATTGATGGAAAGAAAGGGATGAAGATGAAAGGGGGGAAAAAAAGAAAATAACAACCAATTCCAATTGATCAAAGTTTAACCAAATCAACCTCAATCAACACCAAACAGAAGGGAAATGAAGATAACAATTCAAAAAGTCAACAATATTTTTTTGGTATTTTTTGAATTAAAAGAAAACACAAATAAAAAATAAACAAACCAAAAGGAACCTCAAATTCAATTCAAAGCAACTTCAAAAGGTCCAATTAAATTCTCATAGGTTCAACATAGTCAAACAAACTTTGACTAATTTTCTCACAAATTTTTGAAATCAGAAAGTAATAAAAATCAACTATAAACAAATAAAAATAACATAATATGAATTAAAATCTCAAATAATCTCAAATCAAATAAGAAATTGTTGAGACTATTTTTCATTGACTTGTCATGATCCATAGATACTATGAAAATATTTTTGGATTTTTTAAAAGTCAGAAAATATTTTAAAATGAATTAAAACCATTAAAAACCAAGTAATTCAAAAAAAATATTAAATGAAGTCACAAAAATAATTAAAAATCATAATATGAAACTAGATTTTTCAAGAAATTTTTTGGAATTGGTCTCATATTTTTCTGACTTCAAATGAATTATTAATGAATTTTTGAAAATAAAAGGAATTAACAAAAAATAAATGGAAAATGAAAAGAAGCGAAAAAGTCACAGCCATCAAATACGTTTCATTAATTGACTGGCACAAGGCAATGGTATGAATCTGAGGGAACACGCTACTCATGAGTCAAACGTGCCACATCCAGCATTAAATGAAGTAATTATAATGAATGAACAAAATTAAATCGTGGCATGGAGATCCAAGGGCCCTAGAGTGCACACGTGTTGGTGGTGGTGGAAACCACCATCTTCTCCGGTGAAACAAGGCCATGGAAATGAAGCTCGTGTGGTGGAGATCATCATTGTACCAATGGATTTCTCTCACTCTTTCTATATTGAGAGAAATGTGAAGACGAAAATCATGGTGTTTTCATATTGATTGCTCATGAAATGAAGAATTGAAAGAATCAACAGCTTGCCTCAAGTGTGAGGACTTCAGAAAACCACAAAAACACAAGAATGCTACATTGAGATAAGAGTTCTAGATCCAAAAAGTTTGAGATTATACCTCTGAATTGATGAACTTCTGGCCACGAATTCTCCAAGATCCTTTCTCCTCTTTGATCTATGAATGTTATGGAAGTGATAGGCTAAGGAATTTGGCTTTAAAACTCAGCTAATGATGCTGAATTTCAAGCTCGAAAAATTGAAAGAAAAGTGATTAATTCCTTTAGTGATGGCTATGGTTTCACATCTACAGCACTTGGGATCTCCAAAAGGATAGCAAATGAATTAGAGGAAGTGGTTATTTATAGGTGAATGCATCCGCTGATCACACTTTTCTCATGTGCATGGCAAATGGAATTTGAATTGCATGGGCCTTTACAGGCGTGTGGAAGGCCCAATGATGGCTGAAATAACTTGCTAAGCTCAAGTGAAATGTGTTTGGATGTGCACATTGGACTGAACAAGCTTGGAATTCAAGTTTCACCATAAAACATTAAAATGCACCTAAATGAAAAGAATTTTGAATCTCCCAAATGGTAAATCCAAAAGACTAATGTGAGTAATGGTTGGAAAGCCCTTGAAATAAGGAACAAAAGTCATATTGGGAAAAAAATCATTTGGCATGTGAAAATTGATTAAAAATGGCTGGGAAAATCCAACTACAAAACATATTCAAATCACTTTGAAAAATTTCACCAAAAGCAACCTTAATCAAACCCCTTTGTCCTCATGATACAAGATTCAAATGAAAAAACCTTAAACACAAAACATGTAGATCCTTTTAATATAGTAAATCTAGACTCAAAGTTTGCATCATTTGGATTTTCTATGACAAAGTTATGGGCATTTGAAGTTGGGTACTTTTTCAAATTCAATGAATTAGGTCCAAGATGACCTATAATGTTTTGCATTATCACATGTATTTATTTTAGGATTATGAAATTTTTTCCAACATAAAATTTGAAGAATCTATCTTAATATTTTCAATGCTTTTGGTATCACCTCTAAATCATAAAAATTAAAGAAGTTATTCCCTTGGTAAGATGACCCAAAATTAGGGTTTCAGTCAAAATGACCTATAATGTTTTTAAATGAATGATGACCTTCCATACTTCAAATGGATTTTTGATTAACATTAAAGTTGTTCATATTGTTCTTTGTAGAATTTTTACTCTTTTAGGTCATCTTCATTTGACAAACACATCAAAAGTTAGATCTTATTGGACCTCAGCTTAGTCAGATGACTTGAATGGTCAACTTTTCTAGGCCAAACTTCCAATCTTGATGAATGAATGATTGAGGGGCCTCAAATAGGCTCACATATGCATAAAATTATAAATGAAAGAACTTACCTTGATTAAATTTGATCAGAGGTTGAGATTGCTTTATGGGCAAGGCACAGTCAAAGCATAGTGGAATTAGGAATTCCTTGGAAAACAATCTTCAAGCCCTTTGGGTTATCTTGATAAAATTGGAAAATTGAGATACTTGGGAGACATATATGATGACTAGGAGCTTTGTGGACTATTGTCATGCTTTTTCTCATCTTCATCTAGCTATTTCATTGGGCTCATGAGCCTCCTAGGAGCATTGTGGAGCACATGATCACTTGAGCTTCAAAACAAAAAGAGTTAGTGACATATTTTTGTGCTTTTGGTTAGTAATCAAATAAGAAAAGCAATAATATATAATACAAGCATGCTTGGTGGTCTCAAAACACTCAAACAAGTCCCACCCCTAGGGTTGAGGAGCCAAACATGCTATGATCCTTGAGGCCATGCACTTGTGCAATAACATGATGCCATAAGGGATCTTAGGGTCAAAATTAGGGTTTTACACACTTCATAAATGACTGACTCCATCATGGCAGTCAGTCGGGCAATCTCCTCTTTCAGATCTCGATTTTCTTGCTCAAGGTGTTCCATGATCTTCGAATGATTTGCTCGAGTGTTATATCGGTGCGTCAGCTTGTCTTCAAAATAAATGAAGAGCAAAGAGTTAAACCACTGTATCAAGGGCTCGGAACTAAAACCTGCTTATGCATATGATGCATGCAATGCTGGTGCATATGATTTATTTTTTATCAGAGGAACTTTATAAAAATCTATTTGCAAATGTTTTGAAAAGATTGAACTTCTTTAAGACAAATATGGAATACTCATAGCAATATAATATTTGAAAGCTTTTTACACCAAAGGAGCAGTACAATCTCGGTAACCAAATATAATACAAGATAAAAGGAGAATAAACATCCTATGGAGCCCTAGAAATAGTCTTCCAAAGCCTTCGAGATCGGAAGATACGTCGCACGAAGCCTCTTCACCTCTCTCTCATGAGCTGCTTCCATGTCGGCCTTCTCCTTGGCGAGCTGATCATATCTCTTCTTCCAAAACCTAGACGAGTGAGGTAGGAGAGAAGTAACCACATCATCGGGCTCATCAATAACCTGAGGATCTAGAAACTCGGTCATTGCATCCTTATCCTTGAGCTGCTCACGAACCCAAGCACGCGAACGGTATTCGTCTCTCAACTCCTCTACTACTTGATTAGGGAGGGTTGAAGGCCCAACCATAACCATAGGGATAGGTCTCGGATACTCGTACGGCATGCGGTACTCGAGGGCTCTCTTCCTTACCCAAGAGGTGTAAGGCTCCAAAGCAACACAATTCTTCGGACCAAGCTCATTCCTCCCTTTCCTATGAACCTTGCGCCAGGAACGGACCATCCTATCCTTCATGTTTTGGGGATCTTTACCCTCTTGAAAGAAAAAAGCCTTCCAACAAAATGTTGTTAGGTTTATCCTTTAAGGGGAACCCAAGCTGATGACGAGCCAAAGCAGGATTGTAGTTAATTCCACCACATGTACCAAGAAGAGGTACATTGGAGAACTCACCACAAGAATCAATAATCTTAACGCCATCATAAACACGATTATACCAAGAGATATCATCATTAGTGAGAGACATAAGTCTCGTGGACCACCGTAGACGTCCCTTATTCTCCTTGAAGGCAAGCGTATGAGGCAAGTGCGAATTAAACCACTTGTACAATAGAGGCAGACAGAACACAATGGAACCACCACCCTTTGCATTCCTCATATGCAAAAAGAAATAAGTGTCACCCAACAGAGTGGAATAGGGATTAAGAGAAGAGAAAATCCTAATAGCGTTCACATCCATGAAGTTGTCGATACATTCTCATACTAGGTCATAGCATATCATGGTCCACTGCATAGCATTGCATTGTCCCATTTGCCTCAAGTGCAAGCCAATCAAGAAATTAGGTCAAACTGATCAGGAGATCAGTCAACCAAGCAAGCAAGCACAATTTTCATTGAGCCAAGGCCCTAGGGTTGGTCCAACATGTTCACATGACTTGGGGATCCATTTGAAGTGTTTTGGTCAAGGATTGGATGTTCAGAAGTCATCAGTCAATGCACAGTCAGTCAGAAACCCTAAAAAGTCAACTGTGGGTCAACTGTCCATTTAATCAGTGATTTGATGATGGAAATTGGTTTGAGAGGTCTCATTCATGTCCATATAGGCCTCATATATCATGTCAAACACCATCATGGAAGAATCTGAAGCCAGATCAGAAATTTCCAAAAATGGAAACTGGACCTGTAACTGAAACTTACCAAAAATGGAAAGTCTTGATCCTCAAACTTACATCATGATACAAGCTTCAAATGAATTTTTGCCCAACATGAAAGTTGAAGATCTTGTTCTCCCATTTCCAAAAAGTCCAAGAACACTCAATTCCCATGAATGGTTGGCAAGTTATGATCGAATCGTTTTCAGAAAATCTTGAACTTCAAAAGGCCATATCTCTCAAACCATTTGGCCAATTTGGGTGGGGTTTTTTCCTACAAGTCACATTTGATCCCCTCTTTCCAAAAATGTAACTTTCATGTACCAAAACTTCACCAATCAAAATGGCATTTTTGAACTTGCCTTAATTAATTTCAAGTGAGTTGAATTTTGACTTTTCAAAATAATCATTTCTAATCAATTCTACCATTCAAATATGTTCTGAAAATGCATTTGAGACTTGTTGGAAGCCCATTCTTGTGCAGTACACATAGCCATCACCTAGTTGCTTGAAAATTGGAAGAAAAGTACATTTCTCAACAACTCTATCCCACTCTTTCATGAACCATGCTTTGTACCATCAAACAGAAGATAAAAAACATCATTTTCTGTCAATTGAAACCCCTAACTAGCAGCGGCAAACCAACACAGAAAACTGATATTCTCAAAAATCACATTTTTGCATTTTTCCAAAAACCTGTCCAAAACTCTCAAAGAATTGAGCATTGCCTTGCCTAAAACATCATTCAAACAACCTTGTGAGCACATTGCAACCATTTCTCTCCAACTGGAAGGAGCCTTTGTCCAACTGTTCTCAAACACACCATCCATGGCAGATTGGATTTCAAGCACGAGCAAGCATCCATGAACCAAGCTTTCTTCACCAATCATCATTTGGAGGGCCTTGCTTCATCTGTTTCGAATCAACAACATCAAAAAACCACTGTACCACGACTGTTCTTCAACTTAGGTGAGTTTTTGACTTCCACTATTTACAAAACTATGATGTGCTTAGTGTAGGTCTTGATGTGCTGATTCCAATAAGCTTTACATCATAAAAAATGGTTGAGTAATGGTTGAGTTATGTTGAAATGAATGTTGGTGATTCAAACTTGTTTTTGCTTGTTTCTTATTGTCCAGCTCGATTTAATGAAAACCACGGTTGGATTTGGACTGTATGTTGTTTGCTGATCATGATGGTATATTTGATTCCCATTTCTGGGATTTTTGTTCATCATTGATGATGAACATTAATGTTGAAAACCCTAAGCTTCAGCCCAGAATGCGTTTGCCTTGGTTTTCTGTTTTGCAGGCCGTGTTACTGTACCCGTGCCCCCATGACCAATCACATTATTTCCTTCCCTGGCCCAAAACGCGGCCGTTTGATTAAGTGGGTGGCTTATTTACAAGTTTGCCACTCGGGGCCCATGACACATTGAATTATTTTGGTTTCTTTTTCATTTTAATTCCATTTGATTATCAATCTTACAAAAATCATTGCGCATCCAATTTTAATCCAAAAGTCATGGGAATTTTTGTGTTGTGTTCATCTCCATCTCTAGTTTTTTATCATATTTTTTCCAGATTTTTTTGATGGACGATTTTTAATTGGTGTTAGGGTTTGTATCATGTGACCAAAAATTGTACCTTTTGCCAAAACCTTTGTGAAATGCTGATACTTTATCCAATGGCTCCCACATTTTTTGTGCTTAAACTAGACACACGCATGGTGATTTTGGTGTAGAGTTTGTGAATTTATCATTGCTGGTTTGTGAGTTATGATTTTTTGAATTAGGGTGTGACAATTTGTGTCACACCATTGATGTCCAACTTGCTGATTTTTGTATCCATGCTTCTTGACCTCCAATTGATCTGATTTTTTGCATGAACCTACTCTTGTATGTCTAGTTTACATGTGAATTTTCTTGGATTTAATTATGCCATTTCCTATTTGTTTGAGATTTTTCTCCCCTGTCTAGTCAAATGTTGACTTTTTGTGACACATGTTGCCATTTCATTTGTGAAATTCTCATACTTTATTAGATGGACATGAAATTTTACATGAGATAACTAGACATCCCAATCTTTGCCATGGTTTTAGTCCCATTCATTTATCATACACCATCTCTGATTTATGATTTTTCTAAGTTGATGCATGTTTGGTTGACTTCTTTGAGCATGTTCACAATTGCTTTGACTTTCTGATTTTCATTGACTGCCTTCCACTTGTCCAAATGAGATGAAATTTGACATGCTTACCATGCTATGTGTTAGGATTGATCATGATTTATTTGGTGATTTTTGGAAATGTTTTAGTTTGCTTTTGATGCAAGTCTTTCTGTTGACTCCTATGAGCTTCTGTTTGCTATACCTTGACCTAAATTGCTCATGAAATGATGATGATGATTGATATAAACATGAAACCAATTGGGTTTGCTTCTTGATTGTTTGAACATGATTTTGGACACTTGTCATTTGCTGTTTTGACTTTCTCATTCTCTTTTGACCCTAGGCTTGCCCTAGTGGTCCTGTTACTCACCTTTGAGCTCATGTTTTCAGGTTAAGCCACAAATGCTTCAATGAGACCAATTCTTTTTTGATTGAGCTTGCTTGTTTATCATGACTAACATGCTTGTTTTGTAGGTTGCTTGGCTCACATGCCTTGAACCTTGTGCATTGCACATCTATCTGCTTGTGCTGACTGTTAACCTTTGTTTCATTCTGATTTAACTTTGACTTGTATACTAACTGTGCTTGACTGATTTCAGGTACTTTAGTTGCTTTTAGTTCCTTGTGAACTTTTGCTTTGCTTTGCTTTAAATAGCAACTTGCTTGAGGTATAATTCCTTTACTTCATGTAGTCTGGAAGACCTGGCCTGTTACTCGGCCAGGCAACTGTCTGAAGTCCTCCTTAAGAGGCAATGTTTGTGGATGTTTAACTTTGTCCTTGCATAGAGTGAAAGACCTCCTAAGTGAAGAGGCAATTGGCAGAACCCAAGGGATATGCAACCTATCCCCTGCTATTCAGTGTGTCATCTGTTTTGCTCACACCACTGTGTTGATGCATTGCAGATACAAACCCAAGATCTTGTACAATTGTACAGTTGAGTCAGTTTTAAATGTGTAGAAGGGTTCCCACTTTCTGAACCCACACATTCTTGTCTTAAGCTCTCCCAGGCCAGGGATAAGAGCTGTGAAGTCTTATCTTCACTCACCTTTCATCTGCTTCACCTTAGCCCCTCAATGGCAAGGTTAAGAGCACATTCACCCAGTTCCAGAGGTTTGTTTGTTGAGGTTGATATGACCCCTCGACTAAAACCTAACCCTTGTTTGAGCCACTTGCTTGTGTATAGTGTGTGCTATCTGTGCTTGTATGTTTGTTTGACTTGCTTCCTGTGCAAGTTAGGGTTAGTGTAGACTTGCTTCCTGTGCAAGTTAGGTTTTGCTTGGCTTGCTTCCTGTGCAAGTTAAGTGTGTGTGTGGCTTGCTTCCTGTGCAAGTCATGATTAGGATAGGCTGGCTCCCTGTGCCAGTTAGCTAGAAACCTTAACTTAGGGATGATTTTGCATGATAACATCTAGGCTCGAGTCGTAGTCTCCCTAGTTGTGTCTCCCTCTGTTATCTGGTTAGGCTAGTCCTTTATCCCTCTGTAGGGGAACTACGTCGCCCTGATCCTCATACCAGATGAGGTACGTAGGCAGGAGATGAGCAGATCTCTCCGGGCGCCTGTGTCTTTGTTTTGTCTTGTTGTGTGCTTGGAAGCTGATGTAAGTCCATCGAGTGGCATTTGGGTTCCAGTGTGGTTTTGTTGGTTCGGATGCTGATGTAAGTCCAGTGATTGGCGTTCAGGCTCCATGTTTGCCTTCTTGTGTGTGTTTTGGTTCGGATGCTGATGTAAGTCCAGCGATTGGCATTCAGGCTCCACGTTTGCCTTTGCCTGTGTTTGTTTGTGTGCGTGTCAGCCGAGCTACGAATGCTCTGATTCTCCTTCGTCCAAGGAGATACGTATGCATAGGATGCGACATCCTAGCGAGCATGTGTCGTTTCCCAGTCCGAACTACTTCGACTCTGATGTCTATGCCTGATAGACTAAGTAGGCCCAGGATACGATATCCTGCCGAGTCAGTTTCAGTCTGTTTTCTTGTATCTCTTTCAGCCAGTGTGTGTGTGTGTTTGAGCAGTGTTTAGCAACCATTTTCCTTCCTTTTGTGCGTGGATCCCGTAGAGTACTACGGATGCGTAGGGGTGCTAATACCTTCCCTTCGCATAACCGACTCCCGAACCCATTACCTTTGGTCGCGAGACCATGTCTTTTCCAGGTTTACTCTGAGTGTTTCCTTTCCCTCTTTTGGGATAAATAATGCACGGTGGCGGCTCTGTTGTTCTTGTTTTCCCGCCGGTTTTTCGCGTGATGCGACAGTTGGCGACTCTGCTGGGGATTATTAGAGAAGTTGACCTATGCTGGTCCATCTTCCCTGAGCGAGTCTCTCCTAGCGCTCCCTAGGTTAGGATTTTGGTTGCTGTTTGCTGTTGTATTTATTGCATTCATTGTATATATGTGCACTTACGGTTTGCATTTATTATTTGCATTAATGTTTGCATTTCATTCATATTCATCTGCTGTGCTGTCTGTGTTCCTCTGTTTAGGGGTGGGAGTTACTTGAGGTAAAAGGCCCAATACCCAGGCTATGAGTGAAATCTAAGGAACCTAGGAATAGAGTGATTCATGGGAAGCGGGTGGTATTGCGCCACTTAGCGGAACATTGATATCACGAGCAGTTCAGACCCTGGTGGGATATTGTCGTTACATACTTCAGGTGTGTATATGATGGTATTCTGCGAAAGGTTATTTATGCTGTGTTTCTCTTCGACTTTACCCTGGCCTAGATAACACCCGTGAGTGGGGAGGGTTTGATCATTACAGGTACAGTTGCTGATTGGTTGGTGACGTGTTGGTGACTCTTGGTACTGATGGTGACTGTGAATTATGGGGCATTTATTTCTGGGACGCCAGAGTTCTGTCTGTGGTTTATCAACGGGTTCCGTTTATTTCGAATCCCCGGGCTGAGTTGAGAGTATTTGTTCAGAGGATCCGTTTGTCACCCGTTCAATGGTTGTTCCTGTAAAGATAGTGATATAATCTCCGGTTCCGTTTATTTCAGAACCCCCCCAAGTTGGATTTATGGTGACTTGATCCCACAGATATGACTGGTTCAGAGAAGTGTTGGGCTTTCAGATGACTTGGTGGCACAAGGGCCTGCATTCATGCATTTGCATCATATCATCTCGCATTCATCTGCATTCAATTCATGTCTGTCCGTACTCAGGGCCTGTTATTTTTAAATTAAAAACCCCGGTTGAGAGACATCCAGATGTCAAAATGTTGTTGATTAAATTTTATCTGTCTCAATGAAACCAGAAAAAAAGAGGACTGAATGTTCCTAGTATGGACAGACATTGCATGTGTGAGTCATACTAACCCGTTTGCTGTTTTGTAGATTCCAGTATTCAACCAGTGCGCGTAACTCGTCTGTTCAGATAACCTGCTGGGGTTCAACAAATCCAAGCTGATGGATCTTCCCAACACCGATATCCTTGAACTGAAAGAGATGATGAGGGAGTTGTTCAGTGTTGTGCAAGGGCTTGCCTTGGGACAGAAGGCCATGTCTGAGAGATTGGAAAAGATTGAGAAATGGTTGATAGTAGAGAAGGTTCAGGGGAAGGCTCCGTCCTCCGAAGTGAACAAACCTTCTGGTACTGTAGCAAGGAAATCCTCCGACAGTGGTCCATTCAAGAGGGAAGTTGAGCCAGTTGGTGTGCCTGCAAAGAAAGAACGTAGTAAAGATCGTTATCATCCTTATGCTGCCACTGTAACCACTCCTGTCAGCAATCCACCTGCTCAACAGCAACAACTGCCACCTCAACAGAAGACACCGGGAGCTAAGAGCCAGGTGAAGAAGAAGAATGAGGATCGTCAGTTTGAGGAACCACCGGTGACTTATGCCTTTCTTTTCCAAAGGTTGAGGGATCTGGGATTAGTTCGGCCGAGGATTTTGATTCCTATAGAACAGCAGTGGAGGCCTGCCAACTATGATGAGAGTGCCAAGTGCGAGTTTCACTCTGGGGCACCCGGACACCGCATTGAAGGTTGCAGAGCTTTTAAGCATATTGTCCAAGATCTGGTGGACTCCAAGGCTATCAGCTTGGCCCAGATAATGAATGAGGATGTCAACCCCGTACTCAGGCAGGGACCAGTAAAGGTAAAGAGATTGAAAAAGGTCAAGAAAGGAATAGAAGTGATTGAAGAGGGTCAGCTAAGAGGTCCAATGGCTATGGTTCCAAAACCTCTGCTACGGGATGGAGCCTTCCCTGCTGTTGATAATGCTTGTGCGACTGTCACTACAGAAGGGTGTGTATTGATGAAGGACCCGACCCAGAAGATGAAGAAAGTAGAAATGGACAATGTAAGATGTAAAGCACCCAGTCTGGCAGTTGAAACCGTCCAGGTGGAGAATGCCTTTGTCGCTGAGAAAAAGAAGAAGCTGTCCATTTCTTCTTATAAACAAGCTCTGGAAGTGGTGAAGAACAAAGAGGCCCAAGGCTGGGGGAGGATCATTGACATCGTGGTAAAAGCAGACATGTTTGGAGTCGGTTATCAGCCGGATTTAGAGTCGTCTAGACCAGACAGAGGATGTCGTCCACTGTACGCCTTCGTCAGTGCAGGAATGTTGGATCCTGGTCATGCCCGTTCAGTGGGTGAAGATGTTGACAGCGACCGCGAACTCGAGTTGTGGATAAAGTCGTGCGTACCAGGAAACTGGAAGGACTCCAAAAGCATCACTGGCACTCATTCTGAAGAGTAGTATTTCTGTTTTTCAATTTTTGTTTGCATGAAAGCCATACGTTTTGCCCGAAACGTAATGGTCCATTGTAAGGGCCATCTCATGTGTTTCATTATGCAACATTTTGCATCAGTGATGAATGGATGTTTTTGTAGTTAAAGGCGGTGTTCCCTATTTTTCATTTAATTTTGCAATTTAAAAAAGGAAAAAACAAATAAAAATGGCAACGTTTTTTTTATTCTCTTTCCTTTTGATTTTGTCTCGTTCCCAAAGTGATTACTCTCCTGATCTCACCGAGAACGATTTGGTTACACCTCTGTATGACTTCGACAATTCGATCTATCATGCCAGAGAAAAAGGCGAAGAAGATTGTGATTTGCTGGAATTAGCCAGGTCATTGAAACAAGAGGAGAAGGTGATTCAACCACACGAGGAGCGATTCAAGATTGTTACTCCAAGCTCCGCCGAGGTTAGAAAGCGAAAAGCTGAGGTCGTTTCAGAGGCAAGTCAAGAGCAGAATGGTAGCCCTTTTGAAAGAGGAGGCTGATACATGTGCCTGGTTGTATCTAGATACACCAAGGTGGGACACCAATGTTTTGGGGCATAAACTACCATCAGGAGGAGACTGTGCAAAAGCTGAGGCCGACAAAGGATGAGAAAGAGAGAAGGTGTGAATAGACTATCAAGATGCGAGCAGAGCTAATCTGAAAGATGGATTCCCGGTACATCACAATGAGGTATTGGTTGATTATATGGCTCAGGTCTCAGTGTTTATCTTCATGGATGACTTCTTGGCCCAGACCAGATTGAATTGTTGCCAGATGATATGAAGTAAACCAGGTCCATCACACAAGGGGCACCTTCTTGTTCTAAGTTGATGTCGTTCCGTCACATGAGGCCGGTGCCACGTATCAGAGGTCTACGGTGACTTTGTTTCGTGATATGATTCATCGTGAAAGCAAATGCCATGTTGATGACATGACGGCAAAGTCCCAAGCAGAACAGGGGCATCCGGTAGACTTGGGGCAAGTTGTTTGACCGGTTGAGATAACTCATACTTTTGAGTCTGAATCAGTGCACTTATGGAGTGTTGTCCATCAAGCTACCGAGGCTTGTTGTGAGCGAATCAGAGGAATCGAGGTCGATCCTGCTAAAAAAAAAAAAAAAAAAAAAAAAAAAAAAAAGAGGGTAAGTTGCAGGAACCTCTGATTCCGATACTTCAGTGAAAGAAATAACTGTTAATCCGGTACTTAATAACCCTCGAGGGGTCTACGGGGTGCGTATTGAGTCAGCATGACTAGTCTTGTCGAAAAGAGTATGCAATTTACCTAAGCAAAAAGTTTATCGACTGTGAAACAATACACTCACTGTTCGAAAAAACTTGATGTACTTCGGCATAGGCTGCTCGCCGACTGAGACAGTGTATGCTGATTCATACCACTTTGTGGATGTCCAAAATGGATCTGATCAGATATGTGTTTAAGAAGCTAGTAACAACCCATGGAAAGGTTATCAACCAAGGAAGTTTGAGGTCCCTGATGAGGACATCTCGAGATACTCAAATCGAAAGATTGAGAGTGACTGATCCCGGAGGAGGGGTCTGACCCCGAATCCGAACGGATTCCGATGTCTGAGGGGGAAGGAGATGAGGTGAATAAGTTAGTGCTTCCCGTATCACAGTTGGTTGCACCAACAATGGTGGCTGAACATAAAGTCTGTACCCTGGATATTGAACCTAGGGATGTGTATCTACCTGGGGCAGTGTCTTCCTCACAGAAATATGAGAAATCAAAGAAGACTGAATGGATAAGGACTCGGAATGACACGTTGAGCCCAACTGAGGGAAAGGGCTGACAGTTACCTGGCATGGGGCAATTGTACCCAGTGAACGAAGCATGTTGTTAACCAAGAAGTGTGACCTCGCGTGTACCACGTGGAAGAGTTGGTTGAAAAAGACCCTTCCTCCTCAAGACGATCGTGGGGCAAATGGATAAACAATTAGGAGTGTCTCATCCGTGGTCAAGAAGGTTTTCTCAGACCAGGCCATGTTGTTGATAACCACGGATGACGATGATTTTTCATCCCCTGTGAATGCGGACGCAGTTAGAAAATACTTCGTGAAAGAAACCCGCTGGACAAAAAGAATAAAAGAGTCCAGGCAAAAATGGGCATCCCGGCGAACCAAGAAAAAGAGAAAGGTTCGGGCAAAAGTTAGGGATAAAAATAAAAGAAAAGAACTGTACACCCGGCAAGTTGAAAACCCGCAAGGGCGACTTGGGCAA
This sequence comes from Lathyrus oleraceus, assembly GCF_024323335.1. Classification (NCBI taxonomy): domain Eukaryota; kingdom Viridiplantae; phylum Streptophyta; class Magnoliopsida; order Fabales; family Fabaceae; genus Lathyrus; species Lathyrus oleraceus. Next base: position 439,180,788 of record NC_066583.1, on the reverse strand, counting down.
AAAAGGGTATCCCGGTGGACTGAAACCCGAAAGGGCGGTCCAGGCAAAAGAGGGAATGAAACGAACAACTGCGTCTAGCATGATCATTTGTGCTCATGATGACTTGGATAATCTCCGACAGAGACCGATCAGAAGCGTCTTGTTCAGAAGACAGAAGGTGCGGAAAGTCCTGAGGACATATGAGGTGTAACTGAGTTGGAACCCGATGAGATCACAGTTTCACGTTGCCATTAGGATAGATTTTTTCTTTTATGTGCAATCACCTCTTTCCAGGGTTTGCTTCCTGTGTGTTGCTCAATTGTGAGCCATCTTTTATTCCAGTCAAATAAAGCGTGTGTTCGGTCAAATAAATTTCGTTTTTGTGTCATTACCGTTTGGATTACGAAAACATCTATTCATTTTGATAAGAATATTTGCATTTTTGAAACATAGAGGTCCCTTCTGATGCATGCTTGTGAGATTGAAATTTGGAAATCTTACTTGGAAGTCTGAGTGACCTAAGTGTTGAAATATCAGAACACCTGGGGCATACCTGGGGCACGTTTTTATCTGACGATCTCTTGTGCAGAGCCTGATTAGGGGCAACGGATAGTTGAGCCGTGAAAAGACGGTGAAGAATTACGACAACGATCCTGGAAAGTTAATCAAGAAGACTCTTCAAAGTCTGATGATTGGAAAGTATGTATGAAACCCAGGAGTTCGGTCTCCGTGAAGTACGGACGAGTTGGGAATACAAGATGATGGAGCAGAAAAGTCCAGAAGAGTCTGGGAGTTCTTAAAAGTGGAAAGTCAACACTATGGGTGGATGGTGGATACCAGTGTTCGACGAGTCGACCGACACCCCTGTCAAACAAGCTGTATCTCCCTAGTGGGTTGGAAGTGTGATTTCCCCGACAAATTCGAGATCGTTGTCTCCTCAACAAGCCTGAAGGTTATCACGTCCCCAGCAGGGGCAGGGGCAGAATGTTTCTCAGGATGGAGGACGTCTCCCCAGCCCAAGCCAGTATTGAAGCTATCAGAGTTATTTCCCCTGCAGAGATACCTGTGGACAACACCTTCTTTCCCCAGCAGATCTAAGGATTGCTTCTCCCCAGCAGGCCTATGCTTGCAGATTTCCCCAGTTGAGAATCCCCGCTGAGCGCCTGATAGTTATTTTCCCCGGGAACACCCCAGTGGAGTCTATCAGTAGACTGTTGGTGTGTTCCCCAACAATTGGTTTCGTGATGCTATTATCTCCAGTATGGCCGTGAGTGCCTATCCCAAGCAGGTTTGTGGGAATTCATCTCCAGTATGATATGACGTGTTATCATCCTCAACAGAGTTGTTACTCTCACCACTATGGTTGTTGTCTCCACTAGGATCGTTCTCCTCAGTAGAATGGTGTGGTTTTTCCTCAGCAAGCTCCCCGAGTGGAGCGGGTCTCATGAAATACATCTCCAGCAGTGATTCTCCTACATATGGATTGGTTGGGTCGTCCCTAATGGAGTAGCATTTATTTCTCCAGCAGAGTTCATCCTACCAGTGGATTGAACGGGTTTCTGTAGAAGACTGATATCGGCATCCCCAGCTGAGTTGATTCTACCTATGGATCGCGTGGGTTATCCCTAGCGGAGTAACAGACATTCTCCAAAGCAGGGTTTATCCTATCTGAAGATTGGTTGAGTCTTCCTCCCAGTGAAGTCGCTTTACCGTTCCCCAAGCAGAGTTCCCCGCAGAGTATTTCCCCAAGGGGAGTCTCCCCACAGAGTCAAAGTATCTGATCATTTCGGCTCCCTAGCCAGGGTTCATTTTCATTTTGCATGTAGTAATCATTGCATCCTCAAAAATCGCGTAGCATTTCCATTCATAAATGGAGCATTACGCCATAGAAAAATCAAACATATGCATTCATATGTTCGAAACCCCATTAGACCGTATTCCCTGCAGAGACGGATTTTTGTTCAACCTGTACAGCACATTTGCTACAGTTGCTCCTGACAGTACTCAGGATTGATATCCCCACAGAGGTTTATTTCCTCATCCGTTGGTGAAAGGAAAGCCTGCTTCTCCCCAGTGAGACCCCCCTGCAAGTGTTCAGCCTTGCCCGGTCATCTTGTGGATGTCAGTATCCCGTCAGCACCCGCGTGTGTTTGTTTTCCTTGGTGTCGGTAACACCATCTTTCGGTGATTCCCAGTCGTGCGTAAGTGTCTGGTCTTCTTTGATGTCTGTAAACATCATCTTTCGATGTCTGTAAACGTCGAGTATTCCCATTCATCTGTAAATGTCTGGTCGATCTTTTTGGTGTCTGTAAACATCATCTTTCGATGTCTGTAAACGTCGAGTTTTCTCCCATTCATCCGTCGATGTCTGGTTGAGTCTTCCCATTCATCTGTAAATGTCTGGTCGATCTTTTTGGTGTCTGTAAACATCATCTTTCGATGTCTGGTTGAGTCCTCCCATTCATCTGTGAATGTCTGGTCGATCCTTTTGGTGTCTGTAAACATCATCTTTCGATGTCTGTAAACGTCGAGTTTTCTCCCATTCATCCGTCGATGTCTGGTTGAGTCCTCCCATTCATCTGTAAATGTCTGGTCGATCCTTTTGGTGTCTGTAAACATCATCTTTCGATGTCTGTAAACGTCGAGTTTTCTCCCATTCATCCGTCGATGTCTGGTTGAGTCTTCCCATTCATCTGTAAATGTCTGGTCGATCTTTTTGGTGTCTGTAAACATCATCTTTCGATGTCTGGTTGAGTCCTCCCATTCATCTGTAAATGTCTGGTCGATCCTTTTGGTGTCTGTAAACATCATCTTTTGATGTCTGTAAACGTCGAGTTTTCTCCCATTCATCCGTCGATGTCTGGTTGAGTCCTCCCATTCATCTGTAAATGTCTGGTCGATCCTTTTGGTGTCTGTAAACATCATCTTTCGATGTCTGTAAACGTCGAGTTTTCTCCCATTCATCCGTCGATGTCTGGTTGAGTCCTCCCATTCATCTGTAAATGTCTGGTCGATCTTTTTGGTGTCTGTAAACATCATCTTTCGATGTCTGTAAACGTCGAATTTTTCCTGGTCGTCCCCAGTTGTTTACCTCTCTGTTGGTCTTGGTAAACGTTGAGTTTTTCCCATTTCGTCCGTTGACGTATGGTTGTATCCCTTCCAGTCATTCAATAACGTCTGGTTACCTCTCCGTTGGTCCCGATAAACGTTGAGTTTTTCCTAGTCGTCCGTTGGCATCTAGTTGTGATTGTTGTTCCCATTCACCATCGTTGTGATGTCTGGATGTGGCCGTACCCTTTGAAAATAAAACCAAAAAAAACAAAAATACCCAGTAATAAGTATCAGATCCCAGTGGATGTTTCCATTATTGGATCCCTGCTTTGTGCAAATTCTACGGTTCTTGGTATTCAATCCCTGTTTACCCTGAAAGTCTGACAGCAATCGCTATCATCCATTCGGGTTCCCAGCTGATTGAATAGGGGCAGCTGTAGCACCTCAAATTTGCACCCATCATTGTACATACATTCTCATACTAGGTCATAGCATATCATGGTCCACTGCATAGCATTGCATTGTCCCATTTGCCTCAAGTGCAAGCCAATCAAGAAATTAGGTCAAACTGATCAGGAGATCAGTCAACCAAGCAAGCAAGCACAATTTTCATTGAGCCAAGGCCCTAGGGTTGGTCCAACATGTTCACATGACTTGGGGATCCATTTGAAGTGTTTTGGTCAAGGATTGGATGTTCAGAAGTCATCAGTCAATGCACAGTCAGTCAGAAACCCTAAAAAGTCAACTGTGGGTCAACTGTCCATTTAATCAGTGATTTGATGATGGAAATTGGTTTGAGAGGTCTCATTCATGTCCATATAGGCCTCATATATCATGTCAAACACCATCATGGAAGAATCTGAAGCCAGATCAGAAATTTCCAAAAATGGAAACTGGACCTGTAACTGAAACTTACCAAAAATGGAAAGTCTTGATCCTCAAACTTACATCATGATACAAGCTTCAAATGAATTTTTGCCCAACATGAAAGTTGAAGATCTTGTTCTCCCATTTCCAAAAAGTCCAAGAACACTCAATTCCCATGAATGGTTGGCAAGTTATGATCGAATCGTTTTCAGAAAATCTTGAACTTCAAAAGGCCATATCTCTCAAACCATTTGGCCAATTTGGGTGGGGTTTTTTCCTACAAGTCACATTTGATCCCCTCTTTCCAAAAATGTAACTTTCATGTACCAAAACTTCACCAATCAAAATGGCATTTTTGAACTTGCCTTAATTAATTTCAAGTGAGTTGAATTTTGACTTTTCAAAATAATCATTTCTAATCAATTCTACCATTCAAATATGTTCTGAAAATGCATTTGAGACTTGTTGGAAGCCCATTCTTGTGCAGTACACATAGCCATCACCTAGTTGCTTGAAAATTGGAAGAAAAGTACATTTCTCAACAACTCTATCCCACTCTTTCATGAACCATGCTTTGTACCATCAAACAGAAGATAAAAAACATCATTTTCTGTCAATTGAAACCCCTAACTAGCAGCGGCAAACCAACACAGAAAACTGATATTCTCAAAAATCACATTTTTGCATTTTTCCAAAAACCTGTCCAAAACTCTCAAAGAATTGAGCATTGCCTTGCCTAAAACATCATTCAAACAACCTTGTGAGCACATTGCAACCATTTCTCTCCAACTGGAAGGAGCCTTTGTCCAACTGTTCTCAAACACACCATCCATGGCAGATTGGATTTCAAGCACGAGCAAGCATCCATGAACCAAGCTTTCTTCACCAATCATCATTTGGAGGGCCTTGCTTCATCTGTTTCGAATCAACAACATCAAAAAACCACTGTACCACGACTGTTCTTCAACTTAGGTGAGTTTTTGACTTCCACTATTTACAAAACTATGATGTGCTTAGTGTAGGTCTTGATGTGCTGATTCCAATAAGCTTTACATCATAAAAAATGGTTGAGTAATGGTTGAGTTATGTTGAAATGAATGTTGGTGATTCAAACTTGTTTTTGCTTGTTTCTTATTGTCCAGCTCGATTTAATGAAAACCACGGTTGGATTTGGACTGTATGTTGTTTGCTGATCATGATGGTATATTTGATTCCCATTTCTGGGATTTTTGTTCATCATTGATGATGAACATTACTGTTGAAAACCCTAAGCTTCAGCCCAGAATGCGTTTGCCTTGGTTTTCTGTTTTGCAGGCCGTGTTACTGTACCCGTGCCCCCATGACCAATCACATTATTTCCTTCCCTGGCCCAAAACGCGGCCGTTTGATTAAGTGGGTGGCTTATTTACAAGTTTGCCACTCGGGGCCCATGACACATTGAATTATTTTGGTTTCTTTTTCATTTTAATTCCATTTGATTATCAATCTTACAAAAATCATTGCGCATCCAATTTTAATCCAAAAGTCATGGGGATTTTTGTGTTGTGTTCATCTCCATCTCTAGTTTTTTATCATATTTTTTCCAGATCTTTTTGATGGACGATTTTTAATTGGTGTTAGGGTTTGTATCATGTGACCAAAAATTGTACCTTTTGCCAAAACCTTTGTGAAATGCTGATACTTTATCCAATGGCTCCCACATTTTTTGTGCTTAAACTAGACACACGCATGGTGATTTTGGTGTAGAGTTTGTGAATTTATCATTGCTGGTTTGTGAGTTATGATTTTTTGAATTAGGGTGTGACAATTTGTGTCACACCATTGATGTCCAACTTGCTGATTTTTGTATCCATGCTTCTTGACCTCCAATTGATCTGATTTTTTGCATGAACCTACTCTTGTATGTCTAGTTTACATGTGAATTTTCTTGGATTTAATTATGCCATTTCCTATTTGTTTGAGATTTTTCTCCCCTGTCTAGTCAAATGTTGACTTTTTGTGACACATGTTGCCATTTCATTTGTGAAATTCTCATACTTTATTAGATGGACATGAAATTTTACATGAGATAACTAGACATCCCAATCTTTGCCATGGTTTTAGTCCCATTCATTTATCATACACCATCTCTGATTTATGATTTTTCTAAGTTGATGCATGTTTGGTTGACTTCTTTGAGCATGTTCACAATTGCTTTGACTTTCTGATTTTCATTGACTGCCTTCCACTTGTCCAAATGAGATAAAATTTGACATGCTTACCATGCTATGTGTTAGGACTGATCATGATTTATTTGGTGATTTTTGGAAATGTTTTAGTTTGCTTTTGATGCAAGTCTTTCTGTTGACTCCTATGAGCTTCTGTTTGCTATACCTTGACCTAAATTGCTCATGAAATGATGATGATGATTGATATAAACATGAAACCAATTGGGTTTGCTTCTTGATTGTTTGAACATGATTTTGGACACTTGTCATTTGCTGTTTTGACTTTCTCATTCTCTTTTGACCCTAGGCTTGCCCTAGTGGTCCTGTTACTCACCTTTGAGCTCATGTTTTCAGGTTAAGCCACAAATGCTTCAATGAGACCAATTCTTTTTTGATTGAGCTTGCTTGTTTATCATGACTAACATGCTTGTTTTGTAGGTTGCTTGGCTCACATGCCTTGAACCTTGTGCATTGCACATCTATCTGCTTGTGCTGACTGTTAACCTTTGTTTCATTCTGATTTAACTTTGACTTGTATACTAACTGTGCTTGACTGATTTCAGGTACTTTAGTTGCTTTTAGTTCCTTGTGAACTTTTGCTTTGCTTTGCTTTAAATAGAAACTTGCTTGAGGTATAATTCCTTTACTTCATGTAGTCTGGAAGACCTGGCCTGTTACTCGGCCAGGCAACTGTCTGAAGTCCTCCTTAAGAGGCAATGTTTGTGGATGTTTAACTTTGTCCTTGCATATAGTCAAAGACCTCCTAAGTGAAGAGGCAATTGGCAGAACCCAAGGGATATGCAACCTATCCCCTGCTATTCAGTGTGTCATCTGTTTTGCTCACACCACTGTGTTGATGCATTGCAGATACAAACCCAAGATCTTGTACAATTGTACAGTTGAGTCAGTTTTAAATGTGTAGAAGGGTTCCCACTTTCTGAACCCACACATTCTTGTCTTAAGCTCTCCCAGGCCAGGGATAAGAGCTGTGAAGTCTTATCTTCACTCACCTTTCATCTGCTTCACCTTAGCCCCTCAATGGCAAGGTTAAGAGCACATTCACCCAGTTCCAGAGGTTTGTTTGTTGAGGTTGATATGACCCCTCGACTAAAACCTAACCCTTGTTTGAGCCACTTGCTTGTGTATAGTGTGTGCTATGTGTGCTTGTATGTTTGTTTGACTTGCTTCCTGTGCAAGTTAGGGTTAGTGTAGACTTGCTTCCTGTGTAAGTTAGGTTTTGCTTGGCTTGCTTCCTGTGCAAGTTAAGTGTGTGTGTGGCTTGCTTCCTGTGCAAGTCATGATTAGGATAGGCTGGCTCCCTGTGCCAGTTAGCTAGAAACCTTAACTTAGGGATGATTTTGCATGATAACATCTAGGCTCGAGTCGTAGTCTCCCTAGTTGTGTCTCCCTCTGTTATCTGGTTAGGCTAGTCCTTTATCCCTCTGTAGGGGAACTACGTCGCCCTGATCCTCATACCAGATGAGGTACGTAGGCAGGAGATGAGCAGATCTCTCCGGGCGCCTGTGTCTTTGTTTTGTCTTGTTGTGTGCTTGGAAGCTGATGTAAGTCCATCGAGTGGCATTTGGGTTCCAGTGTGGTTTTGTTGGTTCGGATGCTGATGTAAGTCTAGTGATTGGCGTTCAGGCTCCATGTTTGCCTTCTTGTGTGTGTTTTGGTTCGGATGCTGATGTAAGTCCAGCGATTGGCATTCAGGCTCCACGTTTGCCTTTGCCTGTGTTTGTTTGTGTGCGTGTCAGCCGAGCTACGAATGCTCTGATTCTCCTTCGTCCAAGGAGATACGTATGCATAGGATGCGACATCCTAGCGAGCATGTGTCGTTTCCCAGTCCGAACTACTTCGACTCTGATGTCTATGCCTGATAGACTAAGTAGGCCCAGGATACGATATCCTGCCGAGTCAGTTTCAGTCCGTTTTCTTGTATCTCTTTCAGCCAGTGTGTGTGTGTTTGAGCAGTGTTTAGCAACCATTTTCCTTCCTTTTGTGCGTGGATCCCGTAGAGTACTACGGATGCGTAGGGGTGCTAATACCTTCCCTTCGCATAACCGACTCCCGAACCCATTATCTTTGGTCGCGAGACCATGTCTTTTCCAGGTTTACTCTGAGCGTTTCCTTTCCCTCTTTTGGGATAAATAACGCACGGTGGCGGCTCTGTTGTTCTTGTTTTCCCGCCGGTTTTTCGCGTGATGCGACACTTCCCATGGTGAGCTTTGAAATCCAAGGGCTCTAATACATAAGATGTCAGACGCCTTAACTTTCTCAAGTCGGGTTGTCTGAAACTGTACTTCTTTGTATTCCTTCTTTGCTTATCCATGTCTGCAAATTTGCAAATAGACCCTTTAAGTTCCTTGCAAAAGTCTTATTGTTGATGACATGAATGTGGATGAATGCATGGATGCATGGATGCAACAAACACACTCAAGGATCAAGCAAGTCACACCACACAAAGGTCACGGGATGGTTCAAGTCATCGTCAATATCAATCATCCATTTTGGTGGATTATGGTTTACACCTTATCAACACCCAAGTTCCATTGATTTTGAGGATATACTAGAACGGATCAACCGCGAATCACGGGTTTGTTGTAAGTCACGAGCACGGAGTCTCGGTTAAGAACCAGCCAACGGGAGTGTACTATGGTTAAACCTGACAATCATGTTCTAAAAGGTTCCCATAGTCATCATCCCATCTTTCGGATATTATCGGATAAAACGACTACTCGTCTTCCAAAAATATTCTCAAGAGAGACTCTCATGAGTGTAGTGTCGCGTAACAATCGCATCAAGTCTTACACTTGAACGACCTTCGCACTACGTACTAAAATAGGCCAAGATGGGCTAGGTATCTAAGGTCCTTGGTTTCTAAGGTTTATATTGGAAAGAGTATTGCCTAACCACGAATACTCGTGCGACATTGGTGATCCCAATAAGACCTCCACCAAGTGAATGGGCTTGCAAGTTAACTTGTTAAGGAATAACTCCATCAAAGTCAACAAGACTATGCCATTCTCCTATCATAAGTGCACTCGAGTTCGGGTATAGAACTCATCTAACAAGAAACCACCAAGCATACAAGCAATTAATATGTCAAGCAATTCATACATTACAAACAATACATTCATCCAAAATTTGCACACTAATATGCCACAAATAAATATAAACATACAACACATACAAGCAAAAAGTAGGATAAACCCACGGGGCAAGATTTTCCCCAACAGAGCTTCCACTTTTATGTAGCGGGGTTTTCGTTACCTTTAGGTTTATTGACTAAACCAAAAGTCAACATACAATTCGAGCCGCCACCGCATTTTTATTTGTCCAAAGGAAAGGCTAAAAAAGCGAACAAAAGCCAAGTAAGAAGTTTTTAAAATAAAAAACTAATAAAAATGTCAGAGATCTAGGTAAGAGGGTTGGGTACGAAATGGGAAGGTTTTACGCACCCAAAACATCCTTAGTACTCTAAGGGAACCTCTTTTTGCAAATATGTGTTGTAAGTTGGTAATTGTGAAAAGATTTATGCAAATTATTGGAGGGATGAGAAGAGAATAGATAATATTTACAAATTTTGTTGTTTGAATGGATGAACCCATTGCCTACGTACCATCACAAAGGAGGATCAAAACCTCGTAGTTCGGGGTACAAATCTCAAAGATCGGTGAATTGATTTTAATCAAAAGCCTTAAGGTCTTTTGTTATTAAAGGGAGAAAACTCAACCTAAACCAACAATCCACTATGTGAGGAAGGCTTCAACATGCTAGTGAGGGGTTAACCCTATAATAAGCATGGAAGGCTTATAATCCAACACTAAGGATGAGGTGAGATTTACATCAACCACTATGATAACTCAAACGTATGACTAATGTTTTTGAAAAGATTTTAACAAGGTGGCCATTGGAACCACAAAACAACTTGAAATGGGTTATATTTACAAGTTAGATTTGTAAGGGCAAATTGTCATACAACATACGATCATAGGTTTCGATGATGACAAATGACCACCATGGATGAATCGGCATTGTCGATTCCACCTCTACAAAACAAATGCAACATATCACATATCATATCCTTTTCTATGCTCATCTAAATTGTTATATTTCATACAACATATGTGGATAAAATATGGTCATGACAAAATGCATGAAAACCATAAAAATATGAATTTTTGCAGAATTGCAGGGTTTGAGTCGACCACAGGGTCGGCACATAACTTAGTGCACTTCCCACGGGTCAGCGCATAACATAGTGCATTTCCCACGGGTCAGCGCACAAAAAGCTTGAGTCAAACCGCAAGGGTCAGCGCATGAACCACAGATCAGCGCACGCCGACCTATGGTAGACGCATACTGTTGTGCTTTTTAGTCTGTCCAAAACTGCAGGCCATGAGTCGACGCATAGACCTGCTATGGTCGACCGTTCGTGCGCAAATTCAGTTTTTAAGTATTTCCCACTCTGTTTGAAAAGCTGTTAAGTGGGTTGGTTGGTTTGTTACTATAAATAGAAGTTTAGTTATTTGTATCAACCAACATTTGTCAAATTGATTCAAGTGTTCAAAGAACAAGAAAAAGTGAAATAGGTGTCCAAGATTCATCATCTTCATCTTCAACATCTCACAACACATCAATTACACACAACTATTTTTGAAGTGCTTTGTGATTGGTTAAAGGTGATAACGTTCGAAGCCGTGATTGGGGAATCCGGTTCGGGTTGAAGCTTGCGATAGGTTTTTTCTTGAATAAAACCTTTAGGGTTTTGTCCTCCAAGACTGGTTTGTTTTTGGGGGGTTTTGGACGAATTCTTCATCAATTTTCAGCTGAGCGAAGGTGATTGAGAAGAGGAAGTCTTCGTCAATCTAGTAGCGGATTCAGTGATATTGAAGGGAAGATTTCGGGTTCGATTTGTTGTAGTTGAGATCAGCCGGGCCGAGGGTTTGAAGAACTGAGGGTTATTCAACAAAGGGGCTGGAATCGGAGGTCTATCAACAACAATCGAAGGACTTGATTCACCTTGAATCAAGGAACAAAGAGTGGAAGCAACATTCAACGTCTTGAGAGTTCTGTTGTATAGTTGCTTCGCAATCCTTGTATAAACGGTTAAACTCCACAGGTGATATCTATTAAAGGAATCTCAATTCTAGTTTTAGAATTGAGGGCAGACGTACCCCGAAGCGAGGACGACGGGGGAACTGCCTCATCAAATCTTTGTCTTCTCTATTTTTCAGCATATTTGTTTTGGCTTAAAAAAATAAGTGATTTTTGTATAAGCACTTTATCAAACCTTGATATTAATTGAGTAAGAAGTTAAAACTTTGTTTTTGAATCCAAAGTACAATAAGAAATTGTACTAGACTAATTGGAATCACTTACTCAACATAAATATCACTTGGAGTGTTTTAGCACATCAAGTGTTTGATAATTTGCCTAAACCAAAATTATCTTAGTTGTGTTTCTAGTTTGGTTTGCTCTTTGAATCATTGGAACTAGGAATCCTAGTAAGTGAAACAAATCATCGATAGTGTGACCAGTGTAGTGATTCGTATTCTACATTATCTCTAATCCATAGGCTTGACACATATCCGGTTTTCCAATAACAGTTCGTTTTAGACTATATTTTCCTCGGCCGCTTCCGCACTTAAAACAAATTTTCTAAACCAATTTTTAATTGGTAGCGCCGACTAAAATTTTAATTGGGATCTATTCAACCCCCCCCCCCCCCCCCCCTTTTAGATCTGTGCCATAGTCTAACAAGATTTATTTACAAAATGAAGTCAAAGTTGGATTAAAGTTTGTTCACAATGAGTATTTATGAAAATGGTTTTGAAAAGTCAAAGGCTTAAGGCCTAGGTTTCTAATTTGAAACAAAGTCAAAGTTTTGAAAATGATTTTTGGCTTGGTTAGAGTGGGTAGAAGAGAGAAGGGCTATTCCTAAAGCATACAAAGATAAGAGAGGAAAGATAACCCTTGGAGTTCCTTTTCTTGGAGTCATAGAGATGACTCAAGATGCTCATTTCCTTTGGATTTAGCACACAAAAAAATCAATCAATAATTTGAATTCAAGCTCCTAGGACCTCCATTTGGCTTGGCTCTTAACTTGGCTACTCATGACAATGGTCCTCTTTTCACAATCTTAAGATGGGATCCATATCACACAAAGGCAAACATCAAAAAGCTCATAACATAATAAAGGGAATGGACAAATAATAAGTTTGAGGAGAAGTCCTTTGAGGTCAACTTTGAATTTTGGCATTCTAAAGGCATGGGGCCTAGTTGCTCTTCAACAAATTTTGCATTCTAAAGGCATGAGGCCTAGTTGCTCTTGAACTTCTTTAAGCATGGGTAAATCCTAATTCTAAGTCCTTTCTCCTTTTGCATTTTGGTTCACATAAAATCAAACACAAACAACAAAAAATAGCAATATATTTATATACAATAATGGGCTCAAATGAGCCAAAGAAAAATGACATAAACATAAAATATGTGCTCAAGTGAGCAAAGATGAAAATCAAGATGAATAATGAGCAAGAAATAAATGACATTAAAAGAAAATGACAAAAATTTAAAAGCTCAAATTAAAATTAGTAGTTAGTATAGTTATGTTAGCTTGTCATAAGATAATGTACCGCTATGTTAAGCAATCGTAAGTGGACTAATGTAGTAGTCACACCTATATGAGACCGGTCAATAAGAATATAGGCAAAGAACACAAGTTAGAGGTCATGACTAGTAAGCTAAGCTCCAAAAACTTTCCATGCCAAACAAAAGGGGAAGGGCCTTGTATTGACTTTTAGTTATTTGCTTGACCAAGGAGTAACCTATCTTTGACACAAAATAAATCACTTGATCATGGATCAAGTTAAGTTTGGTTTTGAACAAAGAAGATTGGACTCTATTTGTCAAGACCAACCTCAAGACTTTAACTCATTGGCCATTGAAGGAAAGAAAGGGATGAAGATGAAATGGAGGGGTAAGAAGTCAACAACCAAATCCCAATTGATCAAGGGATAACTCATCCTTGATCAAATTCATTCATCTTTCTAGGTGATAATCCTTAAGGATTTTCAAACCACAAGATTCAATGAATTTGATCAAAGTTGAATCAATTCAACATTGATTAACACCGAACAGAAGAAGAATCAATATAACAAGTCAAGAAGTCCACAATATTTTTTTGTTATTTTTTTGAATTAAAAGAAAATACAAATAAAAAATAAACAAACAAAGTTGAACCTCAAATTCAATTCAAAACAACTTCGATGAGTCCAATGAAATTCTCATTGGTTCAACATGGTCAAACAAACTTTGACTAATTTTCTCACAAATTTTTGAAATCAGAAAGTAATTAAAATCAATTAAAAACAGCCAAAATTAGCATAATATGAATTAAAATCTCAAATAATCTCAAAACAAACAAGAAATTGTTGAGACTATTTTTCATTGACTTATCATGATCCATAGATGCTATGAAAATATTTTTGTATTTTTTAAAAGTCAGAAAGTATTTTAAAATGAATTAAAATCATTAAAACCCAAGTAATTCATAAAAAAATATCAAATGAAGTCACAAAAATAATTAAAAATCATAATATGAAACTAGATTTTTCAAGAATTTTTTTGGAATTGGTCTCATATTTTTCTAACTTCAAATGAATTTTTAATGAATTTATGAAAATGAAATGAATTAAAAGAAAATAAATGGAAAATGAAAATAAGCGAAAAACGCACATCCATCTGATCCACATTCATTAATTGACGTGGCATAAGGCACGACTTAGATCTGATGGCACACGCTACACATAAGTCAAACGTGCCACATGGAAAATTAAATGAAGTATTTAAAATGAATGAACAAGATTAGATCGTGGAAGCAAGATCCAACGGCCAGGAGCAAGCACACATGGTGGTGGTGGTGGAAACCACCGTCTTCTCCGGCGAAGCAACAAATTCCGGGCAAAAGTTGCAGAGAAATGAAACTTAATGAAAATGAAAAACAAGGCCATGGAAATAAATCTCTTGTGATGTAGATCATCACTGTACCATTGGATTTCCTTCACTCTTCCTATATTGAGAGAAATATGAAGGAGAAAATCATGGTGTCCACACGGATTGCTCATGAAATAGAAAATTGAAAGCACCAAAGGCTTGCCTCAAGTATGAGGATTTCAGAGAACCACAGAAACACAAGCAAACTACATTGAATTAAGAGATTCAGATCCAAAAAGTTTGAGATTACACATTTGAATTGATGAACTTCTGGCCACGAATTCTCCAAGATCTTTGCTCCTCTTTGATCCTTGAGTGTATGGAAGATGATTGGCTAAGGAATCTAGCTTTAAAACTCAGTTAATAATACTGAATTTCAAGCTCGAAAGTATGAAAAATTATGAGTGATTCCTTTGGTGAGGGCTATGTGTAGCGGGGTATTCGTTACCTTTAGATTTATTGGCTAAATCAAAAGTAAACCATAAAAGTCGAGTCACCACTACACTTCTATTTATCCAAAGGAATGGTTAGAATGCGAACAAAAACCTAATAGTTTTATCGAATAAAAAACTAGTAAAAATGTCAGAGATCGGGGTAAGGGGGTTGGTTATGCAATGGGAAGGTGTTAAGCACCCAAAACATCCTAGGTACTCCTAGGGAGCCCTTTTCACACTTGTTGTAAGGTTGGTATTTTTGTGAAAAATTTGTTTGTGCAAACATGATTGAAGAGATGAGAAGAGAATATACAAGTTATTTACAATTTGGTTTGGATGGATAAACCCATCGGCTACGTACCATCTTAAAAAAGATTAGGATCAAAACCTCGTAGTTCGGGGTAAAAATCTCAAAACAAGTTGGTGAATTGATTGGTCCAAAAGCCTTAAGGTCTTTTGTTATCCAAGGGAGAAAACTCAACCTAAAACCACAAATCCACCATGTGAGGATAGCTTCAACATGCTAGTGAGGGGTTAACCCTATAATAAGTGTTATGAAAAGAGAGTTTGAAAATCAAAAGAATAATGCTTAGGTTTCTAATGTTTCAAAACAAATGTTAATCTTTGCACAAAAGTTTTGGCTTGGGTTAGAGTGGAGGGAAGAAGAAGAGTGGCTAAAGTCCTAATCATACAAGAGATGAAGGATAAGAAGCAAGACCACAAATGGAGTTCCCTTCTTGAGATCATATTGATGATCCAAGTAGCTTCCATCCTTTGGAATAAGCAAGCAAATAAGTGTAAGCTCAAGCAATCAAATCAATCAAGTAAGCTCTTTGAAGATCCCCAATGGCTCTTGTATCTCTCTCTTTTGGAGCACATGACAATGGTTCTTCAATTTGGCTCAAATAGGATTCCCTAGCACAAAAGCACACACATCAAAAAGTTCCATGAAGTAAATCAAGAATGGATAAGAGTGAGTTTAGAGATTTGGTCCTTCTAATCCATCTTCAACATTAAGGCCTTTTTTACTCCATTTTTGCATAGGGAATGTCCTAGAATCTAAGTCCTTTTTGTCCATTTTTGCATTTGGTCCACAACAATCAAAACAAAAGCACAAGCACAATAATATATACACAATTATGTGCTCAAGTGAGCAAAAGGCAAATTGCATTAACATAAACATGTGCTCAAATGAGCAAAGGGCAAAAGCAAATGAATAATATGTACAAAAATAGTAACATGCATAAATGTAAAGTGCAAGAATTAAATGTTAGTGGTTAATGGTTAGTGTTAGAATTAGTGTGCCATAAGGCAATTTAGCGCTATGTTAAGCAATCGTAATTTGACTTATGTAGAAGTCACAACTATCTGAGGCCGGTCAATAATAATGTAGGCAACAACACAAGTTAGAGATTTTGATTAGTGAATCAAACTCCTACAACTTGTCATGCCAAAAAGAAGATGAGAAATGATCTTATATTGATTTAGGTTCTTTGCTTGATTAGGAAGCAACATATCCTTAATGTAAAGCCATTCACTTGATCCATGATCAAGTTGAATTAGATTTGAATCAAGGAAGGTTAAACCTCCCAAGTATCAAGGCTAACCACCAATCTTTAACTCATTGATCAAAAAAAGAAAAAGAAGATGAATATTAAAGCACATTAATGGAAATGGAATGAAATAATTAACAAGCATTGACCAAAGATAGAGAAGATCAAGGTCAAACAATAGTAAACAGAAGTAAAATGAAGATTAGAAGTCAAGAAACAAATAAAATATTTTTGGTATTTTTCAAAAGTAAAATAATACTTGAATTAAAATAATAAAGAAAGGTCAAACTTCAAACTCACTTCAAATCAACTTTGAATAGTCCAAGTGAATTATCCTAAGTTCAACAAGGTCAAACAAAGTTTGACAAAAAATATTCAGCATTTTTAGAAGTCAGAAACTATTTTTAATCAATTAAAAATGCATAAAAATAACCTAATTGAGTTAAAATCTCAAATAAATCTCCAATCAATTAATAAATTGATGAGAATATTTTTCATAGATCTATCATCATTCAAAGAGGTTGGAAAAATATTTTTGTATTTTTTGAATATCAAAAACTTTTTTAAATGAATTAAAAATAACCAGAAAAGAGAAAATTCCTAAATAATATCAAATGTTAAAATAAAAAAAAATTAAAAATCATTTTTAGAAACTAGAAATTAAAAGAAGAAAAATGCAATTGGTCTCACATTTTTTGGACCAATAATGAATGAGATATGAATTTTTAAAATGAAATGGAGTTAAAAGAAATAAAATAAAATAAAATCAGAAATAAAAATAATGAAAAAAACGTGGAGCGTTGGATGCAGAGCTCATTAATTGAGCTAGCAAATTGCCTGGTCCACACACGCGCGTCTACCATGTTCTTTAGTCAATGCATCACATGTAGCATTTAAACAAGTCATAACATGGGACGAATCAGATTGAATCTAAAAATGGAAACGCATGGCTCAGATTGAATATAGAGATTGGACGGTGACTTGTGCCACTGTCTTCTCCGGCCAACTTCCGGCGAAGGTCAAATTTGTAGAGAAATGAATGTGCACCAAATGCCACGATCTAGGTACCAATCGAAAGTTGGGGTGATGTACTGAAGGAGAATTGCGGTCCAAAACGCAGCGGAAATTAAAATTTTCTCCTTTAGAGATCCTTACGAATGGTCATGATCAGTGATAGAATATTTACCTCTTGTGACGATTGAAACCTTTGATGCAGATCCACGGAGCGATCACGAACGTTGTACGATGACAACGTCTCTACTCAGTCCACGCGAACGGATTCCTTCAATCTCAGTGCTAGCTGGTACGAATGAAGGCTTTGAGTGAGAGAGAGAGAGAGAGAGAGAGAGAGACAGAGAGAGAGAGAGAGAGAGAGAGAGAGAGAGAGAGAAAACGAAAATAATGCAACCGCAATGAATGCTTCTGCACAAGGGTTCTATTTATATGAACCACTTGTGTGGGCTTCAAGCTAAAAAGCCCACTTAAGTGTATTTTGGCCCATATCTTATATAATGCCCAAAATCACTTAAGCCCATGGTACCTTACCATATTTCATATTCTACTCAAGTACACCGTACCTTACGATGTTCTATAATTCACTTAAGGGCACCGTACCTTACGGTATTCCTTAGTTACTCTATCTCTCATCAATCTGTCCTTTGTGTGTGACCCTGTAGGTTTTCGTGACGTTGGCAATTATATTAAATCGCGCATTTAACATAATAAACAGTGAGCGGTATCTAGCAACACATCACTGCTACCCAAGACACGAAAATGTCATGTGATCTGACAAAACCTTCTGCGATAATACTTATGTGTATAATTACCCTTTTGCCCTTATGTCTATATTGAACACAAGGCATAGACCGTGTCATCCTTGTCCAGTTCAATATTGGGCCCATAGACATTTATCCTGTTATGCAGGATGGGCAAATTCCATCTAGGTCACTCATGTCCCTCAGTATGCTTCGTGGAGTACCCATCAATTGTCTTTATGGTTATCCAGTTACGGACAACGTTTGATCAGCAATAAAGCACTCGACTCTACATCTAGGGTCCATAGTGGTTTCAGGTCGAAGAGTGGTATACACCATTATCACCATGAGAATAACTTATGACACTTTGCATAACTTTCTATATAGTATTCTCATAGCGGGTCAATCCGGTATAAATATTACTCTTAACATTCATACCTATGTTTAAGACTTGATAACTCTTTATCCATGATCCATGAGATGTGATCATCAGTCTACAAACATAATAGTCTTAACGCTTTAATGTTATCCCACTTCACACTAAAGCTCGACTACGGATACTTTAAGAATAGTGTCCTTATGTTTAATGTGTTCTCATGATTAAGTCACACTTAATACATTAAACGGACTATCTATTCCAGGGACTTTATTAATCAACCATAATAAAGAAAATGCCTTTTATAATTAATAAATAATTCGATACAAGTACCAAAAGGTATTGGCCTCTAGGGCTTACACCAACATGTACATCACCCATGTGCCAACCAAATCCACTCTAGGTTTCTACATTGAGAGAAATCAGAGGTTGAATTTCTGTGGTGTTCAACTGAACTTGTTGGAATTTGAAAACTCAAAGCTCTAAATGATTGCCTCTATGAAGACGACTTCAGACAACACAGCAACAGCAAGAAACAAGCAATATATGAGCAGATCCGAAGAAAGTAAAATTTGAAATGAACCTCTGATTTACAGAGTTTGAGAGCATAATTTCTTGGTGATTAAGCTTGCAGTATACTCTATGAATCAAGGTGATGAGGCTTAGGAACTTTAGATCTAAAATCAATCAATGCAATTGAAGTTTAGATCTGAAAAAATTTGAGAGAAAAAATGGTGAGTTCCTTTGAGTGTGGGTGAGGAATCAATCGTGCAGCAGTTAGGGCGCCTTCAGGTTTCTGAAATGAGTGGCATTGGCATTGTATTTATAGAAGAAAGCAAGGTTGAATGCATGAACAAAGCATTGCATGGATGGAAAGGGCCTCCATGCATGGGCCTGTACAGGCGCATGGAGGGCCCAATTCCACTTGGATTTGCAAGCTGAACAATAGAAGATGTAATTTGGACGTGTAGATCATGTAAGCTGAGCTCATGCGATGCAAATTTAATGAGTTTCCAAAATTGTACCAACATGTTCATGCTTTCGAAAATGCCATTTCCATAATTGAAACACAACCTCATGAGTAATGGTTGGAAAGCTTTTTGCATGAGGATCATTTGTTATGTTGATCAAAACTTCATTTGACAATTGGAAATTGATGAAAAATGATCATGAAGTGTAGGGTGCAAATCATGTACATGTGAGATTTTCAAAAATAGCCAAATTTTAAGCACCTCTGTTTCAACGATGCAAGCTCCAAATGACAAAATCTTCAACATCGAAGTTGTAGAGATTTTCAAGGCAATCAATTTGGACTTATATTTTGCATCATTTGGATTTTTTATGAAGATGTTATGGGCACTTAAAGTTGGACTTTTTCACATTTCAATGCCTTTGGTCCAAAGTGACCTATAATGTTTTGCATTATCACATGTATTTCTTTTAGGATTTTGAAATTTTTGTCAACCTAACATTTGAAGTAGACATCTTAATATTTCATATGCATTTGATCCCACCTCAAAATCATGAAAAATGAATGAGTTATGTCCTTGGGAAGTTGACCCAAAATTAGGGTTTCAGTCAAAATGACCTATAATGTTTTCAAATGGATGATGACCTTCCAGGCTTCAAATCATTTTTTGATGAACATGAAAGTTGTTCATATGGTTCTTATGAACATGTTTTCACTTGGGGTCATCTCCATTTGACAAACACATCAAAAGTTAGGTCTCAGTGTACTTCAAAATAGTTAGATGAATTGACTGATCAACTTCTCAAGTCCAAACCTCATATCTTGATGAATTGATGATTGAGGACACTCAAATATGTTCAAATATGCATTAAATGATGAATTAAAGAACTTCCCTTGATTTCATTTGATCATAGGTTGAGGTTGCTTCATGAGCAAGGCACAGTTGATACACAGATGAATTAGGGTTTCCTTGGGAAACAAGCCTCAAACCCTTTGGTTTGCTTTGATCAAAATGATGAATTGAGATACTTGGGAGGCATATTTGATGTATGATAGCTTTGGGAACCATTTCCATGCTTGCTTTCATCTTCAACTAGCCATATCAATGGGCATAGAATCTCCTAGAAGCTTTGGATCTTGTGACTGCTCAAGCTACAAACAAAAGATGTTAGTGACATATTTTTGTGCTTTTGGTTAGTAGATAAAATGAGAAAAGCAATAATATACAATTCAAGCATGCTTGGTGATCTCAAGCCAACTCTCAAAAGTTCCCATCCAAAGGTAAGGAGCCAAGATGCTATGATCCTTGAGGCAAGATGCAAATGCAATGTTATGATGCCATGAGGGATCTTAGGGTCAAAATTGGGGTCTTACAGATACCCCTATTTAAGGTCATTCTAGCCGGAGAAGTGAAGTTTAAAATCTTCGTCTCGACGAGGTAGAATGGCCTTAAATAATAACAAAGAGACAAATTTTGGTCCCTAAGAAACCTCATGATGCAAATGTATGTATTCAAAAAGGTAATACTCTATGGAGATATGTGTCCACAAAGAAGAAAAGAAATCAGAGGAGACTGAAAATCCATATGAGTAATACACTCATAAATGGGACAGAGACTCTGGGGATTCTTATAGGGATAGGAAAGGGAATAAATTGCGTGAGCAGGTCACGACATAGGTAGAATTCCATGAAAATAAATCAATGGAAGGGCTCGAGCTGACTCAAAGACGCATGTATTGGGGAATATGCCAATACCGCAAAAACTATCCACAAAGGATACTTCAGATAAAAATCCGGACTCAGATGGGGAAAATCCACTAAGGGACTTCACTGGGGAAATCTCCAAACAGGACTCATCTGAGGAAACAACAGAATGAGGTATTACCGGTTACTGGGTAATAAGCTCAATGAGACATGTGATCGAAACACCGGTATGAGGGTGAGAGAACAACATGCTCGGGGAGAATGAATATCTAAGACCAGTATGAGGGTGAGAGATATTAAACATCCAAAAATATCTGAGGAAGACCTAAAAAGGTATATTCCGACTCAGGAAATCTGACTCCACAGGGGACAAAAGTCATAATAGGGAGTGGAAAAGGAAGGAACACCAGGGATACCGGTTACTGGGCATATAATAGGTGACCAACCAAGGCATGAATTGGGGAAAATTTCCAAGACACTCATCATCCGAAAGGAGGGTTGAGAAGCGAACTCGATTACAGGGTGGGCATTCGATTCCATAAGGAAATACGAATCTTACTCGACTAGGGAAGAACAAAAGACTTCAACTGAAGAGCGCATGAGATATATTATCTATTACCGTCAGAACGTAGATAATATACTCGCATGGAATATTATCCACAACCGGTTACTGGGTTAATAAAGGATAAATCGACCGAAAGGAAAGGACATCGGGATACCGAATACTAGGTATAAAATGATGACCAATCAAAGGGAGAAACAATCATTACCAACCAAGGGTAAATGAAAGATGACTCGTTGGGGATACCTTGACAAAGGCAATGATCCGGGAGATATATCACCGGTTACTGGGAGATATACTAAAAAAGGTGAAGGAATATCAATACCGAATATTGGATAAAGATAACCAACAAGGAGGGGATTACATCTACCAGATATTAGGTAGAAAATCACAGAAGAGTAACCGCCATCGGTTAGGATGAAAAAAAATAAGGTTAACTCTGCAAGGGGATAAAAATGGGGTTTACATCTACCGGTATGAGGGTAGAAAACCGCAAAGATAGGACTTATAACTACTGATTACTGGGTAGAAGGCCACAGACTCCGCCGGGGAATAGATGGACAATTATTGGTTACTGAGCAATCACTCATCTAAAATGCGGGGAAGTGCGGGGGAAATAACAAAAGGAGTCGATCTAGGAACGAACTAGAGAGACACGCCGAAACAAGACTCAACCCAATGAGGATATATCTCAGGGGAGAACTCCATCCCAATACATGTTTTGGGAGGAAACTGAAATAACAATCATCCACGATGACATAACTCAGTGGGGAATATGGAAGAAAGGATAAACACTTTCTGCCTATGGGGCTGACTCTATATGGAGAGATCAGACACAAACATCTGCTTGGGGAAATATATCACCAATTAGCAGGAGACAACAAACAAAGATATATGGCAAAGGATGCAGCATGAATATCTGAATGTTAAGAATATGCATGTATATGCATGATTTATGTATGATGAATGCTGACAAACAGACATATCTAACACAAACAGCTCCAAGAATCAATGGACAAACATCTGGTACTACATCTCAAGAGAGAAAGCCATGCCCACTGGAGAACATCCAATCTGATGGGGGCAACAGATACCAGGAAGCAAATATCTCTGCAGGGATCTAAACACGGATAAAATCCTCTGTAGAAGAAACTCTACTGGGGAAATTATTGAAGAGGGAAATGACACTCTGTGGGGAACAACCACCAATCAGAAGGTTCCAATGCACCCACATTCTTGCACTGCTGAAGAAAACATATCTGCCGAGGAGAAAGGGACACTACTCCGCTGGGAAAGGAGAGATAAACATCTTCATCAACCACTCTACCCGGGAGGAAATGACCAATGGGCTCTGATCAGACAATCCCACTAGGGAAACACTGCTGACGACCGAATCGGGGATTACCCGTAGGCAACTACTGAGGATACCCTGCTAGTAACCATACTAGGGAGTAAAAGTGGGATCAACCCTGCTGAGGATGGTCGAGGATCAATCCTGCTGGAGATCTAAGTAGTCAAGTCCACAGGGGAAGAGCTACGAACTAAACTTGATGATGTGTCCGCTTATGCTGGGGATTTCCTGCTTACTCTGGCGGAGAAATTTCTAACTAGAAGTGAGTGAATATCAACTCCTTCCAAAAGATTAGCATATTCAATTTATCAATCTATAAGGGATTTTAGGTCAATCCATGCAAGGGATAACAAACATATAATTGATAACACAAATGCAAAATTCCAGACTCACTAGGGATCTAGAAGATTGAGATCACACCCAAAACTCCCAATTCCCTGGGGATTCGGTGGGATGTACAACTTTCTTCTGTGCTCGCAGCGGAGACCACCTGAAAGATAATGAAGAGGATACAAGTATGTTGGGAATATAAACAAATGTCTTACCCTTTTGGAGATCATGCCATCGTTGGGAGAGCACTGAAGAAGTCCCAAGTATCCTTTTTGTCATTGTGAATGTTCACTTTGTTTAAAAACAATTTATGAAAATTTTATTTATTTAAAGCAATGATATTTTTCAATTAAAACATGCAAAATATTTGTTGAACAGGAACAAATAAGAGTGCAAAGAATTGGATAAAGGCTCAAATTTATTTGATGGAATGGTAGTCTGCAAATGGCAAGACTCCATAGATCTTTACAAATTTGAAATTGGTGATATATATTAGAAAAGGGCTACATTGAACATAATGACCATTTCTCCACCAACTCTGAATCCTATGTATTTGAAGCTTCAGTTGATGATGACTGAGCGAGAATCTTTGACAGATGACAATTGTAGAACAAAGTCTTGTCAGGATGCAGTTACTTGCCAAATCCCTAATTTTTTCCTAGATTGCCCAGGGTGAGGTACTCAATCTAGCGGGATATATATTCATCTTTTATGTCTCTAATTTTTGCCTGGATCGCCCTTTCAGGTTTTCAATCCACCGAGACGTTCATTTTTGCCTAAGCCGCCCTTTCGGGTTTTCAACTTAGCGAGCTATTCTGTTTTTATTTTATGCGAAGTATTTCTTGATTGCATCTGAATTCACAGGAAGAGTGAAATCCTCCCCATCCATAGTTGTAAGTATCAAAGCACCGCCTGAAAAGGCTCTCTTAACAACATATGGACCTTCATAGTTTGGAGTCCACTTGCCCCTGGAATCGAGTGCGAAAGACAAGACTTTCTTGAGCACAAGGTCCCCTTCTCGGAACACACGAGGCTTGACCTTCTTAACAAAGGCTTTCTTCATCCTCTGCTGATATAACTGACCATGGCACATGGCAGTCAATCTCTTCTCTTCTATCAAATTCAGTTGGTCATAATGAATATGAACCCATTCAGCATCAGTCAACTTGGCTTCCATCAAGACTCTCATTGATGGGATCTCCACCTCTACTGGGAGCACAACCTCCATGTCGTAAACAAGAGAGAAAGGGGTTGCCCATGTTGAAGTGAGGACAAATGTACGATACCGGTGCAAAGAAAATGGCATCATCTTGTAATACCCCAAAATTTACCCTTCACTTTTTCATGGAAAGCATGGGATTGCATTAGCTTCATACTAGGTCATACTCATTGCATACTACATCAGTGACTTGGGAAATCAAGGTTTGATTGACCACTCCTTAACTAGAAGGAGCCCACACAAAGCAAAGTTAAGAGTTGGACTTCATTCTCCAATTATACAAGTCTCAAGGGTCTCAAGGAGTTCCATATGTCTTATTATGGTCCTCAGTTCATCAATGGAAGATTCCGAGCTCTCAGAGGGTGCATCTGGATTTAATCAGAAAATTAAGGTTTCAGGGCCATCTGCAACAGGAAATGTTTGATTGGAAGTAGATGGGCTCATTCATGTCATGATTATAGAGGAATCTTGTCCTAGGAAGATTCATAATCATCTCACAAAGATCCATTGGCGGTCAGTGCAATCAGTTCTTGAGCATTTTTGCCATAAACTAGGGTTTTTGCATAAAATCGGTTTATTGTTAATTCCTTGGGTGAAACTCATTTCCATGGCCCTCCATATGTCCGCAAGGGTCTACATACAAAAAATCAGCTCTTCATTTGAGCCGGAGGCGCTTCAATTGATCAATGGATTCAAAAATCAGACGGTTTGGGAAAAGTCAACTGTGGGGCCAAAAAAGTCAACTCCTGACATTTTGAAGGTGGAATCTCAAAATTCATGCCTAAGGGAGCCTACATGTAAAATTTGATCAAGGTTGCATCATGGATTCATCATTTAATCAGGAGTTGGAAAAATTACCAAATTTGGAAATAGTTGACTTTCCATTTAAGGCAAGTTTTTATGGTTTTTGCACCCACTTTAAGCCTATATTCCATCAAGATGCAAGCTCCATTTAAAAATTTCTCCAACATGAAAGTTGTTCCTCTTGTTCCAAGCTTTCTAGAGATATAAAGTTTGTTTCATTTGGATTAAAATTGAGAAATTTATGCTTGGTCAAAGTGAGACATTATTTTATAACACTTAGACTTATGGGCCAGATTTCTTGCACTTCAAGGCATCTTTTGAAAATACTTTCTTCATGACAGTTGTACCTTGATATGTCCGTTTTCACACCTTTTTGGAACCACCCCATTTGGATCATTGGTTTGAAAGATACACTCATCTAAAGTTGGTATCATAGACTGAATTTTTTTGACAGCATTTAGGCCAAACTGGCCCAACCATTTTGCAGCTATGGAACCTGAACTTTATGGCCATTTTTCACCTCTTTCCACTCATCATGTCAACTTGTGTTCAACATGAAAGATGTTAAGTTCCATTCCCTCTTTCTACTATTTGCATTGCCTTGCCATTTGGTTACATATTCATCAAGATACAAGATCTTAAAGTCACGATGTTGGACTATTTTTGTGTTGCACAAGCCAAACCAAGTCAGACCACCAAAAACGACCAACACACTTTTTACCCCATTTGTCCATTTGCTTTTGGTTCATTCACTTAAGTTTTGCCACATTTAGCCATTTCTTTTCACACCTCATTTTTGCACATTTTATTCATGACTCAAAACCAACATTTCAAGCCCATTAGTCACATAAGACCTACATATATAAACTTCTAAAACCCTAATCAGAATAGAGGCTGTTATTTTCAAAGGAGGCAAGGCAAGGAGAGAAAAGACCAAGTTTCATTCCATTGCATTTCCACAAGGTTCTTGAAGTTTCAAAGCATCTCATTTTTCTTCCATCTTCAAAGGGGCAGTGGACCTTGCATCCACTAGGTACCTTCACTTCTCCATTTTTATGACCATATATCCATGTTTATCATCATGTTTACCATTGTCCATTACTATTCTTTCATGCTTACCATCCATATTTCATTTTATTTTCCATTTATGCCATGCTTGTTCTATGCTTATTGTCCATGTAAATAATATGCTATGCATGCTTACAAAGCCCTCAACATGAGGCATTGCTTTTAACTTTAATTTTGTAACATTTTTTTTGTTAAATCCGGGTGCATGAAGCCCCCTTGTTATTCGCTTTTCTACATGTTAAGGCCATTATTTTTAATGAAACAAAGCACCATTGTATTCTACATGTTCCAAACTCAAACTTTGATTTTTACATCACCTCATTTAGAGCCCTGTAGCATTAGTTATGTTGGTTTGAAAATGGAGGAAATGGGCTGCGTTTTTCATGTGTGCTGAATCCGGGTGCATGAAGCCCCCTTGTTGTTCGCTTTTCTACATGTTTAAGCCACTATTTTTAATAAAACAAGATACCATTGTGTTCTACATGTTCCATACTTGAACTTTGGTTTTTACATCATCTCATTTGGAGCACCATAGAGTGAGATAGGTTGGTTGAAAGATGGGAAGAAATGGGTTGCGTTTCGCGTGTTATGCATGGCTTTTGTTCTTTTTTTTATTTCATGCAGAGCGGACACGTTTCCGCATAATGGCCTTCAGATCGCGCGCCTCATGCATGATCTCCACCGCCCAGCGCTATTTTGTCCTTTTGTGGCTTTAATGAAGCTTGTCCAATTGAGCTAATGTCACATGCATTTTAAATGTACACTTTTATTTTAATTTCTTATTTTAATTTCTTATTTTAATTTTCTGTTTTGTTTAGTTCATAAAAAATATTTTATTTATTCATAAAAATATCAAAAAATAATTTTTACTTTCCTTAATGTTTTATTTAATTTATTTAATTTTTATTTTTATATTTTATTTAATGTTAATATTTTATTTCAATTATTTATTTCAAATAGTCCATTTTAACACATATTTTTTCATTTATTTTATTTTCATGACTTAAAATTATTTTTAGATTCTGATTTTTTGGATGAGGGTTGACCAATGTCTCATGGTCAACCTGACCTTTTATTGGATTTTTATTTCCCATTTTCAATTTTATTTTGGATTTATTTTTGACCTAGTTTGCTTGGTTGACTTTTCATTTGACTTCTGTTTCATTTCAATTAATTTATACACTAATTTTCATTATTTTTGAAATCTTTTTAGGGGATGATGATTTCCTGACCCCACCTAACTTAGTTTAATTTTTCATAATTTTTGTGATTAATTCACTATTTATTCCATAATTTTTAAGTTGACTTGACTGTACAGTTGACTTTTCCATGATTGATGTTTGACTTAGGGATTGCTTAGGGAAATTGAAGAAATCTTTTGATCCTCCCTTGTTCATCTCATATGCCATGTATTAGAGGCTTTTCATCTTGATTTTATTTGATCCTTGCATCATTTCCCGATTAAATTATTCATTGATTCGTTGTGTGCATAGTGTCACTTGTCTGATTCATCTGATATTTTTTATACTTGTTTCTTTCATCCATGCTTCCATTGTTTGATTGTTTAACATGTTTATACTTCTCATACATTGTTTAATGTTTCATTATATCATTATTTGATTCTTTGATTCAATTACATACCTGTTTATATATGATCTGTTTGATTAACTGTTGCCTACTTGTATGGTGTATGAGGCATATATTATTATTGTCTGATTGCCATGACAACCCCCATTCATAACAAATGTATCCCTCTCCAATGAAGTGTATATATTTATTCTTTCATTCTTTATTCATCTGTTAATATAAGAACTAAAACGAACATCCGATAATCATTTCAAAACAAGATCAAAACCTCGATCCAACGTCGAGTAATCATTTTCCAAACTTAACAGAACCAGCACGTATTCATCCATCCTTTTGTAAGTCGATTGCTTCATGCATCGCCATTTCTCTTGTAAGTCGATTGCTTCATGCATCACCATCTACCACCAGTAAGTCGATTGCTTCGTGCATCGCCATCTACCCTTTACCCCACTCCTCTCCTTGCTTCATTCGTCGATTCTTGTTCCGTTTAGGTAGCACCCATTAGGTAGAACCCTTTGTATGATAACATAGGTAGAATTCCCTTATTATTTTGTATGATAACATAGGTAGAATTCCCTCTTTCTTTTGTATGATAACATAGGTAGAATTCCCTTATTTCCTTGCATGCTAACATTAGGTAGATGTTCCCATTTGTAAATCCTAACTCATAAGTACATATTGCATGACAACTCTAGGACAGAGCTTCCCCATTTTTAGACCTTCTGTGCGTCTCCGATCTTGTGGCATGTAGTCCGTCCTATTGCAAAGAGGTAACTACCTAAGACTCGATTCAACGAGCTGCGACACCTGCTGCTAGGACGTGAACACATTGCCCACTCTCCTTTGACACAACTGGTGTCCTCCTTTGTAAGTCCATGTTCAGATGGCAATCCCTATGTAGCCGAACTACGGCAACTCTGATTCTCATGTTCAGACGAGATACGTAGGCACAAGATGCGATGTCTTGCCGAGTTCTTTTTGACTGACAACTAACAACTAATCCTAGTCTGTTTTCGCCCTCGTTGGGATTCTTTTCTCTCGCCCTCGTTGCGATCGAGACCTTCCCTTTCTCTTGCACTAGTTGCAATCGAGACCCTTGTTCCCGTAGTTAGCCGAACTACGATTTGCTCTGATTCTCATTCCAGATGAGATACGTAGGCATAAGACGCGGTCTCTTAACGAGCACACTTCTCTTTAACCCATAGGTAGCCGAGCTACGAAGACTCTGATTCTCATGTTCAGATGAGATACGTATGCAGTGGATGCGACATCCGTGCGAGTCATTTTTGACCCCTTTCTTTTAGTAAATAGTACATTAGATAAACACATACCCTTTAGACAAGAACAACAAGAGTGGATCTCGTAGAGTACTACAGATGCGTAGGGGTGCTAATACCTTCCCTTCGCATAATCGACTCCTGAACCCAAGATTTGGTTGCGAGACCTTGTCTTTTCCTTTCCTTTCTCCAGGTTTACTTCGAGCGTTTCCTTTCCCTCCTTTGGGATAAATAACGCACGGTGGCGACTCTTCTGTCATTTCTTTTTCGCCGGTTGTTTTTTCGCACACTATATTTTTTAGGCTGCGACAGCTGGCGACTCTGCTAGGGACCCAATTTCCCTAAGCGAGTCCCTCCTAGATTTTGTAGGTTTCTTGTTTGTTGGGTGTTTATTCTTTTGTACATTTATTTATTTTTCAGCATTTACCTACTTTATTGCATTTGTGTACATATCATTGCTTGTATCTGTTGGCTCTACTGTTGGGTTGTTTTTTTGTTGGGGTGGGATGTTCTATGAGAGATAAGCCCACTACCCAGGCTTGAGCGTACACATAAGTGTTAGAGTGGATAGTCATGAGGCTTGAGTGGCATGTTGCTACGTTAAGTCGTTCATGAAGACCCACATCCAGACGAGGTTTCTTTTGGATATATTCTGTCCTATGGGTGTTCCATAACGACAGATGTTCCTCTAGAAATCATCGACACTGGTGACCATTTCCCGAGAACTCAGTCGAGGCCTCTCCTCCGAGACGCGTTTATGTTAGCTCTGGTGGACGCATTCTCGCTGCTCAATCCGAGGACCCCGAGACTGGGAACTTTCTTTAGGATATCCTGTTGAGGGGTGTAGCACCTCAAATTTGCACCTATCATTATGCATACATTTTTCATATTAGGTCATAGCATATCAAGATCCATTGCATAGCATTTGCATTGTCCCTCAGTTGCCTCAAGAGCAAGCAATCAAGAATTAGGTCAAACTAATCTCCTGATCAGTCAACCAAGCAAGCAAAGGAATTTCTCATTGAACCAAGGCCTTGGGGTTTGTCCAACAAGTTCACATGGCTTAGAGGTCTATTTGAAGTATTTTGGTCAAGGGTTAAGGGCTCAGAGGTCAGCAGTTCATACACAGACAGTCAAAAACCCTAGAAAAGTCAACTGTCAGTCAAAGCAGTGGATGGTGGTCATTCTTGTGGAACTTGGGCACCATGGTCAATAATCAAGAGTTCATACAAACTTGAGACATCACTTGAAGTCAAGTCCTCAAGGAATTAGGGCTTGGAAGCCATCAGTCAATGCATAATCAGACAAAAACCCTAATAGTCAACTGTTGGTCAACTGTCCATTTAATCAGTGATTGGATGATTGGATTTGGTTTGTGAGAGTTCATTCATGTCCAAATAGCCATCATACATCATGCCAAACACCATCATGGAAGAATTTGAAGCCATATCATGAATTTCCCAAAATGGAAACTGGGCCTGTAACTGAAACCTGCCATAAATGGAAAGTCTTGATCCTCAAACTTACATTTTGATACAAGCCTCAAATGAATTTTTGCCCAACATGAAAGTTGAAGATCTTGTTCTCCCATTTCCAAAAAGTCCTAGAACTCTCAATTCCCATGTGTGGTTGGCAAGTTATGATCGAATCGATTTCAGAAAATCTTGAACTTCAAAGAGCCATATCTCCCAAACCGTTTGGCCAAATTTGGTGGGGTTTTTTCCTACAAACCACATTTTTCATCCTCTTTCCAAAAATATAAATTTCATGACCTAAAACCTTACCAATCAAAATGGCATTTTTGGACCTTTTTCATTTAAATTCAAAGTTTGACCAAGAGTTGACTTTTTGACTCAAGCATTTTTTCAACATTTGGCCAATTGGAACAGCTCATAAATATCATTTTAAGTGTGTTTGCAAAGCCAAATTATGCAGAACATGTGAATCTTGTTTGGTTGCTTGAATTACAAGAAAAGTACCATTGCACCATGCTTGTCCTTGTTTTCCATAACCATGCTTTGTACCAGCATCATTATGCAGCATTCTTGACCATTTTTTCTGTCATGGTGAGCCTCATTGTGCAGCCATACACCAACAAGTACACATAGCCATGCTTGCTCACTTGAATTTTGGCAAAAGGACATGTCCAATTCATGAACCATACCTCTTGCAACCTTGCTTTGTACTGTCCCATAGCAGAATTTTTGCCATGATTTTCTGTCTTCCACAACCATACCTTGCACATGTCCCTGCTGCCATTTTGAATTGCATTTGGCCTTACCACAAGGACCTTCACTCTTTGGCCAACCATGCTCTTACCCTTTGGCACATTTTTCTGTCAAAAACCTGGCCAGAATACAAAGGAGAATAGGACAGTAAAATATAAAAACCTCACTATTCTGTCATGAACAAGTAGCAGCCATACAACCACCTTACACTCATTACCACAAAACCCTTGGCATTTTCCTCTTCCAGAGATCTGTCACCACACTGCAGCAGAGAAAAGAAAAAACTTTGGCATTTGCTTCTCATAAAACCTTGCCACAAACCAACATAACAGCAAATAGAAACACCATTCTCCTGTCATTAAACAAAAACCAGCTGAACATACCATTAGCAGACCCTAAACATATGATATTTAAGTCTCTTTTTCTGGTTTTACAACCCTAGTTTTTCACAACCACAGCAGCCACAACCAGAAAACCTCTCATTCTCTCATCCTACACTTTGGCCAGAAGAGTATTTCTCAGCAAACCCTTTAAACAATCGAGCAAGCTGGTGATCCTTCCTCATTTGGACATCAGTTGAGAGCCTTTTGCAACCTCAAAACCTTGCTGGAAACCACATTTCGTGCTCTGGTTTTTCTCAAAGAACAGGCATGGCAGAAGTTGATTTGGGCATATCCAAGCAAGTGTGAGCTGAAACAAGTTCATCATCCATCATTTAGAGCTAGAGTCTTCACCTGTTTCAAGCTATCACACGCAAAGAGCCACTGATTCACTTTTTCTTCACAACCAAGTAAGTTTTTCGACCTTCCCTTTCCTTCAATCCATGGTATGTTTTTGGTAGAGTATGCATCACTGAGTCTATTGCAAATTACATCATGTTAAATGGCTGATTCTATTGAGAGAAAATTGAATTTCATTTTTCTGTGTTCATGGTAAACTCTGCTCGATTTGCTTGGCTGGAAAGGATTTAATGAAATTGGATGATGCATGTTTGTTGTTTGATGTATGTTAATGCTATTGATATGCATATGGTTGATTTCTGGGCATATTTGTTCATGTTGATTTTACATGATGACGATGAGTACTGCTGTTGCATAATCCATGGTTCTGTCCAGAAATTCATGTGATGTGTGTGTTTGGTTGTTGCTAAATGTTGTGGCCTGAACACCAATGCCATGTTATTGTATGACTTTGTTTGAAGATTGTTATAATGATGAACACATGATGTTTGCTGTTGAAACTCTAGAGCCATTTCCCAGTTTTTGTTGTTAGCTGATGTTGCTCTATGTTGCTCGAATATCATGTTTGTGGTACCATGTTGGTCTGCATGATTTTGTTTGAAATTTGTTTGCCATGATGATTGTTTGATGCTTGGTTGAAATTATGTTTGTGGACTACATAAAATGCCCTGCTGTGTGAAACCTACCATGCCCAGAGTTTCCTATGATTGTGTTTTGTTTTGTTGTTGATTGATGTTACTGCATGATGACAGTACTTCCTTGCCATGATTAATTGTTAATGCTTTTGACTGCTTGCTATGTGATCATTGCCATGCCGTGTGTTTGTTTCAGTTCGAATGTTGATTGCTTAATGTTGGATGAACATGAGTGCTGCTGTTTGAAACCTCCTGACCATTGCCCTGAAATTCATATGTTGATGTTTGTTATGTTTGGTCATAAGTGCTGGTTTATTAATTGATTGTGTGTTAATGAACCTACTGTGCTGTCCCCTGCTGTTCATATGCTGTTGTTGGATTTCATCGAAATTAATTACTTGCTGCTGTTTTGAACCTCATGAATATGCTTATAAAATCCATGGGAAATGGTGTGCTGTTGTTTGGTTGCCATTTGCACATTGATGCCATACTGTTACCATACTATTTGAAATGTTGCTTGATGATTTTACATGATGATGAATGCCTGCTGCAGCTTAGGAAACCTTGCCTAGAAATCTTCATGCTCATGTTATTTGGTTGTTATGTCATGAAAAAACATTGTTTTACCATGCTGTTATGCTATCAGCCATGCTGCAAATTGATGATGAATACATTGATGCCACATGAAAACCTTGCTGCAGTATTTGAAACTCTTTGAACATTTGTCCTGAGATCCATGTGAAACATTGTTGTATGCTGTTGTGATTGCTTGCTCGATTTTGTTTTATGATGAGATAACATGAAATTGATGCTGCAAGTGCCCTGCTGCTGTTATGATGAGCTGCCCATAACTTCCCATGATTTTGGTTGATTGTTGTTGGTTTGTTGTCCATGAGGTGTTGGTATGAGGGACATGCTATTTGCCATGGCTGTTTGATCTATTCTATTTGAAAAGTGGTTGATTGGATGTTGAACATTGATGTTTGAATACCTTGCTGTGGCTTGCTGTTGTTATAATGATTACATGATAATAATGAAATACTGCTTGCTGTTTATATGCTGTCATGTGCTGTTGTTTGGTTTGATATGATGCTGATGAACACATACTGCAATGCAGACCCTGCTGCTGTTTTGCTATTTTTTGAGCTGCCCAGAAATCCATTGGTTTGTGACTGTTATGTGTGGTTTGTGGCTACTTGATTTGTTGCATAATTGTTCTGTTATATGCTGCTGTTCATTGGATGTTGGTTTGATCGGTTGCTTGAAGCAAAACATGAATGCTATGCTGTTGTGTGTTTAATGTTGGATTTGCTTGGATGTTGATTGAATGCGTATGAATGCCAAGCCATGCTGCACATGTCCTGCTGTTGTGTTTAAACCCAAAACTCATGTTCAGAAATTCTTGATTGTGTTTGCTGTTGTTTATGATGAGTTCATGATGATGAAGTTGAATGATGAACCCTGCTGCTGTGTTTGAACATTAATATTTGCCAGAAATCCACACAGATCATGCTTTGCTTGTTTGTGCTATGATGTTACAAGAGTGAGTGTTATGATGTTGAGTGTTGGTGCATGATTTTTTATGTTGATGAACCTGCTTCAAGAGCAAATACCATGAACCTTACTGTGTTAGAAACCCCTAGGGTTTTAGAAACTCAAAAAAAATTTAAGTTGGCTGGCTCATTACTGTTTTATTGGCTGAGAGCCAATCAAAACATTTCGTTTTGCCTTGCCAAAACGCGCAGCTTCAATTAGTGAACCCAGAATTACAAGTCTGCCATCGTTGACCATTGCCTTGACCATCTTGCTATGCTATGTTCTTCATGTTTCATCAATTTGTGCATCAACTTCAACAATTAATTCCTCATCCATTTCAACTCCAAAAATTATGATTTTTTTTCCCTGATGATCACAAAGATGTCTATTATTTAATCATGATTTTTAATTAATTTTTGGTTGGCTGGATTTTAATTGATAAATGATTTCCCAACATGTGTGCCAAAATGACACCCTTTGCCATTTCAATTGTGAAATGCTCATATTGCATCCAATGAGCTTGAAATTTTTTGTGGTGAAACTAGACACATTGACCTTCATTTCCATATAAAGTTTGTGCATTTATCATTTGTGGATTGAGAGTTATGATTTTCTGAAGTTATGTGTTACATTTGGTGCTATACCATGATCATGCATTTTTCCAATTTTTGTTCACATGCTTCCTCTTATCCAATTGACCCCAAATTTTGCATGAATCATCTATCATATGTCTAGTTTGTGTATGAATTTTCTTGGAATTAATCTTGCTGTTTTCCATTTGATTGAGAATTTTCTTCCATGCTTAGTCATTTGTTGACTTTTTGTGACACATGTTCCCATTTCATTTGTGAAATTCTCATACTCTATTAGATGGACATGAAATTTTGCATGAGATAACTAGACATCCTCATCTTCACCATGGTTTTGATCCCATTCATTTATCATACACCATTCTTGACTTATGATTTTTCTAAGTTGATGCATGTTTGGTTGACTTCTTTGAGCATGTTCAAATTGGCTTTGACTTTCTGATTTTCATTGACTGCCTTCCACTTGTCTAAATGGGATGAAATTTGACATGCTCACCATGCTATGTGTTGGGTTTGATCATGATTTATTTGGTGATTTTTGGAAAATGTTTAGATTGCTTTTGAGTTAAGTCTTGCTGTTGACTTCTATGAGCTTCTGTTTGCTATACTTTGACCTAAATGGTTCATGAAATGATGATGATGATTGATATGAATGTGAACCCAATTGGTTTTGTTTCTTAATGGTTTGAACATGATTTTGGATGCTTATCCTTTGCTGTTTGGACTTTCTCATCCACTTTTGACCCTAGGCTTGCCCTAGTGGTCCTGTTACTCACCTTTGAGTTTGTGATTTCAGGTTGACCATCAAATGGCCATTGAGACCAATTAATTTGATTGAGCTTGCTCAAGTATCATTGTCTAACCTCTTTGTTTTGTAGGCGGCTTGGCTCACATGCCATAAGCCTTGTGCCTTGCACATCCATGTGCCTCTAATGGACTGTTGTTGTCTGTTTCTGTTTGTTTTGTTTGAAGTTGCATACTAACATCTGCTTGACTGTTTCAGGTGCCTTAGTTGCTTAGTTCCTTGTGAACTTTTTGCTTTGCTTTGCTTGTATAAGCAGTTTGCATTGAGGTATGTCTCTTTGTCCTCATGTAGTCTGGAAGACCTGGCCTGTTACTTGGCCAGGCAACTGTCTGAAGTCCTCCTTAAGAGGCAATGTTTGTGGATGTTTAACTTTGTCCTTGCATAGAGTCAAAGTCCTCCTAAGTGAAGAGGCAATTGGTGGAAGGTAGGGATATGCAATCTATCCCCCACTAATCAGTGTGTCATCTGCTTTGATCACACCACTGTGTTGATGCATTGCAGATACAAACCCAAGATCTTGTACAAACTGTACAGTTGAGTCAGTTTTAAATGTGTAGAAGGGTTCCCACTTTCTGAACCCACACATTCTTGTCTTGAGCTCTCCCAGGCCAGGGATAAGAGCTGTGAGGTCTCATCCTCACTTCATCCTTTCATCTGCTTCACCTTAGCCCCTCAATGGCAAGGTTAAGAGCACATTCACCCCATTCCAGAGGTTTGTTTGTTGAGGTTGATATGACCCCTTGACTAAAACCTAACCCTTGTTTGAGCCACTTGTTTGTGTATAGCGTGTGCTATCTGTGCTTGTAGGATTGTTTGACTTGCTTCCCGTGCAAGTTAGGATAGTTTGACTTGCTTCCTGTGCACAGGAAGCAAGTCAAACTATCCTAACTTGCACAGGAAGCAAGTCAAACTATCCTAACTTGCACGGGAAGCAAGTCAAACAATCCTACAAGCACAGATAGCACACGCTATACACAAACAAGTGGCTCAAACAAGGGTTAGGTTTTAGTCAAGGGGTCATATCAACCTCAACAAACAAACCTCTGGAATGGGGTGAATGTGCTCTTAACCTTGCCATTGAGGGGCTAAGGTGAAGCAGATGAAAGGATGAAGTGAGGATGAGACCTCACAGCTCTTATCCCTGGCCTGGGAGAGCTCAAGACAAGAATGTGTGGGTTCAGAAAGTGGGAACCCTTCTACACATTTAAAACTGACTCAACTGTACAGTTTGTACAAGATCTTGGGTTTGTATCTGCAATGCATCAACACAGTGGTGTGATCAAAGCAGATGACACACTGATTAGTGGGGGATAGATTGCATATCCCTACCTTCCACCAATTGCCTCTTCACTTAGGAGGACTTTGACTCTATGCAAGGACAAAGTTAAACATCCACAAACATTGCCTCTTAAGGAGGACTTCAGACAGTTGCCTGGCCAAGTAACAGGCCAGGTCTTCCAGACTACATGAGGACAAAGAGACATACCTCAATGCAAACTGCTTATACAAGCAAAGCAAAGCAAAAAGTTCACAAGGAACTAAGCAACTAAGGCACCTGAAACAGTCAAGCAGATGTTAGTATGCAACTTCAAACAAAACAAACAGAAACAGACAACAACAGTCCATTAGAGGCACATGGATGTGCAAGGCACAAGGCTTATGGCATGTGAGCCAAGCCGCCTACAAAACAAAGAGGTTAGACAATGATACTTGAGCAAGCTCAATCAAATTAATTGGTCTCAATGGCCATTTGATGGTCAACCTGAAATCACAAACTCAAAGGTGAGTAACAGGACCACTAGGGCAAGCCTAGGGTCAAAAGTGGATGAGAAAGTCCAAACAGCAAAGGATAAGCATCCAAAATCATGTTCAAACCATTAAGAAACAAAACCAATTGGGTTCACATTCATATCAATCATCATCATCATTTCATGAACCATTTAGGTCAAAGTATAGCAAACAGAAGCTCATAGAAGTCAACAGCAAGACTTAACTCAAAAGCAATCTAAACATTTTCCAAAAATCACCAAATAAATCATGATCAAACCCAACACATAGCATGGTGAGCATGTCAAATTTCATCCCATTTAGACAAGTGGAAGGCAGTCAATGAAAATCAGAAAGTCAAAGCCAATTTGAACATGCTCAAAGAAGTCAACCAAACATGCATCAACTTAGAAAAATCATAAGTCAAGAATGGTGTATGATAAATGAATGGGATCAAAACCATGGTGAAGATGAGGATGTCTAGTTATCTCATGCAAAATTTCATGTCCATCTAATAGAGTATGAGAATTTCACAAATGAAATGGGAACATGTGTCACAAAAAGTCAACAAATGACTAAGCATGGAAGAAAATTCTCAATCAAATGGAAAACAGCAAGATTAATTCCAAGAAAATTCATACACAAACTAGACATATGATAGATGATTCATGCAAAATTTGGGGTCAATTGGATAAGAGGAAGCATGTGAACAAAAATTGGAAAAATGCATGATCATGGTATAGCACCAAATGTAACACATAACTTCAGAAAATCATAACTCTCAATCCACAAATGATAAATGCACAAACTTTATATGGAAATGAAGGTCAATGTGTCTAGTTTCACCACAAAAAATTTCAAGCTCATTGGATGCAATATGAGCATTTCACAATTGAAATGGCAAAGGGTGTCATTTTGGCACACATGTTGGGAAATCATTTATCAATTAAAATCCAGCCAACCAAAAATTAATTAAAAATCATGATTAAATAATAGACATCTTTGTGATCATCAGGGAAAAAAAATCATAATTTTTGGAGTTGAAATGGATGAGGAATTAATTGTTGAAGTTGATGCACAAATTGATGAAACATGAAGAACATAGCATAGCAAGATGGTCAAGGCAATGGTCAACGATGGCAGACTTGTAATTCTGGGTTCACTAATTGAAGCTGCGCGTTTTGGCAAGGCAAAACGAAATGTTTTGATTGGCTCTCAGCCAATAAAACAGTAATGAGCCAGCCAACTTAAATTTTTTTTGAGTTTCTAAAACCCTAGGGGTTTCTAACACAGTAAGGTTCATGGTATTTGCTCTTGAAGCAGGTTCATCAACATAAAAAATCATGCACCAACACTCAACATCATAACACTCACTCTTGTAACATCATAGCACAAACAAGCAAAGCATGATCTGTGTGGATTTCTGGCAAATATTAATGTTCAAACACAGCAGCAGGGTTCATCATTCAACTTCATCATCATGAACTCATCATAAACAACAGCAAACACAATCAAGAATTTCTGAACATGAGTTTTGGGTTTAAACACAACAGCAGGACATGTGCAGCATGGCTTGGCATTCATACGCATTCAATCAACATCCAAGCAAATCCAACATTAAACACACAACAGCATAGCATTCATGTTTTGCTTCAAGCAACCGATCAAACCAACATCCAATGAACAGCAGCATATAACAGAACAATTATGCAACAAATCAAGTAGCCACAAACCACACATAACAGTCACAAACCAATGGATTTCTGGGCAGCTCAAAAAATAGCAAAACAGCAGCAGGGTCTGCATTGCAGTATGTGTTCATCAGCATCATATCAAACCAAACAACAGCACATGACAGCATATAAACAGCAAGCAGTATTTCATTATTATCATGTAATCATTATAACAACAGCAAGCCACAGCAAGGTATTCAAACATCAATGTTCAACATCCAATCAACCACTTTTCAAATAGAATAGATCAAACAGCCATGGCAAATAGCATGTCCCTCATACCAACACCTCATGGACAACAAACCAACAACAATCAACCAAAATCATGGGAAGTTATGGGCAGCTCATCATAACAGCAGCAGGGCACTTGCAGCATCAATTTCATGTTATCTCATCATAAAACAAAATCGAGCAAGCAATCACAACAGCATACAACAATGTTTCACATGGATCTCAGGACAAATGTTCAAAGAGTTTCAAATACTGCAGCAAGGTTTTCATGTGGCATCAATGTATTCATCATCAATTTGCAGCATGGCTGATAGCATAACAGCATGGTAAAACAATGTTTTTTCATGACATAACAACCAAATAACATGAGCATGAAGATTTCTAGGCAAGGTTTCCTAAGCTGCAGCAGGCATTCATCATCATGTAAAATCATCAAGCAACATTTCAAATAGTATGGTAACAGTATGGCATCAATGTGCAAATGGCAACCAAACAACAGCACACCATTTCCCATGGATTTTATAAGCATATTCATGAGGTTCAAAACAGCAGCAAGTAATTAATTTCGATGAAATCCAACAACAGCATATGAACAGCAGGGGACAGCACAGTAGGTTCATTAACACACAATCAATTAATAAACCAGCACTTATGACCAAACATAACAAACATCAACATATGAATTTCAGGGCAATGGTCAGGAGGTTTCAAACAGCAGCACTCATGTTCATCCAACATTAAGCAATCAACATTCGAACTGAAACAAACACACGGCATGGCAATGATCACATAGCAAGCAGTCAAAAGCATTAACAATTAATCATGGCAAGGAAGTACTGTCATCATGCAGTAACATCAATCAACAACAAAACAAAACACAATCATAGGAAACTCTGGGCATGGTAGGTTTCACACAGCAGGGCATTTTATGTAGTCCACAAACATAATTTCAACCAAGCATCAAACAATCATCATGGCAAACAAATTTCAAACAAAATCATGCAGACCAACATGGTACCACAAACATGATATTCGAGCAACATAGAGCAACATCAGCTAACAACAAAAACTGGGAAATGGCTCTAGAGTTTCAACAGCAAACATCATGTGTTCA
This sequence comes from Lathyrus oleraceus, assembly GCF_024323335.1. Lineage (NCBI taxonomy): Eukaryota > Viridiplantae > Streptophyta > Magnoliopsida > Fabales > Fabaceae > Lathyrus > Lathyrus oleraceus. The sequence continues at coordinate 439,140,318 of NC_066583.1, read as the reverse complement.
TCATTATAACAATCTTCAAACAAAGTCATACAATAACATGGCATTGGTGTTCAGGCCACAACATTTAGCAACAACCAAACACACACATCACATGAATTTCTGGACAGAACCATGGATTATGCAACAGCAGTACTCATCGTCATCATGTAAAATCAACATGAACAAATATGCCCAGAAATCAACCATATGCATATCAATAGCATTAACATACATCAAACAACAAACATGCATCATCCAATTTCATTAAATCCTTTCCAGCCAAGCAAATCGAGCAGAGTTTACCATGAACACAGAAAAATGAAATTCAATTTTCTCTCAATAGAATCAGCCATTTAACATGATGTAATTTGCAATAGACTCAGTGATGCATACTCTACCAAAAACATACCATGGATTGAAGGAAAGGGAAGGTCGAAAAACTTACTTGGTTGTGAAGAAAAAGTGAATCAGTGGCTCTTTGCGTGTGATAGCTTGAAACAGGTGAAGACTCTAGCTCTAAATGATGGATGATGAACTTGTTTCAGCTCACACTTGCTTGGATATGCCCAAATCAACTTCTGCCATGCCTGTTCTTTGAGAAAAACCAGAGCACGAAATGTGGTTTCCAGCAAGGTTTTGAGGTTGCAAAAGGCTCTCAACTGATGTCCAAATGAGGAAGGATCACCAGCTTGCTCGATTGTTTAAAGGGTTTGCTGAGAAATACTCTTCTGGCCAAAGTGTAGGATGAGAGAATGAGAGGTTTTCTGGTTGTGGCTGCTGTGGTTGTGAAAAACTAGGGTTGTAAAACCAGAAAAAGAGACTTAAATATCATATGTTTAGGGTCTGCTAATGGTATGTTCAGCTGGTTTTTGTTTAATGACAGGAGAATGGTGTTTCTATTTGCTGTTATGTTGGTTTGTGGCAAGGTTTTATGAGAAGCAAATGCCAAAGTTTTTTCTTTTCTCTGCTGCAGTGTGGTGACAGATCTCTGGAAGAGGAAAATGCCAAGGGTTTTGTGGTAATGAGTGTAAGGTGGTTGTATGGCTGCTACTTGTTCATGACAGAATAGTGAGGTTTTTATATTTTACTGTCCTATTCTCCTTTGTATTCTGGCCAGGTTTTTGACAGAAAAATGTGCCAAAGGGTAAGAGCATGGTTGGCCAAAGAGTGAAGGTCCTTGTGGTAAGGCCAAATGCAATTCAAAATGGCAGCAGGGACATGTGCAAGGTATGGTTGTGGAAGACAGAAAATCATGGCAAAAATTCTGCTATGGGACAGTACAAAGCAAGGTTGCAAGAGGTATGGTTCATGAATTGGACATGTCCTTTTGCCAAAATTCAAGTGAGCAAGCATGGCTATGTGTACTTGTTGGTGTATGGCTGCACAATGAGGCTCACCATGACAGAAAAAATGGTCAAGAATGCTGCATAATGATGCTGGTACAAAGCATGGTTATGGAAAACAAGGACAAGCATGGTGCAATGGTACTTTTCTTGTAATTCAAGCAACCAAACAAGATTCACATGTTCTGCATAATTTGGCTTTGCAAACACACTTAAAATGATATTTATGAGCTGTTCCAATTGGCCAAATGTTGAAAAAATGCTTGAGTCAAAAAGTCAACTCTTGGTCAAACTTTGAATTTAAATGAAAAAGGTCCAAAAATGCCATTTTGATTGGTAAGGTTTTAGGTCATGAAATTTATATTTTTGGAAAGAGGATGAAAAATGTGGTTTGTAGGAAAAAACCCCACCAAATTTGGCCAAACGGTTTGGGAGATATGGCTCTTTGAAGTTCAAGATTTTCTGAAATCGATTCGATCATAACTTGCCAACCACACATGGGAATTGAGAGTTCTAGGACTTTTTGGAAATGGGAGAACAAGATCTTCAACTTTCATGTTGGGCAAAAATTCATTTGAGGCTTGTATCAAAATGTAAGTTTGAGGATCAAGACTTTCCATTTATGGCAGGTTTCAGTTACAGGCCCAGTTTCCATTTTGGGAAATTCATGATATGGCTTCAAATTCTTCCATGATGGTGTTTGGCATGATGTATGATGGCTATTTGGACATGAATGAACTCTCACAAACCAAATCCAATCATCCAATCACTGATTAAATGGACAGTTGACCAACAGTTGACTATTAGGGTTTTTGTCTGATTATGCATTGACTGATGGCTTCCAAGCCCTAATTCCTTGAGGACTTGACTTCAAGTGATGTCTCAAGTTTGTATGAACTCTTGATTATTGACCATGGTGCCCAAGTTCCACAAGAATGACCACCATCCACTGCTTTGACTGACAGTTGACTTTTCTAGGGTTTTTGACTGTCTGTGTATGAACTGCTGACCTCTGAGCCCTTAACCCTTGACCAAAATACTTCAAATAGACCTCTAAGCCATGTGAACTTGTTGGACAAACCCCAAGGCCTTGGTTCAATGAGAAATTCCTTTGCTTGCTTGGTTGACTGATCAGGAGATTAGTTTGACCTAATTCTTGATTGCTTGCTCTTGAGGCAACTGAGGGACAATGCAAATGCTATGCAATGGATCTTGATATGCTATGACCTAATATGAAAAATGTATGCATAATGATAGGTGCAAATTTGAGGTGCTACAGCTGCCCCTATTCAATCAGCTGGGAACCCGAATGGATGAGAGCAACGGCTGTCAGACTTTCAGGGTAAACAGGGATTGAATACCAAAGGACCGTAGAATTTGCACAGACTGGATATGACACAAAGAAAACCACGTCATTTACCGATGACGCCTGCAATTGACAGCTTCAGAAAAACAAAACCATTTACCGATGGTTGGAGAACTGGAATCTTGATATTTACCGATATCAACTTCAGCACGACCATTTACCGATGGCGGCTGGGAAAACAAACTTCTGAAAAGCAAAACCATTTACCGATGGTTAAAATTGGGAACTTTGATATTTACCGATATCAACTTCAGCACGACCATTTACCGATGGCTGCTGGGAAACAGATTTTGATGTAGAAAGGAAGCAAGACCATTTACCGATGGTGGCTTCAGAGAAACTGGACATTTACCGATGTCAACTTAGCAAGACCATTTACCGATGGCTGCTGCAACTGGGAATTCGACATTTACCGATATCGAAGAAAACTGGGCCATTTACTGATGGCGTCTCCACGTGGGGAGGAACAAAATCTTTGTGGTGATACCAGACAAGACGTTTACCGACGACTTCTGGGGATTTTGATTTTATTGACCAGACTTTTACCGATGACTGGGATGAGACTCGATGTTTACCGACATCGAAAGATGATGTTTACCGACATCCAAAAAATGACCAGGCATTTACCGATGACTGGGAATGAGAAATTTATTGGGGAGATACAAATTTTTGCAACTGGAAACCAGGTAGGACATTTACAGATGACTCTACTGGGGATTTCTAGTTGGGGATTTATCAGACATTTACCGATGACTGAAAGAAAGACTCGATGTTTACCGACACCGAAGCAATGGCGTTTACCGACACCAAAAAAATGACCAGACATTTACCGATGACTGGGTGGAGACTCGATGTTTACAGACATCGAAAGATGATGTTTACCGACATCAAAAATGACCAGACATTTACCGATGACTGGAGTGAGACTCGATGTTTACAGACACCGAAACAATGGTGTTTACCGACACAAAAAATGACCAGACATTTACTGATGACTGGGTGAATACTTGATGTTTACCGACATCGAAAGATGATGTTTACCGACATCAAAAAAGAGAAGGCACACGCGGGTGTTGACATGACACTTACTGGTATCACAAAGAACAAAATCTGGGATATGTTGAAACAAGGCTGATCACTTGCTGGGGGTCTCACTGAGGAGAAATAAACCTCTGTCACCATCGGGCGAGGAAATAAACCTCTGTCACCATCGGGTGAGGAAATAAACCTCTGTCACCATCGGGTGAGGAAATAAACCTCTGTCACCATCGGGTGAGGAAATAAACCTCTGTCACCATCGGGCGAGGAAATAAACCTCTGTCACCATCGGGTGAGGAAATAAACCTCTGTGGGGAATAAATAATTCTGAATGCTGTCAAGAGCAACTGTAGCAGTCTTGCTGTGCTGAAGTCGAATGAAATGATCCGCCTCTGCCGGGGATACGGTCTGATGAAGCTAACACATGAATGCATATGTTTGAATTTTTCTATGGCGTAATGCTCCATATGGAATGGAAATGCTACGCAATTTGAGGATGCAATGATTACTACATGCAAAATGCAAATGGACCCTGGCTAGGGAGCCGAAATGATCAGATACTCTGACTCTGTGGGGAGACTCCTCTTGGGGGAATACTCTGCGGGGAACTCTGCTTGAGGAATGATAAAGTGACTTCACACTCATGTTGAAGAATAGCACTGCTGCTGGGACAAGGTAAAATCCGCCGGGGATATCCTTCAGTCCACAGGTAGGATAAATGCTGGAGATAACTTTAATGAACCTGCCTCACTCGGGGAGGAAATTGGCAAATACAGGCCGGCTGGGGATAGGCAATCCTTAGATCTGTTGGAGAATAGAAGGCACCATCCACAGACGTCTTTGCGGGGGAACATAGCTCTGATAGCTTCCAAACTTGCTTGGGGAAAATATCTGTTGAGGAAACGTCCTCACATATGCCCATCTGAAAAAACAACACAACAAAATGCCCCCAGGGGATACATGGACAAGATACGCTCAAGTGTCCTCAACATTCAAAATGATTTTCAAATGTTTCATCTTTCTGCACATTATTGTGTGGCCTTCATGTTCTTATATGCAATGCTTATCAAAAATTCGGACATTTTTGCAAACAAAACAGTAAAAACAAAAACAAAAGAGCTATTTATCTGAATAACGACTTTTATTGATTGAAAATGTGCCTGAAGAGGCAAATACATTGGGAAGCAATTCCTAGAAAGAGGTAATTGCGCACAAAAGGAAAAAATCTATCCTAATGGCAATGTGAACACGGCATCCACTATTTCCCAATTCTGTTATAACTCACAGATCATCAGTTTTCCTCCCAACTCCTTGCTTTCTGAGAAGAATGACTGGACGGATCACATCTTTCGAGATGGCAGACGATAAAGCTTGATGAAGTACAGACAACTCAGACTGTAGTCTTCGCTTTAATCCCTAACTTTTGCCTGGATCGCCCTTTCGGGTTTTCAATCCACCGGGATACCCATTTTTGCCTAAGCCGCCCTTGCGGGTTTTCGACTTACCGGGTGTACGAATTTTTCATTTTTATCCCTAATTTTTGCCCGAACCTTTTCTTTCTGTTTTTTTTTTTGGTTCGCCGGGATGCCCCTTTTTTGCCTGGACTCTTTTATTCGTTTTGTCCAGCGGGTCGATTTATGCGAAGTATTTTTTGACTACATCTGAGTTAACAGGAGACGGAAAATCTTCACCATCCATAGTTGTAAGCATCAAGGCTCCGCCGGAGAAGACCTTCTTTACAACATACGGACCTTCATAATTAGGAGTCCACTTGCCCCTGTTATCTGTACCGGGAGGAAGGATCCTCTTCAAAACTAAATCACCGATCTGAAATGTCCGAGGACGCACTTTCTGATCAAAGGCTCGCTTCATCCTTCGCTGATACAACTGTCCATGGCATACAGCTGCTAGCCGTCTCTCCTCAATAAGGCTCAACTCGTTAAACCTTGTTCGAATCCACTCGGCTTCATCCAACTTGACATCCAATAAAACTCTCAGAGAAGGAATCTCCACTTCAACAGGTAGGACAGCTTCCATACCATACACAAGGGAGTAAGGGGTTGCCCCGGTCGACGTACGTACTGAGGTACGGTACCCATGCAAAGCGAAAGGCAGCATCTCATGCCAATCCTTGTACGTAACGACCATCTTCTGCACAATCTTCTTGATATTCTTGTTTGCCGCTTCCACAGCACCATTCATCTTCGGTCTGTAGGGAGAAGAATTGTGATGTTCGATCTTGAAATCTTTACAAAGCTCTTTCATCATCTTGTTGTTGAGATTCGAACCATTGTCAGTGATGATTCTCTCAGGAACTCCATAACGACATATGATTTCTTTCTTGATGAACCGGGTAACCACTTGTTTGGTAACGTTAGCGTAGGAAGCTGCTTCTACCCATTTGGTGAAATAGTCAATCGCAACCAAGATGAAGCGATGTCCATTCGAAGCAGTAGGCTCGATCTTCCCAATCATATCAATGCCCCACATGGCAAACGGCCAAGGCGAATTCATGATATTCAGAGGGCTTGGTGGTACGTGCACCTTATCAGCATAGATTTGGCACTTATGGCACTTCCGAGCATACTTGAAACAATCGGATTCCATAGTCATCCAGTAATAACCCGCTCTCAACAATTTCTTAGCCATTGCATGTCCGCCGGCATGAGTACCGAAGGAACCTTCATGAACTTCCTGCATTAACATGTCTGCCTCGGGTCTGTCCACGCATCTGAGCAAGACCATGTCAAAGTTTCTCTTATACAGCACATCATCCTGATTCAAATAGAAGCTTCCAGCTAGCCTCCTCAGGGTTTTCTTGTCATTCTTAGACGCACCTTCAGGATACTCCTGAGTCTTGAGGAAATTCTTGATGTCGTAATACCACGGCTTCTCATCAATAGCAACAACTAACTCGGCTGCAAACACATACGCAGGCCTCTCGAGTCGATTCACTTCAATATGTGGCACATGATTCCACCAATGAACTTTGATCATGGACGACAAAGTAGCCAAGGCATCAGCCATCTGATTCTCATCCCGGGGGACATGATACAACTTCACCTTCTTGAAGAACGTCAGTATTCTTCTGGTGTAATCTCTATACGGAATCAAATGCGGCTGATTCGTATTCCAATCTCCATTGACTTGATTGACCACTAGAGCTGAATCTCCAAAAATGTCGAGGGTCTTGATCCTTAGATCAATGGCTTCTTCTATCCCCATGATACAAGCCTCATACTCAGCTTCATTGTTGGTGACGTCGAATGTCAATCTGGCAGAGAAAGGTATATGAGCACCTTTGGGATTGATCAATACTGCCCCAACACCGTTACCATTCATATTCACAGCCCCATCAAACATCAGTGTCCACTTGTCATCCGGATCCGGTCCTTCCTCGACAAGAGGCTCTTCGCAATCTTTCATCTTAAGATACATGATGTCTTCGTCAGGGAATTCAAACATCATAGGCTGATAATCTTCAATCGGTTGTTCGGCGAGATAGTCTGACAGAATACTACCTTTGATGGCCTTCTGTGACGTGTACTGAATGTCATACTCTGTTAAGATCATCTGCCAACGGGCAACACGTCCGGTGAGAGCTGGCTTCTCAAAGATGTATTTTACTGGATCCATCTTAGAAATCAATAAGGTAGTATGGTTCAACATATACTGTCTCAGTCGGCGAGCAGCCCAGGTCAAAGCACAGCAAGTTTTCTCGAGCAGTGAATATCTTGTTTCACAGTCGGTAAACTTTTTGCTAAGGTAGTATATGGCATGCTCTTTTCGACCAGACTCGTCATGCTGTCCCAATACACACCCCATCGAAGTCTCGGTGACTGAAAGGTACATTATCAGTGGTCTCCCTGGAACTGGAGGAATCAGGATTGGAGGTTTCTGCAAGTACTCCTTGATTTTGTCAAAAGCTTTCTGACAGTCATCGTTCCACTTGATCGCTTGATTCTTTCTGAGCAGTTTGAAAATTGGTTCACACGTAGCAGTTAGGTGAGATATAAACCTTGCAATGTAGTTCAACCTCCCTAAAAACCCACGGACTTGCTTCTCCGTTTTCGGTTCAGGCATCTCCTGAATAGCTTTGACTTTAGCTGGATCAACCTCAATCCCTTTCTCACTGACAATGAAGCCTAAGAGCTTCCCTGATCTCACCCCAAACGTACACTTGTTCGGATTCAACCTCAGCTTGAACTTTCTCAACCGGTCGAACAGCTTCTGCAAATTAACCAGGTGCTCCTCTTCTGTCTGCGACTTTGCAATCATATCATCCACGTACACTTCAATCTCTTTGTGCATCATGTCATGAAAGAGAGTCGTCATTGCCCTCTGATAGGTAGCACCCGCATTCTTTAGCCCAAATGGCATCACCTTATAGCAGAACGTGCCCCAAGGTGTAATGAATGTCGTCTTTTCCATGTCCTCTGGCGCCATCTTGATCTGATTATATCCGGAGAAACCATCCATGAAAGAGAATACCGAAGATTGAGCCGTATTATCAACCAATACGTCAATGTGAGGTAATGGGAAATCATCTTTCGGACTCGCTCTATTCAAATCCCGGTAATCGACACACATTCTGACTTTACCATCCTTCTTCGGCACCGGAACGATGTTGGCCACCCACGGCGGATAATTTGTAACAGCCAGAAAACCTGCATCCCACTGCTTCTGAACCTCTTCCTTGATCTTAGTTGCCATGTCAGGACTCGTTCTACGAAGCTTCTGCTTAACCGAAGGACATCCTTCCCTAAGAGGTAATCGGTGCATCACAATGTCTGTATCTAAACCAGGCATATCTTGATATGACCAGGCGAACACTTCCACATATTCTCTCAGCATCTCAATCAGCCTCCTCTTGACAGAGTCCTCTAAAGTAGCCCCAATCTTGATTTCTCTTTTGTCGTCCTCAGTACCCAGATTAACAGTTTCCAACTCCTCCTGATGAGGTTGGATGACCCTTTCCTCCTGCTTCAGTAATCTGGCCAATTCTGCAGGGAGTTCACAGTCTTCCTCACTCTCCTCTTCAGCTTGGTAGATGGGATTGTCGAAATCATACTGAGCCATAACAGAACTGTTCATAGTGAATGCCATAAGATCGCTTCTGCATGTTTGATGCTTTGTTTTAGAAAAAGAGTTCAAAAAAAAGTCACAAAAACAAAAAACATTGCCATTTTTATTGTTTTTGAAAAAGAAAAAACGAAAACAAAAAAATAGAAAGACAAGGATCACAAAGTTTGTTCAAAAAATGTCCTTCATTAATGATAATCATTAAAACATGATGAGGCCCTACAAAAATGAATCACTACGCCTTGGGCAGAACGTAGGATTTTCATGCAAAATGACAAAACAACAGAAAATTACTCTGTCAGAAGAGTAACTTGAACCACTTCTTCAGCCGTCCAGTTGTTGATAGACCCCCCTGGTGCACACGGGCGAACCCAGTTGTCCAAATCACAATCGCTGTCACAGTCTTCAATACCGGTTGCGGAGACGTCACCATGATTCATTAGCCCAGCGCTGGTAAAAGTACTCGGGCCCGCTTGACCCTTCTGCTCTGCTCGAAGAGGCTCATAACCAACACCAAATTTGTCTTCTTTGACAGGCAAATCCACCATCTTGCCCCAGCCTTCAGCTTTGCCAGAATCAACAACCTCCTTAGCCTGCTTGTAAGAAGTAATTGAAACACCTGGCTTCCTCTGCTCAGCGTACGCCACTTTCTCAAGAGCCACAGTCTCAAACGCCTGGCACAAGGTTTCGTGGATCTCGCCATCCACCTCAACGTATTTGAACGAGGATAGATGACTCACCAGAATCTCTTCTTCACCGCACACAGTCACAATCTGACCGTTCCAGACATACTTGAGCTTTTGATGGAGAGTCGACGAGACTGCCCCTGCTGCATGAATCCATGGACGCCCCAACAAACAACTGTAGGCAGGCTGGATGTCCATAACATAGAAGATGATATCAAAAACCTCAGGACCTATCTTCACAGGCAAGGTAACTTCCCCACACACAGAACGTTTGGATCCGTCGAAAGCACGAACGATCAGGTCACTGGGATTAAGCACAAACCCCTCCGCATCAATCTTCCTCAGAATCTGCTTAGGCAACACATTCAGCGACGACCCGGTGTCTACCAATACGTGAGACAACACTGCCCCCTTGCACTCCATGGTGATGTGCAAGGCTTTGTTGTGGTTTCGCCCTTCAGGCGGTAAGTCCAGGTTGGTGAAACCTACACCGTGTCTGGTGCTCACATTGGCCATCACACCTTCCAGTTGATTGACAGAAATCTCTTGAGGCACGTAAGCCAGATTCAACATCTTCAGCAAGGCATTACGGTGTGCCTCAGAGCACATCAACAGTGAAAGTATAGAGATCTTGGACGGAGTCTGACTCAACTGATCCACAATCTTGTAGTCGCTCTTCTTGATTATCTTCATAAACTCCTCCATGTCCTTCTCAAATGACCCCTCGGGTGCCTCCTTCTGAACAGGTTCTTCCTCAACCACAGCTTGCTTACCCTTTGCTTTGGCGAGAGCTTCAGCATTATTGTCCCTCAAAGGCTGCGGTGCGAACAGACGACTGCTTCTGGTAAAACCTCCTGGACCCCCTACATTATCCACAGCCGGACCAACAGTTGCAGGAACTCTATTCGGTAAACCAATTGTCACTGGAGTTTGATTCACTGGTCTTGTCTGACTTTCGGCCCTTCTGTAACTGCGATGAGCATTATCATATTTCCACGGCACGGCTTTACTATTCTCAACAACCCTTCTTCCCGGCGCAACGATGGTAGTTGGAACACTGATGGTTACAGGCACGGGAATGGTAACTGGGGTACCATTTGCTGCAGGTGCGCTAACAACCCTTTGTCCACGTTCTTCAGACGGTTTAAAGTAAATGGTGATAGTTGATGCTGTTCCACGATCTTTTACAGCCCTACTGAATTGCAAACAACCTTCATCCATCATACCCTGGATACCGGTCCTCAACTGGTCGCAACCATTCTCAGATTCTGCACAGCCCAAACAATCTTCATCACAGCCCGGGTAGACACCCCCATTCAGCAGACGGCCCTTCACAACTAGCAGAGAAGTCTGAACATCATCAACATTAACAACCAGATCTTCAGCTTCTTTCCCTTCAATATTGTTCACTCTATGCCCACCATGCTGAGGCATAGGGTTGTTTACGATATTAGGCACTGGAGCGAAGTTGATTGCCTTGGCATCGATCAAATCTTGAACCTTGTGCTGGAGAGCTCGACACTTCTCAGTATGGTGGCCTGGTGCCCCAGAGTGAAAGTCACAACGGACGCTTGCATCATAACCAGGAGGCAGCACTGTAGGCGGAGCCATTGTACGCAACTCAATCATCCCCAACCTGAGTAGTTCGGGTAATAACTCTGTGTAAGACATGGGCAGAGGATCAAATCTTCTATCAGCCTGCAATTTCTGTCTGGGCTGATAAGGACGTTGCTGTTGTTGTTGTTGTTGCGGTTGTTGAACTCTTGGTTGTTGTTGTTGACGAGGTTGAGGTGCCGGAATAGCCACTGCAGCTACTGGACGATATTGATCTCTGTTAGCATTTGTTCTGTACACACCCCCTCTGTGCTGTACAGCATTGGTCTCTCCTTCTCTACGGCGAGGTGCCCCAGAGAAGGGTTTCTTTAATGAAGACGAGGAACCAGCATCATGGATCCTACCAGCTTTGATTAGACTCTCAGTCCTTTCTCCACAAATGACAACATCAGAAAAACTACCGAATGGGCAGCTCCCCATCCGGTCCATAAACACACCTTGAAGAGTACCGATAAACATATCTGTCAACTCCCTCTCCAGCATAGGGGGTTGAACTCTAGCAGCCAGTTCACGCCACCTCTGGGCATACTCCTTGAAGCTTTCATTGGATTTCTGACATAGACTCTGCAGCTGAGTTCGGCTAGGCGCCATATCCATGTTATGTTTGTACTGTCTGAGGAACGCTTCACCCAGATCTCTCCAGCATCGGATCGAATCTCTCTTCAATTCCATGTACCAGTCCAAAGAAGCCCCAGATAGACTATCTTGGAAAAAATACATCCACATCTTTTCATCATCGGTATACGCAGAGATTTTCCTGTAGTAAGCCTGCACATGGGTGCGAGGGCAAGAAGTACCGTTGTATTTGTCGAATGACGGTGCTTTGAACTTGTGAGGGATTCTCAAACCTTCTACCAACCCCATATTAGTAACATCAAAACCGAGAGAATTCTGACTTTCCATTGCACGGATCTTCTCAGCAAGAGCTTCAACTTTGCGGTCTCTCTCATTAACCCTTCCCAGAACGTCTTCGTCTTCACTGAGCAGAGAGAACATATCCTCTTGTCTGTCAACGACCGGAACAGGATTATGGGCCGGAGCACGGACTACTCTGGCATTAGCGGCATCTGGAACAATAGGTTGACCGTTGATTCGAATACCCCCCAACTCATCACCTACAGCATAGTTGTTGACGGGTACAGCAGCAGCAACATTGTTATCATTGACCGGGCCTCCCTCTGGCGGAGCATGGTTGATCGGTGGATTTGCAGCCTCTTGTCTCTGAACCATAGCTCGAAGCTCTTCTTGACCTTGCGCAACCCCTTGCATCATATTCATAAACTGGGCCATGCTAGCCTTCATCTCAGCCAACTCAGCTTGAAATTGATCCATACTTCTCTGTTGATTCAGTCTTGTTGAGTAGCGGTGCGGACGTTGATCAGCTATCCTGCCTGAACAGGAACCAAGAGTGAGAAGTCACGATCAAGAACACCTGTTATGCAAAATGATATGAGTATGATGCTAATGATGCGTATGATGCACATGATATGCTCATTTCTCAGGCATTCAAAGAGCCTGACCCATCCTGAAAAGATGGCAACCTGCAGCAACAAGAGAACAAAACAGATACAAGGAAATGCTGACATCCTTATACATACATAAGGGTAAAAAGGCATACAACCAATGTCAACAGAATATCTGAATAAACAACGTACAAAGAAAAAAGAATCCCATCCAACAAGCCTGGAGGTGATTCTCATCAAAAAATCCAAGAGATGGCTTACACGCAAATGAATCCCATCCAACAAGCCTGGAGGTGATTCAACAAAATACAACCAGAGATACAAACTAAGACAGACGGTCTTCCGGAATGAGGGTCTTCAGGTAATGGCACTGATCTATCAACAGTGAGCAATCTGAGCATTCTGGTAGAGGGGTAATCTTCTCCTTCAATTGTCTTCTCAGCTCTACCACTTCTCCTCCAAGGTGGTTCTCTGATGCCTGTCTCAAGTCTACTTCCTTCTTCAACTGGATATCTTTATCTCTGAGTTGTTTCTCCAAGTCTCTGATCTTCTTCTGATAACTTGCTTCTGCTCTCTGCAGCCTCAAGCGCTCCCGGTGTTCTGCATCTAACATACTCTCCACCTCCTCGTAGGATCTCTTCTTGCTTCTCAGTCTGCTAGCATCTTCTCCTTGCACTTCCCTGAGTTGATGGGCCAAGTGCAGCTTATCAGCTTTGGCTTTGTACAGCTCCATATGGGTGTCTTGCTCCTTCCCTCTCAGACGACGATTCTCCATCAGGGCTTGCTTATAGTGCTCAGCAGGTACACTATCAGCAAGGATCAAAGGTGGTTGCTCTTGCAACGGCTCCATCCTATCATAGGGTAACAACAAAGTTTCCACTCTCTTCTTGACCCAATCAGTGTAATCGGGCATAGCAACGGCAAACTTCCTCCCCAAGACGGACCCATCCTTCACTCCCACATCTCTCCAGGCTTTCCCTATCTGCTCCAACTTAGCAGGGTCATCCTTCTTCTCAAAACAGAAACTCTCAGCTATCTCTGCTTCGAGCGGTCTTTTACTCATAACAAACCCTAGCTGGCGAAGAGAAAGAACTGGGTTGTAATTGATGCAACCCTTGGTCCCTATGAGTGGCACGCCCCGGAATTCACCACAACTTATGATGACATCCTTCACATCCATCCGGTACGACTGCCACCTGATGTCGTAGGAAGTAAGCGACATGACCCTCTGAGTCCACTTTAGAGTGCTCTGGGTATCCACAAACGGTCCACTGGCTGGCAGAAGAGACATGAACCATTTGAACAGAAGAGGTAGACAACACCTGATGGCTCCACCCTTACCATGCCTGCTGTGAATGGCATAGTAAGTATCTGCTAGAAGGGTAGGGATTGGATTCCCTCTGATGAAAATGCTGATAGCAGTGAAGTCAATGAAATTTGGCATACTGGGAAATAGGATGATACCATAGATCATGGCAGCTAACTGTGCGTGAAAAACTTCCCAATTCCCCTTTTCTGCTTCAACTCTGGCTACTCTCAACAGGAACTTCAATGGCAGACCTACAACTTCCCCACAGGGTTTCCAATTCTTACCGACCTCCTCAACACTCAACCGGAGAGCTCTGGCAATCATTCTGAAGTCGACCTCCTTTGGAACGTCCAAGAAGGGAGTCTGATGCTGAATAGGGATACCTAACAGGATAGAATACTCCTCGAGAGTAGGTGCTAACTGGTAATCTTGGAAAGTGAAGCATCTGAGCTCTGGATCGTAGAACTGAAGAAGCGTCTGCAGAGGCACTGGATCCACTACCGTCTTCAATACTGTCAAGATATCTCCATACCGCCCAACAAAACTCTTCAGTCGATCGTCTGTCACGAGGCTACCCAACTCAACTAGCGGAGTCAACGGCTCACGGTGGAAACTGTAGGAACAGGTCTTCCGCTTCAACTCTGGGACTGTTGCCATCTCTATCAGTAGACAAGCTCGGGAATGTACCTGAGAAATGATATGCATGCAGGGATTAGTTTTTTTTCTTTTTTTTTTTTCTTTTGATTTTTTTTTTATATATATTTTTTTCAATGCGTTTCTTTTGAAAAATAAATATGCTATGATGCACATGATGCAGACACGGCTGGCTGGTTGTGCAATCTCTGATCACTGGGTCGAAGCTTCAGTCAAAATCAGAACATAAATCCAACTTAAGGTCAACTGAACACTGTCTGAACACAAAGTCAACATCAGAACCAAGTCACCAACAGAACCGAGTCACCAACGGTACCTGTAATGAATAACCCCTCCCCACTCACGGGTGTAGTCTAGGCCAGGGTAAAGCTTGAGAGGAACGCAGCATAAATAACCTTTCGCAGAATACTGTCATATACACACCCGAAGTATGTAACGACAGCATCCCACCAGGGTCTGAACTGCTCGTGATATCAATGTTCCGCTAAGTGGCGCCATACCACCCGCTTCCCATGAATCACTCTATTCCTAGGTATCCTAGATTGCACTCATGGTCTGGGTATTGGACCTTTTACCTCAACTGACTCTTCACCCCCACACAGAGAGAAACAAACAACCAGCCAGGTGAACAAATGAATAAATGCAAACATTAATGCAAACATAAATGCAAACAATAGACAATGAATGCAAACAGTAAATAATGAATGCAATAGATAAACACAGCATAAAGCAACCAAAACCCTAACCTAAAGAGCGCTAGGAGAGACTCGCTCAGGGAAAATGGACCAGCATAGGTCAACTTCTCTATATCCCCAGCAGAGTCGCCAGCTGTCGCATCGCGCGAAAAACCGGCGGGAAAGAAAGAACAACAGAGCCGCCACCGTGCGTTATTTATCCCGAAAGAGGGAAAGGAAACGCTCAGAGTAAACCTGGGAAAGAACATGGTCTCCCGAACCCATTCTCTTTGGTCGCGAGACCATGTTCTTTCCCAGGTTTACTCTGAGCGTTTCCTTTCCCTCTTTCGGGATAAATAACGCACGGTGGCGGCTCTGTTGTTCTTTCTTTCCCGCCGGTTTTTCGCGCGATGCGACAAGGGGAGTCAGTGGAGGTCTTTTATCCCGTAATAATGCCAAACCTTCAGTGGTAAATGTATTATTCTTGACTGAAGGGCTGAAACTGACAAACTTCTGTTCTTAGAACCTACCAGTGAGGGGCGGTCTAAATTCAAGAAACCTTAACCTCCAACCAACCCGGTTTTCTGGAGCAGAGTTTTGATCTTGTATTATATTCCTCAGTGGGTTTCTCTTCAGACAGTACAACCCGACAGATGTCAAGCAGATACAGCAGTCCTGATTTCCATGTCACTGCATTGCATCACATCATTTGCATTCATATCATTTGATACATGTTTATCTATATCCAGGGGTTTACATCTTCTTCTTTATTCTGGTCGGGGTTTTCTGGTTCTCCTGAGATGGATATTGGCAGAAAGAGACACGTCGCCTACAAGTTTCCTGTGGTTTGTTTGGAGACCATTCAATAGTTGATGAAGTCAATGGATCACGATTCTCTAGAAGGATTCCGGAAGGACTACGGGCTGATTCTAAGTTTTGTCACGGTTCTTTCCAAGGATCAACATGATGCTCTCTTCACACTGCTGCAGTTCTATAACCCTCCATTGAGGTGTTTTACATTCCCGAATTATATTTTGGTCCCTACTTTGGAGGAGATTTCCAGTTTTCTCTGAGTTCCTATCAAGTCATAGTTGCTGTTCTACAGTTTTGAGTTTCTGCCCGATCTCAGCATGGTTGCTTCGGCCACATATTTGGGGAAATCAGTCTTGAAGGCTAATATATGTCAGAAGGGAGGAGCCAGTGGTTTTAATTTGAGTTTCTTACTGGGAGAAGCAAAGAAGAAGCTTGAAGATGGTGATCAGAGGGGTTTCAATGTTGTGTTGGCTCTGTGCATATATGGGATTGTCCTGTTCCCTAATGTTGCCAAATTTGTGGACGTAGACGCTATACGCCTTTTTGTGTTGGGTAATCTAGTGCCGACCTTGTTGGGAGATTTCTTTCATTCAGTGCATCACAGGAACGAGAATAGAAAAGGAGGATTGGTGAATTGTTGTGCACCCTTGTTTTATAAGTGGTTTAGTTCTCACCTACCCAAGTCATGAGCGTTCATTGATCTCAAGGACTCGTTGAGTTGGTCGAAGAGACTGATGGGAATAAGAGCCAAAGATGTTTCTTGGTGGTCAGACCAGAACTTGCTTCGGGCGGATATTATTCACGGTTGTCAGAACTTCCCAAATGTACCTTTGGTAGGAAGAAGAGGAGGAATCAACTATAATCCTTTTCTAGCAGTCAAACAGTTTGGATATGCTTTAAGAACTCCGCCTTTGGAAAAGGATGTGGAAGAATCTCTGTTTTTCCATTCTTCATCTGATTTGACTGTATCCCGTAAGGCAGCTGAGGCCTGGCTCAAGGTAATTAAGAGAGGAAGGATTGTGCTCGGAAAAGGAGATTGTAGGACCTATCCTCAGTATGAAGAGTAGCTTCAAGGAAGAGTTGAAGAGTTTGGCCTGCCGTTTCCTATTGAAGAACCTCTATATCCACCTACTCCTGAACAATCAACAGTGGTGAGTCGAGAGGAGTATGACAAATTGAAGAATGCCATGAAGGAACTTCAAACTAAAAACTCGGAGTTGAGTGTGGAATTGCAAGACTGTATGCACTTGTACCATGGGACGGAATATCAGAAAGGAGAAGCTATCAGATTGCAAGAGGAAGCAGAGAAGAAATTGGCTGTGGAGGTGGACTTCTTCAGGAAGACAGACAAAGCCTTGGGGTCATCCAGTTCTGAGTTGAGACGAGTCAAACAGTAGTTAATGGATGCCCATGGTAAGTTAGCTGGGTGGCAAGAGTAGTGGGATGCATTTTCAGCTTCTCGGAAGGCGAAAGAGGAGGAGATGGTGACTCAATTGACTGATCCGATGGAGAAGTTGAAGACTCAGCTGAAGGAGAAGAATAATGAGCTTTTGTGTGCCCGTTCAACCAATGGTTACATCACGGATCAACTCAACAAGGCTCAAGAACAGATTGAAGAACTCAAGGTGCTGGCAGGTTTGAAGAGGTCTAGACTTGAAGAGGTTTTCGGAGAGGATAATGGGAAGTACTACATGGAGCACATCAATGAACTGGATGAGATTATTCACAAGAGGAATTTTCTTATCCGGCGTTTGACAGAATCTCCAGATCATCCTGACACGGTGGCACTACTGGCTGAAGTGAGGAGCAGTCCTTATGGGTTGTATACAGGAGGTTGATTCTTGATTTTTGTTCCTCTCTTTACTTATTATGTTGTTACTTTGTAGTGATGATCCACAGGCTTGTTGTGGGAATCCTCTTCTGATATACTGTTGGCTAAGGCCCTTCTCTTTGATTTTTTATCTGTATGAAGGTTTTCTCTCTATTGCATCTTGATCTCCGAAGTTTATCTATGGCTCGATCTTCTCGTGAGACCGGAATCAAGGGGTTAGAATACCCTTTGGAATCGATAAACATGTCATTGCATTAACATATTCATTTGCATATCTTTCATAACAGGTATCACTGCGGTGTTCTCATATTATTTGGTGTTCCACTAGCAGGATAGCTGATTCAGGAATTCACCGGTACGGTACCCGCAGAAACCAGCAGAGAGCTATGGAAGGCCTATAAGCAGAACTCGCCGAGATGAGGACCCGCATGAACCAATTCATGGATGTGGTTCAGGGAGTAGCTCAAGGACAGCAAGAGCTCAGACAGATGATGCAAAGGAATCCCTCCACCACTTAACCAGAGACGTTGACTGATCCTCCAGCTGGAGAGGTTAACGGACCCAGTGGACCGGGGCCTACCCCGATCCCACATGTCAACTCCGGTCAACAGCCCGTCCATGATGATCAGAACGATCAGTTCACCCAGATGCAGGAAGACTTTGGCATGGGCCATGGCATGGACCCCATGTTTAGAAGATTAGAGGAGAGGCTGAAGGCAGTGGAAGGACAGAATCCTCTGGGAGTAGACGTTGCTGACTTGGGATTGGTCCCAGGCGTGAGGGTGCCACCGAAATTCAAAGTCCTGGTCTTTGACAAATACAATGGATGCTCTTGTTCAAAGACTCATGTGCAAGCCTACTTCCGTAAAATGGTTGCATACTCTGACGATGAAAAGTTGCTTATGTACTTTTTCTAGGATAGCCTAGCTGGGGCATCCCTGGAATGGTACATGAGGTTGGACAGAGCCCACATCCGTTGCTGGAGGGATTTGGCTGAGGCTTTCGTGAAGCAATACCAATACAACGCAGATATGGCGCCAGACAGAACCCAACTTCAGAATTTGTCTCTTAAAAGCAATGAGTGCTTCAGGGAATACGCTCAACGCTGGAGGGAGACAGCTTCCCGTGTTCAACCTCCTATGTTGGAGAAGGAAATGGCTAACATGTTCATGAACACTCTGCCCGGACCTTACTTGGAGCGCCTGGTGGGTTGCAATGCCTCCAACTTTGCTGATGTAGTCTCTACCGGTGAGAGGGTGGAGAACTACCTGAAGACATACAAGATCCAGAGTGGAGGTGGATCTTCATCAAGGGTGAAGAAGCCGTTTATTGGAGGACAGAAGCAGAGACAGGGGGTGTGAATTCTTTGTCTTCATACCAAAGCAGGGGTATAAGAAGGAACAATTTTCAGAACTACCATCAACAACCGTATGTTGCGGCTATGACCATTCCGGCTGCAGCACCACTACAACAACAACAACCACAGCGTCAACCAACTCAGTACCAACAACAGCAACAGGGTAACATACCTGCATATCAGCAGAGGCAAAAGATGATGGACAGGCATTTCGATACTCTTCCAATATCGTACGCTCAGTTGCTTCCTAGCCTTCAACAATTACAACTTGTGCAATTGCGCACTCTAGCTCCTCCTGTTGGAAGACTTCCGGTGGGTTATGATGCCAACGCTAGGTGTAACTTCCACTCTGGGGCACCTGGCCATAACATTGAGAACTGCAAAGCTTTTAAGCACGTAGTTCAGGACCTCATTGATTTGAAGGCTATCAACTTTGCGTCGGCTTCTAATGTCGTCAACAATCCCATGCCGCAGCATGGGGGTGCAAATGTTAATATGCTGGAAGCAGAAGCCAAGTCCATTAAGGATGTGTTGAAGTTGAAGACTCCGCTGTTGGAGATTAAAGAATGCTTGCTGAAGGCCGATGTTTTCCCCGGTTGTGGGAAGGGTTGTTTGGATTGTGCTACACAGAGCAAGGGTTGTTTGAAGCTGCAGCAGGGTATCCAGGCCTTGCTTGACAATGGTATCCTCCAAGTTGAAGACTTGTCTGTCAAAGAGTTTGCTGAAGGGGTTGCTGAAGAGGTGTTTGAAGATGTTGTTGAAGAATTCACAGATGTTGTTCCTGTTGATTCTGTAATTCGTAATGATGTATTTAATTTTTCCAATGTTGTTGCTGATATCCCAAACAATGTGTTTAATTCTGATGTATCTCTTGAACTTGATTCCGATGTTTCGGACGTTTATGTTTCAAAGAATGAGATTTCTGAGTACGACTGTGATATTGCTACTATCACCATTTTCTACCCAACTGCTCAGATCAGTGTGCCAGAAGCGCAACCGGTGCCACCAGTGCGACCATCCACTATGACCATCATGACCCCTGGTCCTTTACCTTTCACCAGTGAAAGGGCCATTCCTTGGCATTATGGGGGGAATGTGTACACACACGATCATGGAGTGGAGCAGCCATTGAAAATAGAGGAGAAGTATGAATCCAAAGTTGAGATAGAAGATCCCGCAGTGGACAATGTTGGTGGAATCGGGTGATTCACCAGAAGTGGTAGATTGTTCTCACCACCCGCTACCCAAGCTGATAGTGTTGATGCCGCGGCGAAGACCAAAGGCAAACAAGTTGTGAATGAGGGTACCTCTGTACCACAGGCTGGTTTTGAGCGTACTTTTGCGAAGGATGTGGACGAGCTTCTGAGAATCATAAAGAAAAGCGACTACAAGGTAGTCAGTCAGTTGATTCAGACGCCGTCTAAGATATCTATTCTCTCACTCCTGTTGTGTTCGAAAGTACACAGGGAGGCACTTCTGAAGGTTCTTAATGCTGCTTATGTACCTCAAGATATCTCGGTAAACCAACTAGAAGGGATCGTTGCCAATGTTAATGCAAGCAACGGGTTGGGTTTTACCGATTCTGACTTGACACCAGCCGGACGCAATCATAACAAGGCTCTGCACATCTCGATGGAATGCAGAGACATCGTGTTATCACATGTTCTGGTGGGTACAAGTTCCTCTCTCAATGTGCTACCCAAGAGAGCCCTGTCAAGGTTAGAAGTAGAAGGTTTGGTCTTGAAGCCTTCTAATCTCGTGGTGAGAGCCTTCGATGGTTCTAAGAGGTCGGTGTTTGGAGAGGTAGAATTGCCAATTCTGATTGGATCACAAACCTTCAACACTGTCTTCTATGTGATGGATATCAGTCCCTCGTACAGTTGCCTGCTGGGTCGTCCCTGGATCCACAATGCTGGGGCAGTCTCCTCAACTCTACATCAGAAGATCAAATTCCCCGTCAATGGAAGAATTATCACCGTCTGCGGTGAGGAGGACATTCTGGTCAGTAACCTGTCTACATTCAAGTATGTAGAGGTAGAAGGTGAATTTCATGAGACCCTATGTCAGGCGTTTAAGGCGGTTCAAATCAAGGATGCAGCTCCGGTGGAAGAGGTTCAAGCGGGTGCCTCTATCTCGTCATTCAAGCAGGCACAAGCCTTGGTAGATTCAGGTGTTGCCCCCGGTTGGGGACGTTTGTTGGAGTTACCGATGAAAGAAGACAAGTTTGGGATTGGGTATCAGCCAGCTCCGACTTCTACAACTTCAACGCCTCAGACTCGTCAGGGGCCGATTACTTTCTCCAGCGCTGGCATCATTCAGTATTGCCAGATCTCTGCAATCAACGAAGAAGATGGGGATAGTGATTGCGACATTGACAACTGGGTGCGTCCAAGGATCCCGGGTGAAGTCATCAACATTTGGTCCTCTGAGGAGATTATCCAAGTCACTTTTCTGGAGGAGTAATTTTTCTTTGTTTATTCATGCATGTCCAAGTCTTACGTTCCGCCCAGGGCGTAATGACTCATTGTAGGGCTCATCTATGTGAATACCTGCATTGTTTATCATAAATGAAGGACGTCTTTTGCATTCAAAATTTTATTCACTGTCTTTCTATTTTTGCAGTTTTCAAAAATCAAAAAAATATTTGGCAATGTTTTGTTAGTTTTCACTTTTTGTTCACACTCATAAGCACATACCATCACTCATGCAGATGTACGTCACCGGATCCTATTGATAACAGTTCTGCTATGGCTCGCTTCGACTTCGAAAATCCAATCTTTCAAGCTGAAGAAGAGGGTGATGAAGAATGTGAACTCCCTGAAGAACTTGCCAGGCTGTTAAACAGGAGGAAAGGGTCATTCAACCGCATCTAGAGTCTACTGAAGTGATTAATCTTGGCACCGAGGACGTCAAGAGAGAAATCAAGATAGGGGCTACTTTGGAAGGTGATGTGAAGAAGGGGCTAATTGAACTGCTGCAAGAGTATGTTGACGTCTTCGCTTGGTCTTATCAGGATAAGCCAGGGCTTGACACAGACATCGTGGTACACCGTTTGCCGCTCAAAGAATATTGTCATCCGGTCAAGCAAAAGCTCAGAAGAACTAGACCAGAGATGGTGTAGCACCTCAAATTTGCACCTCCCATTTGTACATACATTTTCATTTTAGGTCATTAACATTGCATTGTTCATTGCATGTCATCAATCAGACTGGTCAGAAGATTCAGTTGTGCAAGCAAGCAAGTGCATTCTCCATGGAATCAAAGCCCTAGGGTTGGTTCAATGAGTTCATATGACCTAGGGATCATTTTGAAGTGATGTGGTCAAGCATTGGATGTTCAGAGCTCATCAGTTAGTGATCAATTCATCTGAAACCCTAGAAAGTCAACAAAAGTCAACTGTCAGTTCAATCATGGATTTGAAGGTGGGAGATGGTTAGAGAGGCCTCATTCATGTCCATACAAGTCTCATTTGACATTTCAAACATCAACAATGAAGAATTTGAGGTCAGATGAAAAATTTCCAAAAATAGTAAGTGACCTATAATTTGGAATTGCCAAAAATGGAAAGGTTTTCTCCTCAAGATTACATCATCGCGAAAGCTTCAAATGAAATTTTGTCCAACATGAAAGTTGAAGATCTTTCTCTCCCCTTTCCAAAAAGTCCAAGATCATGAATTTCTCATGTATGGTTGAAAAGATATGGATCAATCATGGCCAAGTGAATTTGAACTTCAAGCATGCATAACTTTCACACCAAATGTCCAAATGGAATGGCTCTTTTTACAACATTTTTCTCTTGATCTATACTATCCAAAACATGCATCACATACCATGCATTTCCATCACAAAAATATTTGGTTTTTCATTTGAATTTTGGAGGGAATTTTTAAATTTGAAAATTAAGCATTGTCCATACATTCTAACACTTGCATTTGGCTTCAAATTGGTTTTTCAAGTGATTTCCAAGGGAATTCGTGTACTGTTACATTGCCTTTCCATGCATAAGGTGCATTTGCAAATTTGCATCTACACTCCTTTCTCACTAATCCCTTGGCAATTGGTTAAGCATGATTAACAAACATGATTAGGAGCTCATTTATAAAGAAAATCATAACAGAAAATTGCATTAACACATCACAATTTCCAGATCTGAAAAATTCCTCAAACTTTCTCTCTCAATTTTCATCAAAACTCTGCAAACATATTGCCTTGTTCTTGATTGATTCTCCACCTAGAAGCATAGTGGAGCATTGTTGAAGCCAGATCCAGCAAGAGTCGTGCAATTGGAAATTGTTTCAAAGCTTGCATCCATCCATGGCAGTTGAAAATTCAGCAAGGATCAAGCACGATTAAGCTATCATTCTTCATCCATTCATCCATCTAAGCATTGAGGAACATCTGTTTGCGCATTACAAGGCCTAAGATCATTGATTCCACTTCTGCATCTTCAACAAGGTCAGAATTCGATTTCCATAATTCTTGAAATGGTTATGTGCTTGTTGTAGATCGTGCATCACTGAGTAAACTGAGCTTTAGATCATTAATTTTCATGAAGAAATGAGTTAGTTATGTTAGATCTAAGTTTGACATGTGGAATTTCATTTGCTCGATTCTTTGGATCTAGGTTGAATTAGAGTAAACTAGGCACGGATTGTTGAGGTGTGTTAAGAGAGGAACATAATGATATGTTCATTTTTAGAATCTGAGAAATTTGTTCATGATGCATCAAGAACATGATGAATATGGATGAAGATGATAGCCAACCATTTCCAGAACGTGTCCAGATCTTTCCCAACGTGTTTTTTAGGGTTTGCATGCGTTTGTGCGTAAAATGAACATGTATTGGTCCAGCGTGTCTCATGCATGGCATTTTGATTGGTTCTCATTGCACAGCCTTGCCATGTCTTTTAGTGAAACGGCGCGTTTCACTCTATGTGGCGCCAGCTTTTGAACTTTGCCTCGCTTCGAATCCTGGCTGTGACACTTATTCAAATTGCATTTCCTTTTTTCACTTTCCCTCCATGTTATTCATGTACATTGTTCCATGTGTTTTTTTTATTTTTTCATTCACTTCAATAAATCATAACTGAATAAATATTGATCCAAATAATGTGAGAATTTTTGCATCTTGCTCCTTATTGTGTCTAGTTTTTTTTCATTATTTTTCCAGAAATTGTGCACGGTTGGAAAATTGTTTGGCTTAGGGTTTGTGTGCTTGTGTCATATTTTGTACCTTGCTTGCCTTATCTCTTGTGAAATGATGAGTTTTAATCCAATGATTATGAAATTTGACATGCTTAAACTAGACATCTTGCTGGACATTTTGGTGTTGAGTTTGCACTTTTATCATTTGTGATTGCTGAGATATGCTCATGTTAAGGTAGGTGTGACAATGTGTGTCACACCTTTGCTTGCTCATTTTGATTAATTTGTTTGCCATGCCAAATGAACTCCAAATTATGTGATTTTTTGTATGATACTTCTTCGGGATGTTGTGATAGCTCATGAATTTTCTTGGATTTTTTGGATTCATTTCTGATTTGTTTGAGATTTTTCTTTCTGGATTGCCATTTGTGAGCTTTTGAATAGTCTTGAACTTCCATGATTTGTGAAATGCTGGGTGTTTATCCTATGAATGTGAAATTTTGCACATTGTTTCTAGACACATTGAATTTTATTGTGGCTTTGGTTTGAGGTCTTTACCATTTGTCAATTCTGTTTTAGGCTTGTGCTAAGTTGATATATCAAATTGTGTCCTATTTGAGCTTGTTTGTGCTTACCTTGCCTTATGGAATTTGATTACCATGCTTAAACTTATCCAAATGCCTTGATTTTTGGTGTGTTGATCATGTTGTGTGTTCTGTTTAGCCATGATATTTCTTGAAATTTATTGAAGCATTTTTGAATTAATGTGCATTTGTTCATTCTGTTGCCTCAATGTGCTTTCAACTTGCATGCCTTGCCATGATTGATTTGTGAAATGAATTTGGTTGATGCTATTGACATGAGACCTTTTGGATTGAGTTCTTAATTGATTAAGGTTGCTTCATGTGGATTTTCATGTTCTGTTTTGGATTATTTCTCCATCTTTGACCCTAGGCCTTGACCTAGTGGTTTGCCTCTCATGTTTGAGCTTTGTGTTCAGGTTAAGAAGCACATGGCCATGAGGGGATTGATTCACTTGCTTGATTTGGTTAATTGTTTGATGTTGACTAATCTTGACTTGTTTTGTAGGTGGCTTTTAGCTCATTTGAGTTGAGCTTATGCCTTGCACCTTGTTGCATTGTTTGTCTGTTTGACTGTTGACTGTTGACTATTGGTTGTCTGTTTGACTTTTTGAGTTGTATACTGATTGAGTTGGATTGTTTTCAGGTACATTAGTTGCTTAAGTTCATTGTGAACTTGCTTTTGCTTCGCTTGGTTGCATAAGCATTGAGGTATAACTTCTCTGACTTCATGTAGTCTGGAAGACCTGTCCTGTTACTTGGG
This sequence comes from Lathyrus oleraceus, assembly GCF_024323335.1. Lineage (NCBI taxonomy): Eukaryota > Viridiplantae > Streptophyta > Magnoliopsida > Fabales > Fabaceae > Lathyrus > Lathyrus oleraceus. Next base: position 439,114,620 of record NC_066583.1, on the reverse strand, counting down.
CAGGCACCTGTCTGAAGTCCTCCTTAAGAGGCAATGCTTGTGTTTGTTTATCTTTGTGCCAAGCAGGAAAAGACCTTTGATAAGGCAATTGGCAGATAAAAGAGATGTGCAATCCATCTCCTGTTATTCAGTGTGTCATCCCTTTGCTCACACCATGTGTTGATGCATTGTGGATATTAACCCAAGATCTTTGTTGTGTCAGTCTTGTGGAGAAGAGTTCCTACTTTCTGAACTCCCACACTTTCATTTGTCTAAAGCTCTCCCAGGCCAGGGATAAGAGCTGTGAAGTCTTATCTTCACTTCCCATTTCATCTGCTTCACCCTAACTCTCAATGTTAGGGTTAAGAGCTAACATCACCCTGATACAGTGGCTTGTTTGTCGAGGTTGACATGACCCCTTGACTAAAGCCTAGCCTTGTTTGAGCCCCTCTGTTTGTATATAGTGTGTGTGCGTGCTTTGTGCTTCTGTATGACTGTTTCTGCTGTTTAAGATAGCTTGCTCCTTGTGCAAGTTAGGTAGAAACTTCAACCTAGGACCATGGTGAATTTACATGATAACTATTAGGCTCGAGTCAGTCTCCCTTCTAGTTTGTCATTTCCCAGTCTCTGGTTAGGTTAGAAGTTCTTTCCCTGCGTAGGGGAACTACGTCGCCCTGATCCTCATACCAGATGAGGTACGTAGGCAGAAGATGAGCAGATCTCTCCGGGCGCCCTTTTGTTTTGTTTGTGTGAGTTGTTTATCCTTTCCTGATCCTCATACCAGATGAGGTTAGAAGTTCTTTCAATTATTTATTTCAAATAGTCCATTTTAACACTTAGTTTTTCATTTATTTTATTTTCATCACGTAAAATTATTTTTAGATTCTGATTTTTTGGATGAGGGCTGACCAATGTCTCATGGTCAACCTGACCTTTTATTGGAATTTTATTTCCCATTTTCAATTTATTTTGGATTTATTTTTGACCTAGTTTGCTTGGTTGACTTTTCATTTGACTTCTGTTTCATTTCAATTAATTTATACACTAATTTTTATTATTTTTGAAATCTTTTTGGGGGATGATGATGTCCTGACCCCATCTAACTTAGTTTAATTTTTCATAATTTTTGTGATTAATTTACTATTTATTCCATAATTTTTAAGTTGACTTGACTGTACAGTTGACTTTTCCATGATTGATGTTTGAATTAGGGATTTCTTAGGGCAATTGAAGAGATCTTTTGATCCTCCCTTGTTCATCTCATATGCCATGTATTAGAGGTTTTTCATCTTGATTTTATTTGGTCCTTGCATCATTTCCCGATTAAATTATTCATTGATTCGTTGTGTGCATAGTGTCACTTGTCTGATTCATCTGATATTTTTTATACTTGTTTCTTTCATCCATGCTTCCATTGTTTGATTGTTTAACATGCTTATACTTCTCATACATTGTTTAATGTTTCATTATATCATTATTTGATTCTTTGATTTAATTACATGCCTTTTTATATCTGATCTGTTTGATTAACTATTGCCTACTTGTATGGTGTATGAGGCATATATTATTATTGTCTGATTGCCATGACAACCCCCATTCATAACAAATGTAATCCTCTCCCATGAAGTGTATATATTTATTCTTTCATTCTTTATTCATCTGTTAATATAAAAACTAAAACGAACATCCGATAATCATTTCAAAACAAGATCAAAACCTCGATCCAACGTCGAGTAATCATTTTCCAAACTTAACAGAACCAGCACGTATTCATCCATCCTTTTGTAAGTCGATTGCTTCATGCATCGCCATTTCTCTTGTAAGTCGATTGCTTCATGCATCACCATCTACCACCTGTAAGTCGATTGCTTCGTGCATCGCCATGTACCCTTTACGCCACTCCTCTCCTTGCTCCATTCGTCGATTCTTGTTTCGTTTAGGTAGCACCCATTAGGTAGAACCCTTTGTATGATAACATAGGTAGAATTCCCTTATTCTTTTGTATGATAACATAGGTAGAATTCCTTATTTCTTTTGTATGATAACATAGGTAGAATTCCCTTATTTCCTTGCATGCTAACATTAGGTAGATGTTCCCATTTGTAAATCCTAACTCATAAGTACATATTGCATGACAACTCTACGACAGAGCTTCCCCATTTTTAGACCTTTCGTGCGTCTCCGATCTTGTGGCATGTAGTCTGTCCTATTGCAAAGAGGTATCTGCCTAAGACTCGATTCAGCGAGCTGCGACACCTGCTGCTAGAACGTGAACACATTGCCCACTCTCCTTTGACACAACTGGTGTCCTCCTTTTTAAGTCCATGTTCAGATGGCAATCCCTATGTAGCCAAACTACGGCAACTCTGATTCTCATGTTCAGATTCGATACTGTAAGACCCCAATTTTGGCCCTAAGATCCCTCATGGCATCATATCATACCATATTATTGCCTCAAGGATCTTTGTGCACCTTTGCTTCCCTCCTAGTGAGTGGGTTATCTTGTGAGTGTGGTTCTTGATCACCAAGCATGTATTGCATTTGTATATCATTGCTTTTCATCTATCTATTAACCAAAGGTACAAAAATATTGTCATCTAACCATGTTACTTGCAGATGAAGCAAATTAGGTCAAATCAGTCAAAGTCAGTCATTGAGATAGATGGTGGCCATTCTTGAAGAATTTGACCACCAGGATCATTCATCAAGAGTTCATATGAGTTGTGACATCATTTTGGATCAAGATCTCAGGTGGTAGGGGCTTGGAATTCATCAGAACATGGTTCAGTCAACCAAAACCCTAACAAAGTCAACTGAAGTCAACTGTGGTCAACTGTGCATTTAATCAGTGATTTGATGGTGAGAATTGGTTTGAGAGGTCTCATTCATGTCCATATAAGCCTCATATAACATGTCAAACATCCACAGTGAAGAATTTGAAGTCAGACAAGAAATTTCCAAAAATAGAAAGTTGACCTGTAATTGGAATTTGCCAAAAATGGAAAGTTCTTCTCCTCAAAATTACATCATCATACAAGCTTCAAATGAATTTTTGTCCAACATGAAAGTTGAAGATCTTGTTCTCCCATTTCCAAAAAGTCCTAGAACACTCATTTCTCATGTATGGTTGGCAAGTTATGATCAAATCATTCTCAAAAATTTTTGAACTTGAAAGTGGCATATCTTCCAAACCATTTGGCCAAATTGAGTGAGGTTTTTTGCTACAAGTCATATTTGATGTGCTCTATCCAAATCCTTCATCACAATTCACCAAAAATCAACCAATCAAAATGGCCTTTTTCAAGTGGCTTGAATTTAAAAAAGGGAGGTGAAAAAGTGACTTTTCAAATTAACCATTTTCAATGCATTTTACCATTTGCCAATGTTCAGAAATCATGTTTTGGATGTGCCTAAAGCCCAATTTTCGCACTGTAGCACATGCACCTTGCCATTTGAGTGAATTTCACCAATTAACCATAACACTTCATTTGAGCTAAATGAGATTACCTTTCCACTAACCAAGCTTAAGCTTCATTAAACAGAGTATATATTGCTCATTTTCTGATAGAAAACCCTAGCCACACTTTGCCAAAACAGAAAAACTTCATTTTCTCTCAAACTCTCATTTTCCTCACTTGAACTTTTTTCTGAAAATCTCAAAAGGACCCGTGTTCTTGAGCATTGTTCCATCATTTGCCATCATTTTGGAGGCCTTTGCAAGCTTTATCTCCCAACTGTAGAGCAAGAATCCGCACTGTTCCATTGAAGCACCTCACATGGCAGTTCTCGATTTCAGCATAACCCAACATTGTTGAGCTAAAATTCTTCTTCCATTCATCATCTGGAACATCACTAAACATCTGTTTCAGCTTTCCACGGCCAGAAAATCATCAAATCATCACTGCTCTTCAAATTTGGTAAAGATTCGAACCTCTTTATTTTCAAAATCATGCTATGCTTTAGAAAGGTCTTGCCGTGCTGATTGCAATGAAACTTGAATCGTGGAAAATGGTTGAGTATTAAGAGAGTTGTGTTGAAATGAAATTTGATGTTTAAACTTTATTTTGCTTGATGTTTCCATTTCAGTATGATTTAGTGTTAATGATTGTTAGATTATTGATGTACACTGCAAGATGAGTTGTTTGATATGTCGCTTTTTGATTTTGGTGAAACATTGTTCTTGCTGGGATTTTCAATCGATGAACATGATGCACTGTAGCCAAAACCCTAATTTCTAAAACCCAGAACTCGTGTTGGTCTGCTGGAATTTCTCTCTTTGCATGAAGTCCCTATTCCATTGCCATGTGACCATTAGCCGGATGCCACCTCACTAAGTGAAACGCGGCGTTTCACTTAGTGACCCCCTTATTTACGAAATAGCCACTGCCGGTTTTCATTTTATTTAAATCATTTCATTATTTCAATATTTATTTCATTTGATATGCCAATCTTCCAAAAATCATAAGTCACTCATTTTTAATCCAAATTTGATGGGATTTCTTGTGAAATGCTCCTCATGATCTCTAGTTTATTATGATGATTTTTCCAGATTTTTTGCATGTGTGGATTTTAAAATGTGCAAGGGTTTGTTCATGTGTGTCCATTTTATGTATGCTATTCCAAATTGTTTGTGAAATGATGATACATGATTCAATGCCTCTGAAATTTTTTGTGCTTAAACTAGACATGTTCATGGTGATTTTGGTATAGAGTTTGTAATTTTATCATTGCTGGTTGTGGAGATATGATTTTTTGAATAGGGGTGTGACAATTTGTGTCACACCATTCATGTCCAACTCCATGATTTTAATTACCATGCTTATTGAACTCAAAATGGTCTGGATTTTTGCATGAACATACTTGTGGATGTTGAGAATACATGTGATTTTTTCTGGAATTATTGATGGCATTTCCTATTTGATTGGAATTTTCTCCCCTGTTTGGTCATTTGTTGACTTTTTGTGACACATGATGTTATATGATTTGTGAAATCCTCATGCATTATTGGATGGACTTGAAATTTTACATGTGAATTGTAGACATCTTAAAGTTTGTCATGGTTTTGGTCCCATTCATTTATCATATGTTGCCACTGTTTTATGATTTATTGAAGTTGGTGCATGTTTTGATGCTTTGTATGAGTTGGTTTGAACTTGCTTTGATTTTCTGATTTTCATTGACCTACTTCCTTTGACCCAAATGAGCTGAAATTTTGTATGCTTATCATGTTATGGATGATGTTTGATCATGAATTATTTGAGGATTTATTGAAATGTTTGTGATTGGATTTGACTTGAGTCTTTCTGTTGACTTCTTTGAGGCTCTATATGACATGCCTTGACCTAATTTGTTTGTGAAATGATAATGATGAATGATATGAATGTGAAACCACTTGGGTTTGTTCCTTAATTGTTTGAACTTGATTTTGGATAGCTTTCACTTGCTGTTTTGGATTTTTTATCTCCTTTTGATCCTAGGCTTGTCCTAGTGGTCTTGTTGCTCATGTTTGAGTTTGGTTTTTCAGGTTAAGAAGCAAATGCCTTAAGGAAACTTATGCAAGTTGCTTGAGTTTGATTGATTATCATGAACTAACTTGTTTGTTTTGTAGGATGCTTAGCTCTTATGCTTTGAGCTTTGTGCATTGCACATTTGACTGATTCTGTTGATCCTTATCTTATATTGGTTTTGAATTTGAGTTGTGTACTGATTTTGCTTGATTGATTTCAGGTACCATTAGTTGCTAATAGTTCTTTGAGAACTTGCATTTCTTTGCTTGATAGCATTTGCATTGAGGTAGAATCCTTTTTCTTCATGTAGTCTGGAAGACCTGGCATGTTACTTGGCCAGGCAACTATCTGAAGTCCTCCTTAAGAGGCAATGTCTGTGCTTGTTTACTTTTGTCCCAAGCAGAAAAAGTCCTTTAAATAAGGCAATTGGTAGACAAAAGAGATATGTAGCCTATCTCCTACTATTCTGTGAGTCACTCACCTTGCTCACACTACTTGTGTTGATGCATAGTGAGTAAAAACCCAAGATCTATCGAGTCTAACTTGTGGAGAGAGTTCCATCTTTCTGAACTCCCACACCTTCTATCATTTGAAGCTCTCCCTGACCAGGGATAAGAGCATGAGGCACACCTCTCATATCCTTTCATCTGCTTCACTTTGGCTCTCAATGTCAAGGTTAAGAGCACCATTAACCCTATTCCAGTTGGCTTCAATGCCTAACCCTTTGTATGAGCCTCATTGTTTGGTTATAGCGTGTGCTGATTGACTTTGTTTGATTGATTACTTAGTTCATTTGTATATGTCTGCTTGCATGCTATGTGCATTTATCATCATTAATTGCTCATTAGTGCATGATCATTTCATTTGTCTTTGTGACATATCTTTGTTGTTTGCCCATTGAGGACAATTGTAAGACCATTCATTGGCCATTGTTCCTATGATATGGAAGTGAGTATAAGACCATTTCATTGGCCACTCATCTTCTCTTTGCTTGATGCATTTGTTTGTTGTATGTGAGGATGCAATTGTAAGTCCGTGTAATTTGGCATTTGTTTTCCTATGATCATATGTTGGAGGTTAGAGTAAGCCCAGATAGATTGGCATCTGACATCCAAGTTGTTTGCTTTGTTTTGTTGGAGATTGGTATAAGTCCAGATAGATTGGCATCCGGTATCCACTTTTTATTTCTTTGTTGAGGAGATTGGTATAAGTCCATAGAGTGGCCTCTGATATCCAGTTTTGTTTTAGGAGATTGGTATAAGTCCAGTGATTGGCATCCGATATCCGCTTTTGTTGATTTTCTTCCTTTGCTTGTTTGATATTGCCCATTGTCTATTCCAAAGGACACACTTGAGTCATCTTCTATATGATTTCAAGAGGTGAACCTTCTAGGAAGTTTTACACTCCATCTTCATCCATTTTGTCCTAAACCTTTTCACATATTACTTTCAAAACTTGAGATAAATATTGTGCAAACATCTTCATGCTTTTAAATTAAAAACCTGGACCCCAAGTCCTTGACTTTTTCAAACTCCATTTCATAATACTTCTTTTGAATCAATCTTAATCACACTTTGACCCTTCTTTTGTGAATAATCATAATCAATTAACTTCACCCATTCAATTGTTTTGTGGCTTTGTCCATTCTTGTTAAGTTTTCATACATTAGCCATAGGTTTGATTTATCCTAGTTGGTTGATGTCAATCTCACCTATTTGTCCTTAGTTGATTGAATTGTAAGTCTTCCTTGCTTATTATAGGGTTAACCCCTCACTAGCAAGTTGAAGTTTTTCTCACATGGTGGACTTGTTGTTTGTATAAGGTTGAGTTTTCTCCCGTGGATAACGTAAGACCTTAGGGCTTGTGTTTAAAATTGAATCCACTAACTTTTGGAAATCTTTTAGCCGAACTACGGCGTTTTGATCCTTACCTTTGATGGAAGGTACGTAGGCAACGGGTTCATCCGTTCGAACACAAAAATAATTAAATTGTATATTCTTTTCTCATCATCCCAATCATGTTTGCACAGTAAATATTTCATAACAAATAACGATTTAGTACAACAAGTGTGAAAAGGTCTCCCTAGGAGTACCTAGGACGTAGTGGGTGCCTAACACCTTCCCATTGCGTAATTTACCCCTTACCCAGACTCTCTGATCTTTTCATTAGTTTTCTACGCGTAAAATGTAACACTCTTCTAAAATACCCCAATTATTTAATAACAACAACAATATTTATATCAGAGTAATCATGCACCAAGGGTGTCACACAACATTTCACACCATAATAACTGTCATGCTCTTTATTTAATCAAAACAACATTTTTGCAAAATTCGCAGCGGATAGAATCAACCAACCATTCAAAACATATAATGTTTTACAGGTAAAAAGGTTCAACAATCAACAGTAAACAATTAAAACATCCCGTCCCGATGTTACATCTATCAGAGCACGACCCACTACGTAGACTACACTAGACTCCAGGCACTAGCTTCTACTCACTCACTGCTCGTTACCTGAAAAATAGTTGTAAGGGTGAGTTCCTCAATCGATATAACAAACATTATAAATTTTCATGTTATGTTAAGTAAATTTACACGTTAATCACCCTAATCATATCCTGCATTCAGTAACGGCACATCAACTCAAATATCATACTCAATAACAACGTAAAATGCAACTCAATAACAACATAAAATGCAACTCAAATGAGACTCGACTCGTCATGCATGTGGTACCAATCGGAGTAAAACTCCCAACTTAAAATCATTGCCATTTTAGTGGGCATCAAGGCATAAGCCTTCAACTTTCAACTTAAAATTTTGCCAATCCAGGCCAACGTGGTGTGAGCAAAGCTCCGATTTTTGCCAATCCAGGCCAACGTGGTGTGAGCAAAGCTCCGACTTAATGCATATGAATGTACATGGCATACACGACTTTAAATTCCGACAACATAATAATAACAGCAACACAACAATGTTTTCAACATAATCAACTTATAATCAACGTTGGCTCATCAAGCCTACAACTCAGTATTTTCAACAACTTAACACAACTTATCAACATATTTATATCACCACTTCATAACATAAACTCAACAAAATTACTCATCGAAATCAACGAGAATATGCCAATCACCAATTATGTTCACAACATTAAAATATCAAATTTTCCAATTTCCAACAGTGTTAACCGGTTAACGCCCTGGGTTAACCGGTTAACGCAGGACAAAAATACATTTTCTGGCAAAACGCAACAGTGTTAACCGGTTAACGCCCTGGGTTAACCGGTTAACGCAGGCAAAACAGCACATTTTCACAAATTATAACAGTGTTAACCGGTTAACACCCTGGGTTAACCGGTTAACGCAGGCAAAACAGCAGTCCCTGCGCTAACACAAGGCAGAATGCAGAGTTCTCCGCATTTTCCGCCGTTGGAGGACTTCCGGACCTCCAATTCCAATTCCGTAAAAAGCTATACGTTCGTAAATTCACAACTAACCCAAACACATATTCAATTACAGCCTAAACACAGTTTCATCCAACGTAATTTTCCAGCATTCATAATCCCAATTAGGGTCAATTCAACGGCTATCACTACCCATGACATGTTAATCTATAATACCCATCAAACGACGATAAACCCCCCTTACCTGAGATAATCCGGCAATCTCTAAGCTTCAAGCTTTTCCGTTCTTCAACCTTTGCTCTCTAGCTCTTCCTCTTTGCCCTTTTCTCCTCTTCTCTGCAGCTTCTCCGTTTTCACGTAAAACCCTTTTAAAAAATGAAAACTCTTTTTCCTTATTCCAACTTATATATTTTCCAATAATTATTATTCCAAATAATAATAATAATAATAATAATCCAATAATTCAATTTATTTAATTAAATTATTAAATATATTATTAACTTAATTTAAATAATTCTCTTATTTTATTCGGGGTGTTACAACTCTCCCCCACTAAAAGAGTTTTCGTCCTCGAAAACATACCTCAAGCAAATAACTCCGGATAAGACTCCTTCATCTGACTCTCCAGTTATCAAGTCACATTGCCACCTGCTGGTCCTCCCCAAGCTACTTTCACTAAAGCAATCTCTTTACCCCGCAACTGCTTCAACTCTCGATCCTCAATCCTCATAGGCGATATTTCAACAGTCAGGTTATCTCTCACCTGTACATCATCTACTTGGATCACATGCGACGGATCATGAATGTACCTCCTCAACTGAGACACATGAAAAACCTCATGCAAATTCGCAAGTGACGGCGGTAAAGCGATACGATAGGCTACCGCTCCTATCCTCTCCAAAATCTGATAAGGACCAATAAATCGAGGTGTCAACTTCTTTGACTTCAAAGCTCGACCAACACCAGTTATCGGAGTAACACGAAGAAACACATGATCTCCCTCTTGAAACTCAAGTGACTTCCTTCTCTTGTCATGATAACTCTTCTGACGACTCTGAGCAATTCTCATCTTCTCCTGAATCATCTTAATCTTTTCCGTAGTTTGTTGAACAATCTCCGGTCCAACCACAGCACTCTCACCGGACTCATACCAACATAAAGGTGTCCGACATCTCCTACCATACAAAGCTTCAAACGGTGCCATACCAATACTCGAATGAAAACTATTGTTGTAGGTAAACTCAATCAAAGGTAAATAGCAATCCCAAGCACCTCCCTTCTCCAAAACACAAGCTCTCAAAAGATCCTCTAGTGACTGAATTGTCCTCTCAGTCTGACCATCAGTCTGCGGATGATATGCAGAACTCAATCTCAGCTTAGTTCCCAAAGCTCTCTGCAAACCTTCCCAGAACTTTGATGTAAATCTAGGATCTCTGTCCGAAACAATACTAGACGGAATACCATGCAAACTTACAATCTTCTCAATATACAACTCGGCTAATCTCTCTAACGGATAATCCATTCTGATCGGAAAGAAATGAGCCGACTTTGTCAATCTGTCAACAATCACCCAAATAGCTTCAAAATTCTTACTTGTCCTTGGTAAACCAGAAACAAAATCCATACTGATACTATCCCACTTCCACTCTGGAATAGCCAACGGTTGCATTAGCCCAGACGGCTTCTGATGCTCAATCTTTGACTTCTGACAAGTCAAACAGGAATAAACAAAACTCGCAATTTCTCTTTTCATTCTCGGCCACCAAAATAACTTTTTCAAATCATGGTACATCTTCGTAGCTCCAGGATGAATACTCAGACCACTACGATGTCCTTCTTCAAGAATACTCTTCTTAAGTTCGGTAACATCCGGAATACACACCCGCTTACCAAATTTCAGAATACCATTTTTATCAACTCTGAATTCACCACCTTGACCCTGATTCACCAGAGTCAACTTATCAACCAAAAGCACATCGGATTTCTGACCCTCTCTGATCTCATCCAGAATACCACTTGTTAACTTCAACATTCCCAATCTAACACTATTGTGAGTACTCTCACACACCAAACTCAAGTCTCTAAACTGCTCAATTAAATCCAATTCCTTAACCATTAGCATAGACATATGTAATGATTTCCGACTCAATGCATCAGCCACTACGTTTGCTTTACCCGGATGGTAATTCAAACCAAAGTCATAATCCTTCAGAAACTCTAACCATCTTCTCTGTCTCATATTCAGCTCTTTCTGATCAAACAAATACTTTAAACTTTTATGGTCACTGAAAACCTCAAATCTTGACCCATACAAGTAATGCCTCCATAACTTCAGAACAAATACCATAGCCGCCAACTCTAAATCATGCGTCGGATAGTTCCTCTCATGAACCCTCAGCTGTCTTGAAGCATAAGCTATAACCTGCTTATTCTGCATCAACACACCACCCAAACCCAACAATGAAGCATCACAGTAAACTTCAAATGGTTCCGACGGACTCGGTAATATCAGAATAGGAGCAGTAGTCAACCTCCTCTTTAACTCTTGGAAACCTCCTTCACATTTTGAGTCCCAAACAAACGCTTGCCCCTTCCTGGTCAACATCGTCAATGGTAACGCCATCTTAGAAAATCCTTCAATGAACTTCCTATAATAACCAGCCAAACCAAGGAAACTTCGAATCTCAGCAACAGACTTCGGAGCTTCCCACTTAGATACCGCTTCTATCTTAGAAGGATCAACAGCAACACCACCTCTTGAAATCACATGACCAAGAAAACTAACCTCTTCTAACCAAAATTCACACTTGGATAGTTTAGCAAATAACTTCTTTTCTCGTAGAACTCCCAAAACCACTCTCAAATGCTCAACATGCTCTTCTTCAGACTTCGAATACACCAAAATATCATCAATAAACACCACCACAAACTTGTCTAGGTACGGATGGAAAATCCTATTCATATACTCCATAAATACTCCAGGCGCATTAGTCACACCAAAAGGCATTACAGAATACTCATAATGTCCATACCTTGTTCTGAAAGCAGTCTTCTGAATATCCTCGGTTTTCACACGGATCTGATGATACCCAGATCTCAAATCTATTTTGCTGAACACACTTGCACCAACCAACTGATCCATCAAATCATCAATCCTCGGCAAAGGATACCGATTCTTGATCGTCACTTTATTCAGTTGCCTGTAGTCCACACACAACCTCATAGTACCTTCTTTCTTCTTAACCAATAGCACTGGTGCACCCCACGGTGACACACTCGGACGAATAAATTTCTTATCCAACAGATCTTCCAACTGACTCTTCAATTCAGTTAACTCAACAGCAGACATACGATACGGAGCCATCGATATCGGCCTAGTACCAGGTACCAAATCAATCGAGAACTCCACTTCACGCTCTGGTGGTAATTCATTCACCTCTTCAGGAAACACATCAGGAAAATCACACACCACTGCTAGATCGCCAACCACCAGTTTATCTTTAGCCTCCAGAGTCGCTAACAGCATAAACAACTCCGCCCCATCTGCTACTTCCTCATTCACCTGCCTGGCTGATAGAAACAAACTCTTTCCTTCTTCGATCTCAGGAAATATCACAGTCTTATCAAAACAGTTAATAGAAACTCGGTTAAACACCAACCAGTTCATTCCCAAGATAACATCAATCTGCACTAGTGGAAGACACACTAGGTCCATCCCAAATTCTCTACCAAAAATACTCAAAGGACAATTTAAACAAACCGAAGTAGTAGTCACTGAACCCTTCGCAGGAGTATCAATCACCATACTACCAAACATCTCAGATATCTCTAACTTAAGTTTCACAGCACAATCCAAAGATATAAAGGAATGAGTCGCACCTGTGTCAATAATAGCTACAAGAGGAAAGCCATTAATATAACACGTACCTCGGATAAGTCTGTCCTCACTGGAGGTTTGAGTTCCGGTCAATGCGAACACCCTCCCCGTCTGAGATTTCTTTGGCTTCTGACACTGACTTCCAATATGCCCTTCTTCGCCACAATTAAAACAAATCACTTCCTTGTGCTTGCAATCAGCTATTGCATGACCAATCTTACCACAGCGAAAACACCTCTTTACTTCAGCAGTGCATACATTACTCTTATGACCAGCCTGACCACATTTGAAGCAAACTATACCAGCAGGAGCACCTCCCCCACTAGCCCTCTGAGCCGGAGCAGCTCTTTGCTTCCCTTTTCCAGCTGGAGCATCATACGGCTTGCCACGGTTTTGATGTTGCTTGCCTCTGCGATCACTGACAACCTTGTAATGAGCATTATTGTCTTCTTCAAATATCCTGCAGCTATCAACCAATTCAGTAAAAATGCGTATCTTCTGATACCCAACAGCCTTCTTAATTTCAGAGCGCAGTCCATTTTCAAACTTGATGCACTTTGAAAATTCAGCACCAGCACCAGTGTAATGAGGATAAAATTTGGACAGCTCCACAAATTTCGTAGCATAATCAGTGACAGACATGCTTCCTTGCTTCAGCTCAAGGAACTCAATTTCCTTCTTACCACGAACATCTTCCGGATAATACTTTCTCAGAAATTCCCTACGGAATACATCCCAAGTAATGGCTTCACCTGCCACGGTCAACCTCTCGTGAGTCTCTAGCCACCAGTCATCAGCTTCGACTGCTAGCATGTGAGTACCATACCGAACCTTCTGAGCTGGAGTGCAATCCATAACACGGAAGATTCTCTCAATCTCTTTCAACCATCCCAAGGCTGCATCTGGATCATGCTTCCCTTTAAACACCGGCGGATTCTCTCTCTGAAAAGTCGCCAAGCTACGTGATCCAGCATCACCACCAGCATTTGGCAAGTTCTGCACAGCTTGTGCCATCGCTTGCATTGCGGCAGCCATTGCAGTGTCATTCCTTCCAGCCATTTCAACTTATCACTACAACACAACTTAAAAGTTAGACTAGTAACAATTACACAATTGTTAGACAGTAACGACACGACAACTGGCCGGACAGACCGACCTGCTCTGATACCACTAATGTAACACCCTTCTAAAATACCCCAATTATTTAATAACAACAACAATATTTATATCAGAGTAATCATGCACCAAGGGTGTCACACAACATTTCACACCATAATAACTGTCATGCTCTTTATTTAATCAAAACAACATTTTTGCAAAATTCGCAGCGGATAGAATCAACCAACCATTCAAAACATATAATGTTTTACAGGTAAAAATGTTCAACAATCAACAGTAAACAATTAAAACATCCCGTCCCGATGTTACATCTATCAGAGCACGACCCACTACGTAGACTACACTAGACTCCAGGCACTAGCTTCTACTCACTCACTGCTCGTTACCTGAAAAATAGTTGTAAGGGTGAGTTCCTCAATCGATATAACAAACATTATAAATTTTCATGTTATGTTAAGTAAATTTACACGTTAATCACCCTAATCATATCCTGCATTCAGTAACGGCACATCAACTCAAATATCATACTCAATAACAACGTAAAATGCAACTCAATAACAACATAAAATGCAACTCAAATGAGACTCGACTCGTCATGCATGTGGTACCAATCGGAGTAAAACTCCCAACTTAAAATCATTGCCATTTTAGTGGGCATCAAGGCATAAGCCTTCAACTTTCAACTTAAAATTTTGCCAATCCAGGCCAACGTGGTGTGAGCAAAGCTCCGATTTTTGCCAATCCAGGCCAACGTGGTGTGAGCAAAGCTCCGACTTAATGCATATGAATGTACATGGCATACACGACTTTAAATTCCGACAACATAATAATAACAGCAACACAACAATGTTTTCAACATAATCAACTTATAATCAACGTTGGCTCATCAAGCCTACAACTCAGTATTTTCAACAACTTAACACAACTTATCAACATATTTATATCACCACTTCATAACATAAACTCAACAAAATTACTCATCGAAATCAACGAGAATATGCCAATCACCAATTATGTTCACAACATTAAAATATCAAATTTTCCAATTTCCAACAGTGTTAACCGGTTAACGCCCTGGGTTAACCGGTTAACGCAGGACAAAAATACATTTTCTGGCAAAACGCAACAGTGTTAACCGGTTAACGCCCTGGGTTAACCGGTTAACGCAGGCAAAACAGCACATTTTCACAAATTATAACAGTGTTAACCGGTTAACACCCTGGGTTAACCGGTTAACGCAGGCAAAACAGCAGTCCCTGCGCTAACACAAGGCAGAATGCAGAGTTCTCCGCATTTTCCGCCGTTGGAGGACTTCCGGACCTCCAATTCCAATTCCGTAAAAAGCTATACGTTCGGAAATTCACAACTAACCCAAACACATATTCAATTACAGCCTAAACACAGTTTCATCCAACGTAATTTTCCAGCATTCATAATCCCAATTAGGGTCAATTCAACGGCTATCACTACCCATGACATGTTAATCTATAATACCCATCAAACGACGATAAACCCCCCTTACCTGAGATAATCCGGCAATCTCTAAGCTTCAAGCTTTTCCGTTCTTCAACCTTTGCTCTCTAGCTCTTCCTCTTTGCCCTTTTCTCCTCTTCTCTGCAGCTTCTCCGTTTTCACGTAAAACCCTTTTAAAAAATGAAAACTCTTTTTCCTTATTCCAACTTATATATTTTCCAATAATTATTATTCCAAATAATAATAATAATAATAATCCAATAATTCAATTTATTTAATTAAATTATTAAATATATTATTAACTTAATTTAAATAATTCTCTTATTTTATTCGGGGTGTTACATAAAACTTCTTAGGCTTTTGTTCGCTTTTTAGCCAGTGCTTTGGATAAATAAAAGTGCGATGGCGACTCGAATTCATTGTATGCTTTGCTTATGGTTTAATCAATAAATCATATAGCGACGAATACACCGCTACAGATACGTAGGCACAAGATGCGATGTCTTGTCGAGTTCTTTTTGACTGACAACTAACAACTAATCCTAGTCTATTTTTGCCCTCGTTGCGATTCTTTTCTCTCGCCCTCGTTGCGATCGAGACCTTCCCTTTCTCTTGCCCTAGTTACAATCGAGACCCTTGTTCCCGTAGTTAGCCGAACTACTGTTTGCTCTGATTCTCATTCCAGATGAGATACGTAGGCATAAGACGCGATGTCTTAGCGAGCACACTTCTCTTTAACCCATAGGTCGCCGAGCTACGAAGACTCTAATTCTCATGTTCAGATGAGATACGTATGCAGTGGATGCGACATCCGTGCGAGTCATTTTCTTTTGACCCCTTTCTTTTATTAAATAGTACATTAGATAAACACACACCCTTTAGACAAGAACAACAAGAGTGGATCTCGTAGAGTACTACGGATGCGTAGGGGTGCTAATACCTTCCCTTTGCATAATCGACTCCCGAACCCAAGATTTGGTTGCGAGACCTTGTCTTTTCCTTTCCTTTCTCCAGGTTTACTTCGAGCGTTTCCTTTCCCTCCTTTGGGATAAATAACGCACGGTGGCGACTCTTCTGTCATTTCTTTTTCGCCGGTTGTTTTTCGCACCCTATATTTTTTAGGCTGCGACACATCTCATGCCAATCTTTGTACGTAACAACCATCTTCTGGACAATCTTCTTGATATTCTTGTTAGCAGCTTCAACAACCCCATTCATCTTGGGTCTATAAGGGGAAGAATTATGATGTGCAATCTTGAACTCGCTACACAGCTCTTTCATCATCTGGTTGTTCAAGTTAGATCCATTATCAGTAATGATCTTATCTGGCACACCATAACGGCATATGAGTTGATTCTTGATAAACTTCACAACCACCTGCCTAGTCATGTTTGCATATGACGCTGCTTCAACCCACTTGGTGAAGTAATCAATTGCTACGAGAATAAATTTGTGTCCGTTGGACGCTTTCGGCTCTATCATGCCAATCATGTCAATTCCCCACATGGAGAAAGGCCATGGTGATGAAATCACATTCAGAAGTGTCGGCGGGATATGAATCTTGTCCGGATGAATCTGACACTTGTGGCATTTCTTTACGTATTTGCAGCAGTCAGACTCCATTGTCAGCCAATAGTAGCCTGCTCTCAACATCTTTCTAGCCATGGCATGTCCATTGGAATGAGTACCAAATAAACCCTCATGGACCTCAGTCATCAACAGGTCTGCTTCGTGTCTATCCACGCATCTGAGCAGAATCATGTCAAAATTCCTCTTATAAAGCACATCGCCATTAAGGTAGAAACTGCCTGATAATCTCTTTAAAGTCTTTCTATCTTTCACAGATGCCCCGGGTGGGTAAATCTGACTTTGAAGAAAACACTTGATATCATAATACCATGGCTTATCATCCTTCACTTCTTCAACTACAAATACATGAGCTGGTCTGTCCAAGCGCATCACAGTGATATTGGGAACTTCAGTCCAGAGTCTCACCACGATCATTGAAGCAAGTGTAGCAAGAGCATCTGCCATCCGATTCTTATCTCGAGGAATATGATGGAAGTCAACCTCAGTAAAGAATGTTGAAATCCTCCTCGCATAATCTCTATATGGGATGAGGCCAGGCTGATTCGTCTCCCATTCACCCTTAATCTGATTAACAACAAG
This sequence comes from Lathyrus oleraceus, assembly GCF_024323335.1. NCBI lineage: Eukaryota > Viridiplantae > Streptophyta > Magnoliopsida > Fabales > Fabaceae > Lathyrus > Lathyrus oleraceus. The sequence goes on along the minus strand of NC_066583.1, from coordinate 439,097,088 downwards.
GGCCGAATCATCATAAACATCAAGATGTTTGATCCTAAGGTCAATACATTCTTCTAGTCCCATGGTACAGGCCTCATACTCAGCCATATTATTCGTGCATTTGAAAGTTAGCCTTGCTGTAAAAGGAAAATGTGTGCCCTGAGGAGTAATAGTCACTTCCCCAATACCATTTCCATATTGATTTACAGCGCCATCAAATACCATGCTCCATCGGGACCCAGGCTCTGGCCCTTCATCAAGCGTAGGATCATCGCAATCTTTCATCTTCAAATACAAAATCTCCTCATCTGGGAAGTCGTATTGAACTGACTGATAATCCTCAATTGGTTGATGTGCCAAGTGGTCAGCCAAGATACTACCTTTAATAGCTTTCTGAGCTCGATACTCAATATCATACTCAGATAACAACATCTGCCAACGGGAAATCCTCCCAGTTAAAGCATGCTTCTCAAAGATATACTTGATTGGATCCATTTTGGATATCAACCAAGTTGTATGATTCAACATATATTGGCGTAAGCACTTAGCAGCCCAAGCCAAAGCACAACATGTCTTCTCAAGCATCGAGTATCGAGACTCACAATCGATGAACTTCTTACTCAGGTAGTAGATGGAATATTCTTTCTTTCCTGTCTCGTCTTGCTGACCAAGGACACAACCCATTGAATCTTCAAGAACTGTCAGATACATAATCAAGGGTCTCCCTTCCACATGCGGGGACAAAATCGGAGGCTCGGACAGATACTCTTTAATACTGTCAACGGCTTTTTGGCAATCCTCGGTCCAATCATGACGCTGATCTTTCCGGAGGAGCTTGAATATCGGCGCACATGTGGAAGTCATGTGGGATATAAATCTGGAAATATAATTCAAGCGGCCAAGAAAACCTCGGACTTGCTTCTCAGTTTTGGGCGCAGACATCTCTTGTATTGCTTTGACCTTTGCAGGATCAACCTCAATACCTCTTTCACTGACAATAAAGCCTAATAACTTGCCGGAACGGACTCCAAATGTACACTTATTAGGATTCAGACGAAGCTTATACTTCCTCAAACGCTGAAACAGCTTCAACAAGTGCTCTACATGTTCAACTTCCGTTCTCGACTTTGCAATCATATCATCAACATATACCTCGATCTCCTTGTGCATCATATCATGAAACAAGGTAGTCATAGCACGTTGATACGTGGCTCCGGCGTTCTTCAAACCGAAGGGCATCACTCGATAACAGAATGTTCCCCAAGGTGTGATGAAAGTTGTCTTCTCCATATCCTCGGGTGCCATCTTAATCTGATTATATCCGGAAAATCCGTCCATAAACGAGAAGACATTGAATTTAGTTGTATTATCTACCAACATATTAATATGTGGTAAAGGGAAATCATCTTTCGGACTAGCTTTATTCAAGTCTCTATAGTCCACACACATTTGGACTTTTCCATCTTTCTTAGGCACAGGCACAATATTGGCCACCCATTGAGGATATGTAGAAGTCACCAGAAACCCCACATCAATTTGCTTCTGAACTTCTTCTTTGATCTTCACTGCCATATCGGGATGAGTTCTTCTGAGCTTCTGCTTCACTAGCACACACTCAGGCTTCAAAGGCAGGAAATGTTGCACGATATCAGTATCCATACCAGGCATGTCTTCATATGACCAGGAAAAGACGTCGACGTATTCTCGTAATAACTCAATCAACCCCTTCTTAACAGATTCTTCCAAGAGTGCCCCAATCTTCACTTCTCGTACACAATCTTCAGACCCCAAGTTGATTGTTTCCAAATTCTCAAGATGTGGCTGAATGATCTTCTCTTCGTGCTCAAGTAGACGGGTAATCTCGTCAGGAATCTCTTCAACATCATCTTCTTCAACTTCAAATACAGGGAACTCAAAGTTGGGAGATGGTGTTGGATCATTATGTTCAATGGGTTTGATCAACCTGCATAATGATTTTGGATATAAAGAGATTTTAGAATTCAAACAAGACAAATCATTATGCAGATGAAAAGATTGATTTTATTCTATTTTTAAGGTTTTATGTGATCACCAATTTCATGCAAAAAGCAAAAAGTGAAAATAATTGGAAAAACAAACATTTAACATGAATTTATTGAATGAAAATATCATTGTATTTATGAGCCAACAATGTCATCACTCCTCCTTTTGGCATGGGAGAAGGGTTTTTGAACAAAATGAACATTACGTTGAATTATGGACGACTGTTGGAACATCAACAGCGACCCAGATATTGCAGACCCCTCCAGGGATGACAAAGTTGCCAGAATCTTCCTCTGCATCCTCTTCCACAATAGCAGCAGCTTCCTCGTCTTGGACGGCGTGGACGAACCCATTGTTGGTGTAAGCCCTAGAGGCCAATACTTTTGGTACTTGTATCGAATTATTTGAAGGCATTTTCTTTATTATGGTTGATTAATAAAGTCCCTGGAATAGATAGTCCGTTTAATGTATTAAGTGTGACTTAATCATGAGAACACATTAAACATAAGGACACTATTCTTAAAGTATCCGTAGTCGAGCTTTAGTGTGAAGTGGGATAACATTAAAGCATTAAGACTATTATGTTTGTAGACTGATGATCACATCTCATGGATCATGGATAAAGAGTTATCAAGTCTTAAACATAGGTATGAATATTAGGAGTAATATTTATACCGGATTGACCCGCTATGAGAATACTATATAGAAAGTTATGCAAAGTGTCATAAGTTATTCTCATGGTGATAATAGTGTATACCACTCTTCGACCTGAAACCACTATGGATCCTAGATGTAGAGTCGAGTGCTTTGTTGCTGATCCAACGTTGTCCGTAACTGGATAACCATAAAGACAGTTGATGGGTACTCCACAAAGCATGCTGAGGGACATGAGTGTCCTAGATGGAATTTGCCCATCCTGCGTAACAGGATAAATGTCTATGGGCCCAATATTGAACTGGGCAAGGGTGACACGGTCTATACCTTGTGTTCAATATAGACATAAGGGCAAAGGGGTAATTATACACATAATTATTATCACATGAGGTTTTGTCAGATCACATGACATTTTCGTGACTTGGGTAGCAGTGATGTGTTGCTAGATACCGCTCACTGTTTATTATGTTAAATGCGTGATTTAATATAATTGCCAACGCCGTGAAAACCTATAGGGTCACACACAAAGGACGGATTGATGAGAGATAGAGTAACTAAGGAACACCGTAAGGTACGGTGCACTTAAGTGGGAGACGAAATATGGTAAGGTACCAAATACTTAAGTGATTTTGGTCATATTATAAGATATGGGCCAAAATACACTTAAGTGGGCTTTTTTAGCTTGAAGCCCACACAAGTGGTTCTATAAATAGAACGCCTTGGGTAGAAGCATTGTCACTCCAATCCACTCAGACAGAAATTCAAGTAGAGACTTAGAATTTTGTTTCTATCTTTCTCTCACTCAAAGCCTTCATTCATAACAGCTAGCACTGCGATTGAAGGAATCCGTTCGTGTGGACTGAGTAGAGACGTTGTCATCGTTCAACGTTCGTGATCGCCCCGTGGATCTGTATCAAAAGTTTTGACCATTATCAGAGATCTGCACCAAAGGTTTGAATCGCCACAAGAGGTAACGATTCTATCACTGATCATGCCCATTCGTAAGGATCACTAAATGGAGAAATTTTTAAATTCCGCTGCGCCTTGGATGGCAATTCTCCTTCAGTGGTATCAGAGCCACTTACGAAACCATGAATCTGATAACTGTTTTTGTTCTATAATAATATGATTAAAGACAGAATGAATCAAAGGTTAAATTGAGATCGATCAAGTTACATATATGTGATATATGTAATCCTGATGCAAAATACATTATATATGATATAGTGTTCTCGTTTCGTTCATTCAAACCCTCAATGATTGTTTTCCTTTGAGCGATCAATGGTCGTTTGCTTCTTGATCCGACATTAGTATGGTGAAGCAATGACGTGTTGATCAATCATACTGAATTAACAATCGAGATGTGTTTGACGGTCTGAAATTGGTGCGTCAGGGTTAGTGACGGCACAAGGGTTGTGTTGTCAGAGAGTTATGCGATTGGGGTTTGACTGCACAAGAGTTGTGTGTTCTAAACACTTTTCCGAACAGTGTTAACCGGTTAACACATAGGGTTAACCAGTTAACGAGAAACTGAATACAGCCTTCTAAACATTTTTGGAACAGTGTTAACCGGTTAACGCATATGGTTAACCGGTTAACGGAATGCGAAATAAATTTTTTGAGATTTTCAAACAGTGTTAACCGGTTAACGCATTTGGTTAACCGGTTAACGCAAGGCGGAAAACAGTTTTCCAAGACATTTTCAAACAGTGTTAACCGGTTAACGCATATGGTTAACCGGTTAACACAAGGCAGAAAGGAATTTTCTAAAAGTTTTCAAACAGTGTTAACCGGTTAACGCATATGGTTAACCGGTTAACGCAAGAAAAAATTCACCCGTTCGGCTAGAAAAAGTGCTTTGAAGTATCAAGTGTTGATACGAAAAACAACGTCAATTTTAAATGAATTGTTCATTAAAATTTTCGAGCAGGGGCGCTGCCCCCTTGACCCCTGTCCGCTGAACGGTCAGCGGAACCACCGTCCGCTGACCGGGCAGCGGAATACCCGTTCCCGTTGTCCGGGCAGCGGACCCCCGGCTAACTCTGTGTAGTGTGATCGGTCGTCGAAATTTAATTTGATTTTAATTAATTAAAGGAATTAATAATAATAATAAAGTGTTTATTATTGTCTTGTGGTGATCGGTTATGGCCTTAGTTTTCCTTTGTTTTGTTTTGGGTTTTTAAAATACGACCTGCGTGTCGTGCCTCTCTCTTAATCTCCCAAATTTAACTTCTTTTCTCATCTCACTCCCACGTATGTAAAACGAGTTTCTTTCATGTAATGTAATGATATGAAGAAAGCAAAGAAGTCAGTGCCAAAGGAGGACAACCTTGAAGATCTTGCTTGGAGAAGCTTAGATCGTTGTAGGTTAGCTTAGGTTCTCTCATTGGCTTGGGAGAACAATTGCGCTAGGGGCCATAACTGTTTCATTATGTATGTATGTATGTTGATGCATGTGAATGTATGTTGATGCATGTGAGAGACGGTTTATATGATAAACAAGCCGGTGAGATCAGAAAAATTGCAATTCCCTCAAATTAAATATTAAGTTTATGCTTTCCAAGTTTTAACACTCACCAAGACTAGTAATGGATAATGTAGGTTTCGCCTACGCGAGGTGCATGATCTATATATTAGTAAGGTGCGATGGGATAATTGTAATATCCAACTGTTAAAACAATGGGTCAAACTTAACTAAACAAATTATGAGAATATTATATATGTTTGCTTTCCAGGTTTTAGCACTCATCAAGACTGGTATCGAATAATGTAGGTTTCGCCTACGCGAGGTGCATGTTTTGTATTAGTTAAGGTGCGATGGGATAATTGTAATATCCAACTGCTAAAACGATGAGTTAAACTTGATTATAATTTTCTTATATATGTTTAGAAGCAAGAGTTGGGAATAAGCCATATGATGGATTGGAATAAGGAGTTATTCACCCAACTGAAATTTTCGAGAGTTGTATGAGATACAATTGGAAGGAGTTCCTACCTAAATAACCTAGTTTTGTGTAATCCGCCTACGCGGACTTAGAACGAAGTGAAATATGGATCTCGACCCACTAGAAAATCTTCCAACGGGATATTCCGAATCAAATGATGAGGGTCATTTGTTTTGAGTAAAATAGTGGGAGCATGTTTAATTAAAGGCCTAATTAAATATGTCAATGATACTTATATTTTCATTAATCCTTATGTAGATTACCATGACAGCAAACACCTCTAACAACATCCTGCGATCAATCCTTGATAAGGAAAAATTGTCTGGGACAAATTTTCTGGATTGGCACCGAAACCTGAGGATTGTCCTCAAACATGATAAAAAGCTGTATGTCTTGGAGACACCTGTTCCTGAAGAGGAACCTCCTAGTTCTGCACCTAAGGCAGAAAGAGATTCTTATAAGAAGCATGTCGATGATGTCAATGAAACTGCTTGTCTCATGCTGGCTACCATGAACTTAGAATTGCAAAAGCAACATGAGAACATGTCAGCATTCGATATGATCGAACACCTGAAGTTTCTCTATCAAGAGCAAGCAAGGCATGAGAGGTTTGAAGTTTCAAAAGCCCTTTTTCAAAGCAAGTTAGCTGAGGGAGCCCCTGTAGGTCCCCATGTACTCAATATGATTGGGTATGTGGAAAACCTTGAGAGATTGGGTTTTCCCCTCGAAAAGGAACTTGCAACTGATTTGATCTTGCAATCGTTGCCAGATAGTTTCAGTCAATTTGTCCTAAATTTCAATATGATTGATATGGACAAATCTCTTCCTGAACTGCTCGCCATGTTAAGAACTGCCGAGCAGAATCTGAAGTCAAAAGGGAAGTCCATTCGGATGATCGGAAATGGAAAGAGACAGAACAAAAGGCCCACTAAGCAGAGTGATAAGGGGAAGGGCAAGGAAGTTGCCAATCCCAGACCCACTGCTTCTTTGAAGCCTAGTGGAGGTATAGCAAAAGAAGGCACATGCTTCCATTGCGGTAAGACCGGACACTGGAGAAGGAACTGCCCAAAGTATCTGGAAGATAAGAAGAATGGAGTAGAGACTTCAACTTCAGGTATTTTTGTTATTAAATTATCTACTTCTGCATCATGGGTATTAGATACTGGATGCATTTCTCACATTTGTACAAATGTGTAGGAACTAAAAAGGAGTAGAGATTTGGCAAAAGGTGAAGTCGACCTACGAGTTGGCTATGGAGCAAAGGTTGTTGCTTTAGCCGTAGGAACTTTTGTTTTGACTTTACCTAGTGGTTTAATAATTCAGTTAGAGAATTGTTATTATGTACCTGCAATTAGCAGGAATATTATTTCCATTGCTTGTTTGGACAAGTTTGGTTTTTTCATTTATAATAAAGAACAATTGTTGCTCAATTTATTTGAATGATATATTCTATGCTACTGCACAAATGAACAATGGACTATATGTCCTTGATCTTGAAATGCCTATTAATAACATTAATACAAAAGGGTGAAACCTAACGAGTCAAAACCAACTAGGTAAGAATATTAAAACTCTTCGATCAGATCGAAGTGATGAGTATTTAATCCTAGAGTTTGATGACCATCTGAAAGAGTGTGGGATCCTATCCCAACTTACTCCTCCTGGAACATCCCAATGGAAGGGTGTATCTGAGAGAAGAAATTGAACCCTGTTGGACATGGTCCGATCCATGATGAGTCACACCAATCTTCCAAACTCCTTTTGAGGACATACACCATTGACATCAGCTTACACACTTAATCGTGTTCCATCCAAAAGGTTGAAAAGACACCATATGAGATATGGAGTGGTAAGAGACCACATATGTCTTACATGAAGATTTGGGGTTACGAAGTTTATGTGAAACGACAAATTTCAACTAAGCTTAAGCCCAAATCTGATCAATGCTTATTTGTGGGGGTATCCTAAAGAAACAAGAGGATATTACTTCTACAATCCTTCGGAGGGCAAAGTGTTTGTCGCTCGAACTGGTGTTTTCCTAGAAAAGGATTTTAAATTCCAAAGGAACCAGTGGGAGGAAAGTAGAGCTTGAAGAAATTCAAGAATCACAAAGCATCGATACACCTATGGAGGAATTAGAGCAGGAAACACAAGTAGTTGTGTAAGAGCAGCCTGCTCAAGTAGAACAAGACCAGCGTAGGTCAGGCAGGATATGTCACCTACCTGAGATATATGGATATCTGATCAAGGAGATGTATTACTCATGGATCAAGATGAGCATGTGACCTACTCATGGAATCTTCGTTTTGATGAAACAGTAAAACTGTATGGATTCATCAAGAACGAAGATGAGACTTGTGTCTACAAGAAGGTTATGGGAGCATGATCGTATTCCTGGTATTATATGTAGATGACATATTACTCATTGGAATCGATATCCCTACCCTGCAACAAGTAAAGTCTTGGTTGGGGAAATGCTTTTCTATGAAGGACCTAGGTGAAGCAGCCTATATATTAGGAATCAAAATCTATAGAGATAGATCACAAAACTGCTTGGCCTAAGTCAGAGTACATACATAGACAAAGTGCTGAGACGCTTTAATATGAATGATTCCAATCTGGTTATGTGTTTTGCTTAAATGGTGGCACTGTGAGCTTGAAAGGTTCAACGCAAGATGCAGTTGCTGATTCTACAACTGAGGCCGAGTATATTGCTGCCTTAAGTGCAGCAAAGGAAGCTGTTTGGATCAATAAACTTGGCATAGTCCCTAGCATTGTGGATCCCATTGGTCTCTATTATGATAATAATGGTGTTATCGCACAAGCTAAGGAGCCTAGATCTCACCAACGATCCAAACACATACTTAGGCGTTGTGCGAAAATATGTAAAGTACCTACACTTGACAATGTTGCTGACCCACTGACAAAGCCTCTTGCGCAGCAGAAGCATGATGGCTGTAACACCTCAAAATTTGCCCTCCTCTCTTGGGACTAGCTAACATATTGCATATCATTCATTTTTAGGTCATTAGGAATTGCATATTGCATATCATGTGGTTACATTGTGCCAGCCATACTCCCAAGTCTTGGTCAGAAGATGAGGAAGTCAAAGTGCAAGTTAGGGTTTCATTGGACTGGTCATTAATCATCTGAGGATGTGGAGGTCCAAATTAGGGTTTTGTGATTCTCAAGGAGATTGGTCTTCATCTTGTTTACAATGATTCATCATCATCATCATGGTTTGATTTCATCAAATGTTGAAGCTGATTCCTTGAGATTAGGGTTTTGACCACTGGTCAACCCTAATCAGTTGCATTGGGCCAATCAGGGCATGATCAGGAGATGGGGTCTATGATGGATATGAGGATCATCATATGATTTTATGGAGCTTATTGAGGCTAGGGTTTCACCCTTGAGCCATTTCATCAGAGGATTGGGGCTCAATTGGATCTATGCATTGCCAAATTCATCTGTTAGTGAAAAAGTCAACTGTGGTCAACTGTGCAGGATTTTATGGATTTGGAGGTGGAATTGAGTTGGATACACTTCATTCATGTTGAAACAAGTGCTATTTGACATTTCAAAGCTTAAGAATGAAGAAAATCAAGTCAGGACAAAAACTGCCAAAAATAGAAAGTGACTTGTAATAGAAGTTTCCAAAAATGGAAAGTTTTGACCTCAAAATTACATGTCCAAAGAAGCTCCAAATGAAAATTTGTTCAACATGAAAGTTGTAGATCTTGGTCTCACCTTTCCAAAAAGTCCAAGAACTTGAAAATCCCATGTATGGTTGGCAAGTTATGGTCCATTCAATTTCAAAAATGACCCATAATCAGAGGGGCATAACTTCCACGTGGAGTGTCCAAATTGAGTGATCTTTTTATGTGCAAACTCCATTTGATATGTACTTTCATGGTGCATAATTGGAATTCATCAAAAATGGTCAATGCAAAAAGTCAATTTTCAAGTGTACAGTTAAAAATCCAGGGGCAAAATGGTCCAACTTGAGAAATAATGAGAATTTTGGAATGGGGATTTTTGCAACACCTCACAAATGCAATTTGAAAATGGTTGGAATGGTCATAACATGTCAAGATCTCATATTTGAACAAGTCACTTTTGAAATGCACTTTGAAAGTATACAATTTGCCATGACATAGTGAAAATGCAAATTACACATCCAATGGCCATGGAACAAGTTGCAACAGATCACACATGTCATTTTGAAAGTGTGTGAGCTGTCAAATGAGCTGTCATTGGCCTGTGGTGAAATGGCATTTTTGCCCTTGCTTTGAAAATGACATTTTTGCTAATCACTTGCACTTTTGCTAATTCATGATTAAGGATGTAATTAGTTGGAAGTATAAATTCTTAATTGTAACTAACTTTGATCACAATTACAATTCACAAGAAATTTCAACCAATTTTCCCTCCAAATTCTCCAAAATCCTCAAGAACACACAAGAGCAAAAATCCACAAATCTCCTCCAATTCTCCATCAAATCACGATTTTCTTTTTGATTCAATCTCCAATCATCTTCTTCTTGATCTGTTTTGACAAAACCACTGCTAACAACACCAAATCCGTGGCTGTTCTTCATCATGCTCAACTATGGAGTTTTGTGAATTCTTCTTCCTGGATCGCGATTGAGCTAAGGCAACTTCTCCATTCAACCTAAGGAAGCTTGGCACGCATCTGTTTGAGGTTCTCACGTCCAGAAACATCAAGAACAACAACTGTCTTCAATTTGAGGTTAGTTTTCGAATCTCATGGTTTCTTGAATTGAGACATGCTTATTGTAGATCATTACATGTAGATCATCCTGATGTGTATAGTTTGTGAAATGGATGATTGTAGAGAGAGATATCGCGATTAGAAGAATTGATGCCAAAACCTAATGTGTTCGATTCAGGAAATTTAGGAACAATTAGGATGATTCATGTACATATTTGAGATCTACGCATTGAGACCTTTCCAACGGATATAAGTTTGTAAATTTTCATTGAGATTTGTTATTCTTGTGTTCATATGATTTCTGGAGAAAGCGTGATGAAGATGATAGCAATTCTGGAAATTTGTTACGTTTGATTCGCTTGGCTCGGTTTCGTTTCAAACTCAGTGTTTCCCGCGCCTGGATTGGCTTAATTACCGTTTTGCCATTAATTCAACTAATTTAATAATAACAATTGAATAATTATTTAAAAATCAACCAAATCTTAGAAAATTCATAAAAAAATATTGGCTAATCAGAAAATTATGAGGATTTTTTTGTTAGTTCCCAATTTTTCCCTAGTTTTTTATGAGCATGATTTTACAAGTTGTGCATGGTGAATTGTTGACTTGGACTATAGAACTTTGACTTGTGTGTATTTTTTACATGTTTTGCCATTTTCAATGTGAAATGCTCATACATTAAAAGAAATTCCTGAAATTTTTTGAGCTCATTCTGGACATGTTGATGGTGATTTACATATAAAGTTTGTGATTTTTGGATACCTGATGATTGAGTTATGATTTTTTGAATCTAGGTGTGACAATTTGTGTCACACCTAGCTAGGTCAACTTTCTGGATTTATTTGCATGACCTAGAGATGTTGGATTGGATTGAAATTTTGCATGGATGATTGTGGATATGTTGAAATGTTATATGAATTTTTCTGGATTTTTCTATGGCATTTTCAATTTGATTGATATTTTTCTTCTCTGTTGGCTCATTGTGCAAGCTTATATGACACATGTTTGTATATCTTGTGTGAAATTCTCATATGGTTTTGGATGAATGTGACATTTGGTATGCTGGTTGTAGACACATTGTAGGACATCCCTGTTTTGGTCCCATTCATTTCTTAATTGATTTCATTGATTTATGAATTTTTGAAGTGAATGCATGTGTTGATGCTATGAATTGGCTTGAATAATTGTGTCTGTATTTCTTAATTTTCATTGACCTAGTTTCTTTTGTCCAATTGAGCTGAAAATTGACATGCTATACCTTGAATGTGTCCTGTTTAGGTGTGAATTATTTGAGGATATTTGGAGTTGTTTTGGTATGCTTTTTATTGAAGTCATTCTGTTTGGACATTTGATGTTGCATTGGACCTAGTTTGTACCAAATTGTGCATAAAATGAATAGGGTGAATGATATGAGTATGGGATCAATTGCATTGGCTTTTGATTTGTGTTAATTTGGTTTTGGTTAAGAATTGTTTGCTGTTTAGAATTTTTTCTCCCTTTTGGACCCTAGGCTTGGCCTAGTGGTCCAGTTTCTCACATTTGGTTTGACTTTTCAGGATGAAATGCACAAAGCTTAAGGAGAATGCTTCAAGTCAATTAAATTGAGATTGTTGGATGTTTTGAACTAATTTGACTTTGTTTTGTAGGTTGTGAAGCTGGAGCTTGGGCTTATAGCTTGCATTTGTGTGCAATGACTTGTGTTGTCTGTATAGATTAACATTTGCTGTTTACTGTTTGTTTGTCTGAGTACTGATGATACTTGATTGATTTCAGGTACATTTAGTCGCTTACAGTTCTTTAAGAACTTGCTTGCTGCTGCTTGGTTTTTAAACCACTTGAGGTAGGACTTCTATTCTTCATGTAGTCTGGAAGACCCGGCCTGTTACTTGGCCGGGCAACTGTCTGAAGTCCTCCTTAAGAGGCGATGTTTGTGATTGTTTACATTTGTGCCAGGCAGGTAAAGACCTCTATGAGGCAATTGGTGGAAGCCAAGGGATATGCAATCTATCCCCCACTATTCTGTGAGTCGTCCCTCTGCTCACACGGCTGTGTGTTGATGCATTGGGACACAAACCCAAGATCCTGTGCTGTTGCACAATCGAGTCAGAGTCTTTGAGCGTAGAAGGGTCCCTCCATTCTGGACCCACGCTCCTTTGTCAGAAGCTCTCCCTGGTCAGGGATAAGAGCTGTGAGGTCTCATCCTCACTTCACCCTTTCATCTGCTTCACCTTAGCCTCGTAATGGCAAGGTTAAGAGCGAATACTACCCATGTACAGATGACTTGCTTCGGCAGTCAAACCCATTGTGTGAGCCTCACTTGATTGGTTATAGTGTGTGATATGTGAATATTTGTTTGAAATGCTTGTTTTGATTTGTATGCTTGTATGCTTGCTTTCTTCCTGGATAGGATTAGCTTGCAGTTGAGCAAGTAGGTAGAAACCTGAACGTAGGGTAATGATGCATGACAACACTAGGCTCGAGTACAGCTCCCTGGTAGTGTGTCTTCCCTTGGTTTCTGGCTAGATTTTCTTTCCCTTGAGGGGGAACTACATCGCCCTGATCCTTGTTCCAGACGAGGTATGTAGGCAGGTGGTCGTGCGAGACCGCTCCGGGCACTTTTTTTTCTTTTTGTGTGTGTTTACCTGTTATCTGCTGTGTGTTTGGTTCGGATGCCGACGTAAGTCCAGTGATTGGCGGTCGGGCTCCACGTTTGCCCTTTGTTGTGTGTTGGGTTCGGATGCCGACGTAAGTCCAGTGATTGGCGGTCGGGCTCCATGTTTGCCTGTTTGGGTGCGTGTGTTGTTTGGCGTGCGTAAGCCGAACTACAGTGGCTCTGATTCTTGTTCCAGACGAGATACGTAGGCATAGGATGCGATGTCCTATCGAGCTCTCTTCCCCTTAACCCCACCTGTGTTGTCTTCGGTGTGTGTGTGTGTGATGTTTTAGCAACCTATTCTTTCTTCTAGAACGTGGATCCCGTCGAGTACGACGGACGTGAGGGGTGCTAATACCTTCCCCTTGCGTAACCGACTCCCTTACCCTTTCTCTTTGGTCGCAAGACCATTTCCTTTCCAGGTTTCTCTGAGCGTTTCCTTTCCCTATCTTGGGATAAATAACGCGCAGTGGCGGCTCTGTGTTGTGTTTTTATTTCAGCCCGCCGGTTGTTTTTTCGCGGATGCGACAATGGCCATACTAGATCAATGGGCATACGGGGTATGCCTGATTGGCTCTAGTGCTAGTGGGAGATTGTTGGTGTAACCCTAGAGGCCAATACTTTTGATACTTGTATTGAATTATTTAAAGGCATTTTCTTTATTATGGGTGATTAATAAAGTCCCTGGAATAGATAGTCCGTTTAATGTATTAAGTGTGACTTAATCATGAGAACACATTAAACATAAGGACACTATTCTTAAAGTATCCGTAGTCGAGCTTTAGTGTGAAGTGGGATAACATTAAAGCATTAAGACTATTATGTTTGTAGACTGATGATCACATCTCATGGATCATGGATAAAGAGTTATCAAGTCTTACTCATAGGTATGAATATTAGGAGTAATATTTATACCGGATTGACCCGCTATGAGAATACTATATAGAAAGTTATGCGAAGTGTCATAAGTTATTCTCATGGTGATAATAGTGTATACCACTCTTCGACCTGAAACCACTATGGATCCTAGATGTAGAGTCGAGTGCTTTGTTGTTGATCCAACATTGTCCGTAACTGGATAACCATAAAGACAATTGATGGGTACTCCACAAAGCATGCTGAGGGACATGAGTGTCCTAGATGGAATTTGCCCATCCTGCGTAACAGGATAAATGTCTATGGGCCCAATATTGAACTGGACAAGGGTGACACGGTCTATACCTTGTGTTCAATATAGACATAAGGGCAAAGGGGTAATTATACACATAATTATTATCACAGGAGGTTTTGTCAGATCACATGACATTTTCGTGACTTAGGTAGCAGTGATGTGTTGCTAGATATCGCTCACTGTTTATTATGTTAAATGCGTGATTTAATATAATTGCCAACGCCGCGAAAACCTATAGGGTCACACACAAAGGACGGATTGATGAGAGATAGAGTAACTAAGGAACACCGTAAGGTACGGTGCACTTAAGTGGGAGACGAAATATGGTAAGGTACCAAATACTTAAGTGATTTTGGGCATATTATAAGATATGGGCCAAAATACACTTAAGTGGGCTTTTTTAGCTTGAAGCCCACACAAGTGGTTCTATAAATAGAACCCCTTGGGTAGAAGCATTGTCACTCCAATCCACTCAGACAGAAATTCAAGTAGAGACTTGGAATTTTGTTTCTATCTTTCTCTCACTCAAAGCCTTCATTCATAACAGCTAGCACTGCGATTGAAGGAATCCGTTCGTGTGGACTGAGTAGAGACGTTGTCATCGTTCAACGTTTGTGATCGCCCCGTGGATCTTTATCAAAGGTTTTGATCATTATCAGAGATCTGCACCAAAGGTTTGAATCGCCACAAGAGGTAACGATTCTATCACTGATCATGCCCATTCGTAAGGATCACTAAATGGAGAAATTTTTAAATTCTGTTGCGCCTTGGATGGCAATTCTCCTTCACCCACCACTCTGAAATAGCCCATGCTTGTTGAAAGCGCCAGAAGAATACCCTATGCCAGCCCGGGATTTATTGTCTTCCAGCTTGATCATTTGTCCTAAACCAGTAGTTGTGCCATGGTTAATGGCCAACTTAGCATCATTGTAGGATGCAAATGAAGAAGTTCCTTTCTTAGTAGGCTTAGCAATAGATAAAGCTTGGAACGGCGTTCCAACTTCATCCTCAACATCTATGTAAGAAAAGGAAGACAAATGGCTAACCAGGATAGCCTTTTCTCCCCCTACCACCACCAACTTTTTGTTCTTGACAAATTTCAGTTTCTGGTGTATGGTGGATGTCACGGCGCCTGCCTCGTGAATCTATGGTCTGCCCAACAGTCAGCTATATGATTGGTGGATATCCATGACCTGAAAAGTGATATGGAAATCACTTGGTCCAATCTTGACTGGGAGTTCAACCTCCCCAATCACAGTTTTGTGGGATCCATCAAAAGCTTTAACCACCACTCCACTCTACCTCATGGGAGGCCCCTGGTATGACAATCTGGCCAGAGTGGATTTTGGAAACACATTCAGTGATGATCTAGTGTCTACCATCACATTAGACATGGCATCATCCTTGCAGCTCGTAGATATGTGAAGTGCCAAATTGTGGTCTCTTCCCTCCTCAGGGAGATCAGCATCATAAAAACTCAGATTGTTACAAGCGGTAATGTTTGCAACAATACTATCAAATTGTTCTATTGTGACATCATGATCTACATACGCCATATCCAACACCTTCTGCAGAGCTTCACGGTGTGGTTCTGAGTTCATCAACAAAGATAGTATAGAGATCTTTGATGGCGTTTGTATAAGCTGATCTACAATGTTGTATTCACTCCTTTTGATGAGCCTTAGCATCTCATCACAGTCTTCTTTCATTGTGCCACTCTGGCCAGCAGAGACAGGAGTTCTTACAATGGTGGCAGGTTTATTGGCAACAAGTGCCGGATTCGGGGCAATAACAACATTCCCAACCGGGCGTTCAGCATAATCAACAACATCAGCCCTCCTGGTGTCAGTCTGGGGCTTTGGCGGAGCCGAGAAAACACGACCGCTACGGGTCAGGCCGCCGACGTCGGCAATATTAACAACAGAAGTAAAGGGCAGGGGCACCTCCTTCCCATCTTCCAATGCCACAGTATTGTAATGATAGGGACAGCTTTATCAGAAGAGTATGGCACTGGGCCAGCTGGTTTAATTATCAAAGAGGGAGAAGCTTTCTGCTTGCTGCCATCATACCTGATGACAACAGGCTATGGGATCCGAAACACCGAAGATATCACATTGACTTCATCATTAGCAACATCGCGATTCTGAAGTATTTCAATTACACCTTCATCCAGCATTTCTTGGATGTCTTTACGGACTTGGCGACATCCACTCTGATTGATAGTGCAAACTCGGCATCTGTCATGGTCGTGCTCGTAATGACTGTATTCACACAACAGTCTGTGCATCTCGACCAAAGATTGTCGAATATGGCTGACATATTTGATTTTATATTTACCAGGGAAGCCCTGGACCATGTTGACAAAGGATTTCCCATGCTCGGGAAATGGGTTCTTCTTTACATTAGGACCTATGTCCTCGAAACACAAGATACCACATCTCACAAGGTCTTGAACCTTGGTCTTTAGCGGGTAACAGTTTTCCACGTCATGTCCGGGGGCACCAGAATGATAAACACAATGTAGCTCGGGCTTATACCACCACTAAGGGTTGGTAGGTATAGCCGGTGGATCGCGTGGAGTAATCAGCTTCCTCTCTATCAAAGAGGGATACAACTCTGCATAGGTCATAGGAATAGGATCAAAGGTGACCCTCTTCCTCTCATAGCTTGTACTAGTCTTATTGTTGTTTCGAGGCTGGTAGGCCTGTTGTTGAGGACGGTGTTGTTGTTGTTGATATTGTTGATGTTGTTGTTGCTGTTGCTGTTGCTGGTTATTATTGTGCTGATAGTGCTGATTTTCTCTGAAAACAGGTGCTATGTGAGCCACCTGATGCTGATTACCGGTGGGTCGCACGGTCTTCCTCCTTACTGAGGGTCTTTTTGGTTTAATATGGGAGGTCACAGCATGTGCCTCGCCATCTTTCTTCTTTCCAAACGCCCCATATCGTTTGGCATAAGAGCCTTCTTCTCTGGTCAGGTGCCCTTCCCTGACTCCTTCCTCCAAACGCATCCCCATGTTCACCATCTCGGTGAAATCAGAAGGAGCGATGGCAATCATCCGCTCATAATAAAATGAGCTCAAGGTCTTCAGGAAGATCTTGGTCATTTCTTTCTCTTCCAGAGGAGGCACAATCTGTGCTGCTAACTCTCGCCACCTCTGGGCGTACTCTTTGAAAGTTTCCTTGTCTTTCTGGGACATGGCTCTCAATTGATCCCTATCGGGAGCCATATCCATGTTATACTTGTATTGCTTGACGAAAGCTTCGCCAAGGTCATTGAAGGATCGGATGTTCGCGCTGTCCAAGCCCATATACCATCTCAGGGCAGCACCGGACAAACTGTCCTGGAAATAGTGAATAAGAAGTTGATCCTTGTCGGTCTGAGTCGACATCTTCCTTGCGTACATAACCAGGTGGCTGAGAGGGCAAGTATTTACCTTGTACTTTTCAAAGTCAGGCACTTTGAATTTTACAGGATTTTGACATTTGGAACTAAGCAGAGTTCAGCAACAGACTTGCCGAAGAGGTCCTTTCCTCTGAGAGTTTTGAGTTCCTTGTGGAGCTCAAGAAACTGATCGTTCATAGCATCCATCTTTTCATAGACATCTGGGCCCTCAGACGGCTCAGAGTGGTAGATGGTGTCGTCTACTCTTGGCATAGTATGCACGACAGGAGGCGGAACGGCGAGGACTGGGCTAGATGCCGACAGAGAAGCAAATATGGGGGCAAGACCCTCAGGAACAAAGTTGGGAGGCATCCCTCAAGGAAACCCGGCTGGCATAGCAGTTGGTGCAAAGTGGGCGCTGGCCGCAGGCACTGTTGAAGAGGCAATCTCAGAGATGACTGTCCTCTGGGGAGGAGTTGAAGGTGTCGGAGATGACTGGCTCTGGGCGGCCATGAAAGACCATCAGGGCAGTCAATCTGGCCACTTCCTCCTTGAGTTCACGGTTCTCTTGCTCTAGATGATCCATCAGTCTTGAAGCATTGGCTCGAGTGTAGTACCGGTGAGTCAGCTTGACTTCAAAATAAATGAAGAACACAGAGTTAGACCATGGAACAAGAAGCCTGGAGCAAAACCTGCTTATGCACATGATGCATGCAATGCTTGTGCATATGATTTATTTTTTAATCAGAGGAAACTAGAGTCCTAATTGCAAATATTTGAAAATATTAATCATTTAGACATATATGGGAATATCACATCAATAATATCTGGAAAATATTTTTACACCAAAGAAGTACAGTCTTCGTAACCGAATACAATACAAGAGAGAAGGAAAATGAACATCCTATGGAACCCTAGAAACAATCATCAAAAGCTCTAGAGACTGGAAGATAAGCTGCACGAAGCCTCTTCACCTCCCTATCACAGGCTGCCTCCATATCTGCCTTCTCTTTGGCGAGTCGATCGTACTTCCTCTTCCAAAACTTGGAAGACTGAGGAAGAAGAGAAGTCAACACATCATCAGGCTCATCAATAACCTGGTGCTCAAGGAACTCTATCAAAGCATCCTTCTCTCTCAGTTGCTGAAGCAACTCCTCTCGTTCACGGATCCAGGCACGTGAACGGTCTTCGTCTCTCAACTCCTTTGCTCCTTGGTCAGGGAGGGTTGAAGGCCCAGCCACAACCAAAGGTGTAGGTCTTGGATACTCATAAGGCATGAGGTACTCGGAAGCTCTCCTCCTAACCCAAGAGGTATAGGGTTCCAAAGCAATACAGTTCTTCGGACCAAGCTCTTTCCTTCCCTTCCTATGGATCTTGCGCCAGGCGCGGACCATCCTGCCCTTCAAGCCTTGGGGATCTTTATCCTCCTGGAAGAATACACCTTCTAACAGAATGTTATTGGGTTTATCCTTTAGGGGGAACCCAAGCTGACGACGTGCCAAAATAGGGTTGTAGTTAATCCCACCACATGTACCAAAAAGAGGCACATTGGAGAACTCACCACAAGAGTCGATAATCTGCACACCATCATATACATGGTGGTACCAAAAGATATCATCATTAGTGAGAGACATAAGTCTTGTGGACCACCGTAGACATCCTTTGTTTTCCTTGAAGGCGGCCGTCTACGGCAAGTGTGAAATAAACCACTTGTACAACAGAGGCAAACAGCATACAATGGTACCACCACCCTTTGCATTCCTCATGTGCAAAGAGAAATAAGTGTCACCCAACAGAGTCGGAACGGGATTAAGAGTATAGAAAATCCTAATAGCGTTCACATCCACAAACTTTTCGATGTTGGGGAATAACACTAGCCCATGGATGAGAAGTACAAATATGGCCTCAAAGGCGTCCTCACTCACGGCCTTCCCATACATAGTAGCTTGAGCAAGGAGGAACTCAGAAGGAAGACCTTGAATTCCACCTTAGGTTGTCATATGAGCACCAACCAGAGATTCATCTATATGCAACATATCAGCTATCTCTTGAGAAGTAGGAACCCTCTCTAAGCCACTGAACGGCAACTGATCCAGGATAGGTATACCCACAAGATAGGCATACTCCTCAAGCGTGGGCAAAAGCTGGAAATCCTGAAATGTGAAGCAACGATACAAGGGATCATGAAACTGCACCAATACACTCATCACTCCTTCGTCCACTTGAGTATCCAGAATATACAGAAGCTTCCCATAACGAGCCTTGAAACCCAAGGGATCTAGTACATAGGATGTCAAATTCCTTAGCTCTTTCAAGTCGGGTTGTCTGAAACTGTACTTCTTCGTATTCCTTCTTTGTCTTTCCATGTCTGAAAATTTTGCAAATAGACCTCTTAAGTTCCTTAAAATTTTCCTCATTATTGATGATATGGATGCAAATGGGTGCATGAATGCATGGATACGACAATCACACTCAAGGATCAAGCAAAGCACACCACACAAAGGTCATGGGATGGATCAAGTCATCCTTAATATCAATCATCCATTTTGGTGGATTATGGTTTACACCTTATCAACACCCAAGTTCCATTGATATTAAGGATACACGAGAACGGATCAACCATGAATCAAGGGTTTGTTGCAAGTCACGAGCATGGAGTCTCGGTTAAGAACCACCCAAAGGGAGTGTACTAGGGTTTAAACCTTCCAAACATGTTCTACAAGAGGTTCCCATAGTCATCATCCCATCTTTCGGATATTATCGGATAAACGACTACTCGTATTCCAAAAATATTCTCAAGAGAGACTCTTATGAGTGTAGTATCGCGTAAAAATCGCATCAAATCTTACATTTGAACGACCTTCGCACTACATCCTAAAAATAGGCCAAGATGGGCTTGGTAAACTAAGGTCCTTGGCTTCTAAGGTCGATATTGGAAAGAGTAATTCCTAACCACGACTACTCGTGTGACATTATTGATCCCAACATGACCTCCACCAAGTGAATGGGCTTGCAAGTCAACTTGCTAAGGAATAACTCCACAAAAGTTGACAAGACTATGCCATTCTCCTATCCTAAGTGCACTCGAGTTCGGGTATAGAACTCATCTCACAAAGAACACTAAGCATACAAGGAATTAATATTCAAGCAATTCAATCGTTACATACAATACAGTAATCCCAAATTGCACAAAAATATGTCACAAAATAATATACAATACAATACAACAAATATGAAAAGTAGGCAAAACCCACTAGGCCAATACTTTCCCCAATAGAGTCGCCACTTTTCTGTAGCGGGGTATTCGTTACCTTTAGATTTATTGGCTAAATCAAAAGTAAACAATACAAGTCGAGTCCCCACCACACTTCTATTTATCCAAAGGAATGGTTAGAAAGCGAACAAAAACCTAATAGTTTTATCGAATCAAAAACTAGTAAAAATGTCAGAGATCGGGGTAACGGGGTTGGTTATGCAATGGGAAGGTGTTAGGCACCCAAAACATCCTAGGTACTCCTAGGGAGCCCTTTTCACACTTGTTGTAAGGTTAGTATTTTTGTGAAAAATTTGTTTGTGCAAACATGATTGAAGAGATGAGAAGAGAATATACAAGTTATTTACAATTTGTGTTTGGATGGATAAATCCATTGCCTACGTACCATCTTAAAAAAGATTAGGATCAAAACCTTGTAGTTTGGGGTAGAAATCTCAAAACAAGTTGGTGAATTGATTTGTCCAAAAGCCTTAAGGTCTTTTGTTATCCAAGGGAGAAAACTCAACCTAAAACCACAAATCCACCATGTTAGGATAGCTTCAACATGCTAGTGAGGGGTTAACCCTATAATAAGCATGGACGACTCATTGTCCATCACTAAGGATATAGGTGAGCATTATATCTACCTCAAGGATGACTCAAACCTAATAGCTAAAGGTTATGAAAAGTTTTTGATAAGAAAGTGGCCATTGAAACCACAAAAGTATTTGAATGCGTTATATTTACCAATGAAAAGTATTTACAAAATATGGTCAAAGTTGACTTAAAGATTCAATTCAAAATAAGTGTTATGAAAAGAGAGTTTGAAAATCAAAAGCATAATGCTTAGGTTTCTAATGTTTGAAAACAAATGTTAATGTTTGCATAAAAGTTTTGGCTTGGGTTAGAGTGGAGGGAAGAAGAAGAATGGCTAAAGTCCTAATCATACAAGAGATGAAGGATAAGAAAAAATACCACAAATGGAGTTCCCTTCTTGAGATCATATTGATGATCCAAGTAGCTCCCATCCTTTGAAATAAGAAAGCAAATAAGTGTAAGCTCAAGCAATCAAATCAATCAAGTAAGCTCTTAGAAGATCCCCAATGGCTCTTGTATCTCTCTCTTTTGGAGCACATGACAATGGTTCTTCAATTTGGCTCAAATAGGATTCCCTAGCACAAAAGCACACACATCAAAAAGTTCCATGAAGTAAATCAAGAATGGAGAAGAGTGAGTTTAGAGATTTGGTCCTTCTAATCCATCTTCAACATTAAAGCCTTTTTTACTCCATTTTTTCATAGGGAATGTCCTAGAATCTAAGTCCTTTTTGTCCATTTTTGCATTTGGTCCACAACAATCAAAACAAAAGCACAAGCACAATAATATATACACAATTATGTGCTCAAGTGAGCAAAAGGCAAATTGCATTAACATAAACATGTGCTCAAATGAGCAAAGGCCAAAAGCAAATGAATAATATGTACAAGAATAGTAAATTGCATAAATGTAAAGTGCAAGAATTAAATGATAATGGTTAATGGTTAGTGGTAGAATTAGTGTGCCATAAGGAAATTTAGCGCTATGTTAAGCAATCGTAATTGGACTTATGTAGAAGTCACAACTATCTGAGGCCTGTCAATAATAATGTAGGCAACAACATAAATTTTGATTAGTGAATCAAACTCCTACAACTTGCCATGCCAAAAAGAAGATGAGAAATGATCTTGTATTGATTTAGGTTCTTTGCTTGATTAGGAAGCAACCTATCCTTAATGCAAAGTCATTCACTTGATTCATGATCAAGTTGAATTAGATTTGAATCAAGGAAGGTTAAACCTCCCATGTATCAAGGCTAACCACCAATCTTTAACTCATTGATCAAAAAAAGAAAAAGAAGAAGAAGAAGAAGAAGAAGATGAATATTAAAGCACATTAATGGAAATGGAATGAAATAATTAACAAACATTGACCAAAGATAGAGAAGATCAAGGTCAAACAATAGTAAACAGAAGTAAAATGAAGATTAGAAGTCAAGAAACAAATAAAATATTTTTGGTATTTCTCAAAAGTAAAATAATACTTGAATTAAAATAATAAAGAAATGTCAAACTTCAAACTCACTTCAAATCAACTTTGAATAGTCCAAGTGAATTATCCTAAGTTCAACAAGGTCAAACAAAGTTTGACAAAAAAATTCAGCATTTTTAGAAGTCAGAAACTATTTTTAATCAATTAAAAATGCATAAAAATAACCTAATTGAATTGAAATCTCAAATAAATCTCCAATCAATTAATAAATTGATGAGAATATTTTTCATAGATTCATCATCATTCAAAGAGGTTGGAAAAATATTTTTGTATTTTTTGAATATCAAAAACTATTTTAAATGAATTAAAAATAACCCGAAAAGAGAAAATTCCTAAAAAGTATCAAATGATAAAATAAATTAAAAATTAAAAATCATTTTTAGAAACTAGAAATGAAAAGAAGAAAAATGCAATTGGTCTCACATTTTTTGGACCAATAATGAAGGAGATATGAATTTTTAAAATGAAATGGAATTAAAAGAAATAAAAGAAAATAAAATCAAAAATAAAAATAATGAAAAAAACGTGGAGCGTTGGATGCAGAGCTCATTAATTGAGATGTCAAATCGCCTGGTCCACACATGCGCGCCTACCATGTTCTTTAGTCAATGCATCACATGTAGCATTTAAACAAGTCATAACATGGGACATATCAAATTGAATCTGGAAATGGAAATGCATGGCTCAAATTGAATCTGGAGATTGGACGGTGACCTGCGCCACCGTCTTCTCCGGCCAGCTTCCGGCGAAGGTCAAATTTGCAGAGAAATAAATGTGCACCAAATGCCACGATCTAGGTACCAAACGAAAGTTGGGGTGATGTACATCACCCCTGTGCCAACCAAATCCACTCTAGGTTTCTACATTGAGAGAAATCAGAGGTTGAAAATTTCTGTGGTGTTCAACTGAACTTGTTGGAATTTGAAAATTCAAAGCTCTAAATGATTGCCTCTATGAAGAGGACTTCAAACAACACAGCAACAACAAGAAACAAGCAATATATGAGCAGATTCGAAGAAAATAAAATTTGAAATGAACCTCTGATTTGTAGAGTTTGAGAGCATAATTTCTTGGTGATTAAGCTTCCAGTATACTCTATGAATCAAGGTGATGAGGCTTAGGAACTTTAGATCTAAAATCAATCAATGCAATTGAAGTTTAGATCTGAAAAAATTTGAGAGAAAAAATGGTGAGTTCCTTTGAGTGTGGGTGAGGAATCAATCGTACAGCATTTAGGGCGCCTTCAGGTTGCTGAAATGAGAGGCATTGGCATTGTATTTATAGAAGAAAGCAAGGCTGAATGCATGAACAAAGCATTGCATGGATGGAAAGGGCCTCCATGCATGGGCCTGTACAGGCGCATGGAGGGCCCAATTCCACTTGGATTTACAAGATGAACAATAGCAGATGTGATTTGGACGTGTAGATCATGTAAGTTGAGTTCATGCAATGCAAATTTAATGAGTTTCCAAAATTGTACCAACATGTTCATGCTTTCGAAAATGCCATTTCCATAATTGAAACACAACCTTATGAGTAAGGGTTGGAAATATTTTTGCATGAGGATCATTTGTTATGTTGATCAAAACTTCATTTGACAATTGGAAATTGATGAAAAATGACCATGAAGTGTAGGGTGCAAATCATGTACATGTGAGATTTTCAAAAATAGCCAAATTTTAAGCACCTCTATTTCAATTATGCAAGCTCCAAATGACAACATATTCAACATCAAATTTGTAGATATTTTTAAGGCAATCAATTTGGACTTAAATTTTGCATCATTTGGATTTTTGATGAAGGAGTTATGGGCACTTGAAGTTGGACTTTTTCACATTTCAATGTCTTTGGTCCAAAGTGACCTATAATGTTTTGCATTATCACATGTATTTCTTTTAGGATTTTGAAATTTTTCTCAACATAACATTTGAATTAGACACCTTAATATTTCCAATTCATTTGATACCACCTCAAAATCATGAAAAATGAATGAGTTATGTCCTTGGGAATTTGACCCAAAATTAAGGTTTCAATCAAAATGACCTATAATGTTTTGAAATGGATGATGATCTTCCAAGGTTAAAATAAATTTTTGATGAACATGAACTTTGTTCATATGGTTCTTAAGAACATTTTGTCTCTTGGGGTCATCTCCATTTGACAAACACATCAAAAGTTAGATCTCAGTGTACTTCAAAATAGTCAGATGAATTGACTGATCAACTTCTCAAGTCCAAACCTCATATCTTGATGAATTGATGATTGAGGACATTCAAATAATTTCAAATATGCATGAAATGAATAATTAAAGAACTTCCCTTGATTTCATTTGATCATAGGTTAAGGTTGTTTCATGAGCAAGGCATAGTTGATACACAGATGAATTAGGGTTTCCTTGGGAAACAAGCCTCAAACCCTTTGGTTCGCTTTGATCAAAATGATGAATTGAGATACTTGGGAGGCATATTTGATGGATGAGAGCTTTGGGAACCATTTCCATGCTTGCTTTCATCTTCAACTAGCCATATCAATGGGCATAGAATCTCCTAGAAGCTTTGGATCTTGTGACTGCTCAAGCTACAAACAAAAGATGTTAGTGACATATTTTTTTGCTTTTGGTTAGTAGATAAAATGAGAAAAGCAATAATATACAATTCAATCATGCTTGGTGATCTCAAACCAACTCTCAAAAGTTCCCATCCAAAGGTAAGGAGCCAAGATGCTATGATCCTTGAGGCAAGATGCAAATGCAATGTTATGATGCCATGAGGGATCTTAGGGTCAAAGTTGGGGTCTTACACTATGGTTCCAGTTCTTCAGCACTTGGGATCTCCAAAAGGTTGTGGAATGAAGCTCATGAGGTGTTATTTATAGTTGAATGTGGCTGATCACACACTTTGTTCATGTGCATGGGATTTGAATTTTGGATTGCATGGGCCTTTGTGGGCGTGTGGAAGGCCCATGTATGGCTGAAACAACTTGTTGATATCACATGAAAGGCATTTGGTCGTGCACATTGGACTGAAGCATGCTTGCAATTCAAGTTTTAGCATAAAATATCAAAATGCACCTAAATGAAAAGAAATTCGAATCTCTGAAATGGTAGACCCCAAGGACTATGGTGAGTAATGGTTGGAAATCTCTTGAAATAAGGAACAAAAGTCATGTTGGGCAAAAAAAAATTTGGCATGTGCAAATTGATCAAAACTGGCTGGGAAAATTCAAGTACAAAACATGTTCAAATTATTTTGAAAAAGTTCACCAAAAGTAAGCTCAATCAAGCCCTTATGTTTTCATGATACAAGATTCAAATGAAGAAATATACAACATCAAAGTTGTAGATATTTTCAAGATGGTCAAAATGACGTATAATGTTTTGAAAGTAATAATGCCCTTCCAAGATTCAAATGGATTTTTTATGAACATGAAAGTTGTTCATATGGGTATTATGAACATAATTGATTTTAGGGTCATCTTCATTTGACAAACACATCAAAACTGATACCTCATTTACCCTCAGCTTAGTAAGATGACTTGACTGGTCAACTTTTCAAGGTCAAACTTCCAATCTTGATTAATAAATGATTGAGGGGCCTCAAATAGTCTTATATATGCATAAAATGATAAATGAAAGAACTTACCTTGATTAAATTTGATCAGAGGTTGAGATTGCTTCATGGGCAAGGCACAGTCAAAGCACAGCGAAATTAGGGTTTCCTTGGGAAACAATCTTCAAGCCCTTTGGGTTATCTTGATCAAATTGGCAAATTGAGATACTTGGGAGACATATATTGTTATTAGGATATTTTTGGACCATTGTCATCCTTTTTCTCATCTTCATCTAGCCATTTCATTGGGCTTAGGAGCTTCCTAGGAGGATTGTGGAGCATATGATCACTTGAGCTTCAAAACAAAAAGAGTTAGTGACATATTTTTGTGCTTTTGGTTAGTAATAAAATAAGAAAAGCAATAATATACAATACAAGCATGCTTGGTGATCTCAAAACACTCAAACAAGTGCCAACCCTAGGGTTAAGGAGCCAAACATGTTATGATCCTTGAGGCAATGCACTTGTGCAATATCATGATGCCATAAGGGATCTTAGGGTCAAAATTAGGGTCTTACAGTAGTATGATAAATATTTCTAGAAGTTTC
Source organism: Lathyrus oleraceus (assembly GCF_024323335.1). Taxonomy (NCBI): domain Eukaryota; kingdom Viridiplantae; phylum Streptophyta; class Magnoliopsida; order Fabales; family Fabaceae; genus Lathyrus; species Lathyrus oleraceus. The sequence goes on along the minus strand of NC_066583.1, from coordinate 439,070,048 downwards.
TTGCTAAAATCTTGAATAGAAGCTTAATGGCTTCCATGATTTTAGGCGTTAGCAGGAACGAGACAATGGATATTGGCTACGATTCTGATGACGAATCTGATTCTGAAAAAGATGACAAGCCAAATATTATTAAGGCTCATTTTGTTCCTTATGGGAAACAAAATGATTTTAGGACTAAAGGTAGAACTATTTCTAAACATAAGACTAAAACAAAACCTCATACTCGTTCTAATCATGCATTCATGTATAAATATCTTGCACAAAACCCCAAGGTTGTTCAGAACTCTGGGAAGACTAACCCCAAAGGACCTAGAAAGATATGGGTACCTAAGGACAAGATAATTTATGTTGTAGATATCTTTAGCTGCGGATTTGAAACACCAGTCATGGTACCTTGACTCTGAATGCTTGCGACACATGACAGGAAGAAGGCATATGTTCTAAAGCTTGGAACTTAAGCCTGAAGGCTTCGTCGGTTTTGAAGGTGATTAGAAAGGGAAGATCATTGGCTCCGGAACAGTAGGTAAATGTACTCTCCTTTGTATTTCTTATGTTCTTTTAGTTGAAGAATTAAGGCATAACCTTTTGTCCATAAGTTAATTAAGTGACAACGGTTATGACAACTTTTAATCAAAAGTCATGTAAAGCTACCAGTCAAAAGGATGGCTCAGTTCTTTTCAATGGAAAGAGGAAGAACAACATTTACAAGATAATAGTTTCTGATTTGGAAAATAAAAATGTAAAATGTCTTATGTTTGTGAATGAAGAGCAATAAACATGACATAGACGATTAGGTCATGCTAGCATGAGGAGGATTTCTCAACTTAACAAGCTTAATCTTGTCAAGGCTTGCCAAATATGAAGTTTGCTTCAGATACTCTTTGTGAAGCATGTCAGAAAGGCAAATTTTCTAAAACATCTTTCAAGGCTAAAAATGTTGTTTCAACATCCAGACCATTAGAGCTTCTGCATATTGACTTGTTTGATCTAGTGAAAACTGCCTTTGTCAATGGTGGGTTACAACAGATGGACATGGGTGAAATTTATTAGACACAATGATGGGTTACATTCCGTGTTTTCTATCTTCTGCTCCCAAGTGCAAAATGAGAAAGATCTCAGAATTGTAAAAGTCAGAAGTGATCATGGTGGCAAATTTGAAAATAAAGATATTGAAAAACTCTTTGATGCTAATGGAATTTTCCATGATTTATCATGCCCTATAACTCCATATTAAAATGGAGTTATAGAGAGGAAGAATATGACTCTTCCAGAGATGGCTAGAACCATGATCAACGAGACTAATATGGGCAAGCACTTTTGGGCAAAGGCAGTCAAAACAATGTGTTATATTCAGAACATGGTCTCTATAAGACCTATTATGGGTAGTATTCCTTATGAATTATGGAAGAATTTAAAGCCCAGCATTTCATATTTTCATCCTTTTGGATGTTCTTATTTTATGTTGAACAATAAAGAGAATCTGAACAAGTTTTATTATAAGGAACATAAGTGCATCATGTGAGGATACTCTGAATGCTCGAAAGGCTGTAAAGTGTATAACATTGAGACACAAATTATTGAAGAATCAATCCATGTCAGATTCGATGATAAGCTTGACTTTGAAAAGTCAAAGCTAGCTGACAAATTTGCAGATCTGGATATCACTTACTGAGGTTTTAAAGGAAATACTTTAGAAGCCAAAGAAGATGAAGACAAAGACTCTGAAGCTTATCAACCAGAAGTTGTTGAAGCTCAAACTCCTCTGAGAAGGCACATACATAGATCTTCATATTATTAAGAATTAATTATGAGAGATAAGTCGGAATCATCAGATCTAGATCCTCTTTCAAGCCCTCAGAAGAAAGCCTTCTGGGTTTGATGTCTCTAATAGATCCTACATCAATTGATGAAGCTCTTCAGGATACATAATGGATTATGGCTATGCAAGAGGAACTCAATCAATTCTCCAGAAATAATGTCTGGGATCTGGTGCCAAGACCCAAAGGAACTCATGTTATTGAAACCAAATGGGTATTCAGAAATAAGATGAACGAACAAGGAGAGGTAGTTAGAAACAAGGCTTTACTGGTTGTACACAGTTATGGTCAATAAGAAGGAATTCATTATACATAAAACATTGCACCAGTTTCCAAGTTAGAGTCTATTCGTCTCTTAATTTCATTTGTAGTTAATCATAACATCATCTTATATCAGATGGATGTTAAGAGTGCATTTGTGAATGGGTATATTACTAAAGAAGTGTATGTACACCAACCCCCTGGTTTTGATAGCTCTAAAATTCCAGATTTTGTTTTTAAACTGAAAAAAATCATTGTATGGTCTGAAACAAGCTCCCAGAGCGTGGTATGAAAGACTAAGCAATTTTTTGTTAGAAAATGATTTCACCAGATGGAAGGTTGATACAACATTATTTTGTAAATCATTAAAAAATGAAATTCTTGTTATTCATATTTATGTTGATGACATTATATTTGGTTCTGATAATGCTACTTTGTGCAAAGAATTTGCTAAGTCTATGCAGGCAGAGTTTGAGATGAGTCTAATAGGAGAACTCAAGTTATTTCTTGGGATTCAAATCAATCAAAGTCTAGAAGGGACATACATCCATCATAACAAGTACACCAAGGAACTTCTAGAAAAGTTTGACATGTATGAATGAAAGATGTCAAAGACCCTCATGCATCCAACATGCATCCTTGAGAAGGATGAGGTAAGTGCTAAGGTAGAACAAAAGGTATACCATGGTATGATTGGATCTCTCTTATACTTGAATGCTTCTAGGCCTAACATTTTGTTTAGTGTTTATTTTTGTGCTTGTTTCCAATCAGATCCTAGAGAATCCCACCTAACAACTCTTAAGAGGATCTTCAGGTATCTCAAAGGTACGATTAACCTTGTGTTATGCTATAGAAATTTGAAAGACTATAAGCTAGTTGGTTATTGTGATGTTGAGTATACTAAAAGCAGACATGAGAGAAAAATCACTTATGGAAGCTATCAGTTTTTGGGAGATAATCTAATCTCATGGTCCAGTAAAAGGCAATCAACAATAGCACTTTCAACTGCTGAAGATGAATACATAGTAGCCTCTGGATGAAACACTCAGATGCTTTGGATGAAAAGTCTGTTAGAAGATTTCTAGATATATGAGAGTAACATTCCTATACTCTCTGATAACACTTATGCTATTTGTTTATCTAAGAATCCTATTTTCCATTCTAGAGCAAAATATATAGAGATAAAACATCACTTCTTTCGTGACTATGTTCAGAAGGGTATTTTAAATCTAACATTTATTGATACACACCATCAATGGGCTGATAGCTTTACAAAACCCCTTGCTGAAGATAGTTTTTGTTTTCATTCTAAAAAATTTAAAAATGGACTTATGTCCAGAATGAAAACGATGTTTCTTTCAGAATGTTTATCTCCCAGAATGGTAAAATATGACTATGAGATTTGTTGGTTGTTCTTAACGTGTGAGACTTATGATGTGATAAGGACTCATAAGTTCAGATGTATCCTTTCAGAGTTTGTTTTGCAAATCTTCTTTATGGATACTGAACAGTTTATTCATTAAATAACAGTCAATCAGTCTTATTTAATGGAACAGTTTTTAAGACAATTGTCTTAGAAAACTGAACTGTCTCTGATCAGATGATGTGACACGTCGGGTGAATACATCTTAGGATTAGGTAAAATATTTCACGTTTTACCCCCTTGTCAGATTTTTTGACGTTTGAGTTTTACTTGTTATGATTGCAAAAATCTCTATTTAAACTCACTCCACTTACTTCACACACCTTCGCTACTCTCACAACCCACACTTTTACTTTTTGAGCCAAAAGTTGCAGTAAACCCTAAAACCCTTTTTGATCTTCAACATTAGATTCTACTCAACAATCTGCTCAACAATTTGAAGCTCAACAACAACTGGGTTCTTGTACTCAAAATATTGGTCGTGGTTCCTTATCTTCATCAAATTTTCCATAATAATTTCATCATCTAGTTCAATTTATTACTACAATATCTTCTTTAGGGGATCTTATTTGTACTGAAGATGCATACAATGTTGTTGAGGTTACTTTGAACATCTACACTTACAGACTGGAAGTTTTGAATGAATTATTTGTTCATTTTGACAACATGAAGATTAATGGAATTGATCTTCTCTCTACTGTTAGATTTCAAGGCTAGGAATATTATTTCAATCTTCTTGAAGACCCTGTCTTCTTCAATCTGGTGAAAGAATTTTGGATTCATGCTAAATCATCTTCGTTCCAACTCATATCCTTTATATTTCGAAAGAAGATAGTGATTTTAGAGAAACTTATTGCCAAACTCATCGGATATGATGGGTCTGAAATAAGATGTGAGTCAATGGTGGAAAAAGAATCAAATATTTATGTAATGTCTAAAGTTATTTTCTCCTCCAGAAAACACTATAGCAAGATCAAGGGTTTGTTTCCTCATCTAAAGGCGTGGGCCAATATTATTCTTGGTTGCATTCATCTAAGACCTGCAACCAACTTCTCTGACTACATCAGTGGTGATCAACAAGATTTCCTCTACTACATTGAATCTGCAAAGAAGGTGAACCTTCCCGCACTTCTGTTTCAGAATCTGAGGGATACCATAAAGGACACTAGAGATGTTTGCAAAAGAACCAAGAGCTACATTCCTCTAGGAAGGTTTGATCTCAGATCTTCTAATGGAAAGTCAGCTGATTGATACTCTACTAGATGATCAGTTCACTCTAGGTATGAAATCCACTTCTAGAAATTGGCTCAACGCAAATGGCTTTAAGAACACAAACATTATCATTGATGCAATAAGTCCTCATACTAAAGCATATAAAGATGTGATACGCAGCATAAGGATTACTATGAAAGATTTTCCCATCTTCTCAAAGCCCTATTCTCTAGAAGATGCATTCGAGTTTATGGATAAGTGTCATGCAAATTCTATTCTTAAAGAGTATCATTCTATTTCAAACAAGAAAAAGAGGAAGACTGCTAAGAAGCACTCTAAAAGAATGGCAAATAAATTCAAGGCTACCAGGGAGAATCTGGATGTTTCTGCTGAGGAACCTAGGAATCCTGAAGCTACTTTTTCTGGAACTTCTGTTCCTTCTGATAGTCATCCACTTACTATTGTTAAAAGTTCATCCATTCCACCCCTACTATCACTACATCCATTCCAAACACATCTTCACACTCTACTCCATATGTTCTGGAACCCTTACTTGTTCCTGCTCCCCAATCCAAAAATCCAAATGTCACAATTCTACTACGTGTAATACCCCAAAATTTACCCTTCATTTTTCCTGAAAGCATACGCTTTACACCTCATGCATGCATTCATTTTTAGGTCATTTAGCATTTGCATTTCATCATGGCAATCGGAATATTTTTTCAAAAAAAATAAATAAATAAATAAATAAAATGAAAAAAAAAAATAAAAAAAAAATAAAAAAAAAAAAACGAAAATAAAAATAATAATAATAATAATAATAATAATTAATTAATTAAATAAATAAATAAATAAATAAAATCTTGAACTTGGACCTCTCTCAAAAGCCCACTAAGCTACCAATATTAGCCTATAAATACTAGAGTTTCATTGAAACAAAACAGACAGAAAAAGGAAGAGAAGCAAAACACTCTGAGGTTTCCTTGGAACAAAACCCTGGGGAAAAAGATAGTGAGAGAAGAGCTAACAGAGTTCAAAGCAGCCTCCAAACCCTGAAGGGAACTCAACTGCACAGAATCACCTCTGCCTCACATAAACCCTAAAGATTGTTTTGTAAACCTCACGGGTGCAACTCAATTTCAATCAAGTTCTCCAATCAGGTTTGCTCTATATCCATCATCTTTATGCCTTTAATTTGAATGCTCTAAATGTATGAGGTATTATGGGTGAACTTGATACCCTTTTGATGCATGTGTTTGACAAGAGGTTTAGGCTTCCTACCCTTGGTTGCTTTTTGTGAGCTTTTTGTGAATTGAAAGAGCATGATTCATGTGGTTACATTTTGATTTGAGGGCAACTCTTGATTACCCTATTTTTTTGTCTCTAACCTGTTTGTTGAGTTTTTGTGAAGGCACATGACTTTTGCAGGGATAACTTGCGTGGTTTCTCACTTTATTTGTGGGATAACCCCTGGAGGTTCATTCCGATTACCTGTACTGACCCACTTTCTTTGATGATGTTAGCTTGGAAGGATCTCAGGGTTTATTGTTCCTTTAATTGCTGTTACCTCGGATCTTCATCCGTGTGGTACTTTTACATTTTTCCCGCATTTTACTGCTTTCCTAGCTGGTAGACCTTGATAGGAGGCAATGTTTTGGTGTTTACTTTATCCAGGTTCCTTCGTCAAGGACTGTCTTTTTGCATGAGCATCCCAAACCCTAACCCTTCATTGATTTTTTTTCTCCTAAACACACGTTTACTCCTTCTACTACAGGCGAGTAAGTCTCCAAAGGTCGAGCTTCCGGTAGATTGTGTAATAACGTCGTTCGTCCAAAACCCAATCCATAACCCCGTAGTTAGCCGAACTACGGCTTGCTCTGATTCTCATTCCAGATGAGATACGTAGGCATAAGACGCGATGTCTTAGCGAGCACAATTACCCTCAACCCATAGGTCAGCCGAACTACGAAGACTCTGATTCTCATATTCAGATGAGATATGTATGCAGTGGATGCGACATCCACGTGAGTCATTTTCATTTAACCCCCTTTTTAGTAAACAACACAAGATAAACTCACACCCTTTAGACAAGAACTACAAAAGTGGATCCCGTAGAGTACTACGGATGCGTAGGGGTGCTAATACCTTCCCTTCGCATAACCGACTCTCGAACCCAAGATTTGGTTGTGAGACCTTGTCTTTTCCTTTCCTCTTTTCAGGTTTACTTCGAGCGTTTCCTTTCCCTCCTTTGGGATAAATAACGCACGGTGGCGACTCTTCTGTCATTTTCTTTCGCCGGTTGTTTTTTCGCACACTGTATTTTTCAGGTTGCGAGAGCTGGCGACTCTGCTGGGGACCCGGTTTCCCCTAAGCGAGTCCCTCCTAGATTTTGTAGTTTGTTTGTTTATTGGGTGTTCATGCTTTTGTACAGTTATTTATTTATCTGCTTTACCTTATTGCATTGTGTACATATCATTGTTGTATCTGTTGGCTGGCTATGGCTGCTTGGTGATCTTTATGAGATGAGTTCTATACCCGAACTCGAGTGCACTTAGGATAGGAGAATGGCATAGTCTTGTCGACTTGTGTGGAGTTATTCCTTAGCAAGTTGACTTGCAAGCCCATTCACTTGGTGGAGGTCATGTTGAGATCAATAATGTCACACAAGTAAGTTGTGGTTAGACATTACTTTTTCCAATATAGACCTTAGAAGCCGAGGACCTTAGTTTACCAAACCCATTTTGGACTATTCGTAGGACGTAGTGCGAAAGTCGTTCAAGTGTAAGATTTGATACGATTGTTACGCGATACTACACTCATAAGAGTCTCTCTTGAGAATATTTTTGGAATACGAGTAGTCGTTCCTCCGATAATATCCGAAAGATGGGATTATGACTATGGGAACCTTTTGTAGAACATGTTTGGCAGGTTTAAACCTTAGTACACTCCTTTTGGGTGGTTCTTAACCTAAACTCCATGCTCGTGACTTGCAACAAACCCTTGATTCATGGTTGATCCGATCAGGTATCCTTAATATCAATGAAACTTGGGTGTTGATAAGGTGTAAACCATAATCCACCAAAATGGATGGTTGATATTAAGGATAACATGATCCATCCCATGACCTTTTTTGGTGTGCTCTTAATTTCTCTCCAGACAGTGCAACCTGACAGATGTTCAAGCAGATACAGCGATCCTGATTCCCATGCCACTGCACTGCATTCACATCATTTTACATCACATCATTTTGCATTCATAATCATTCACACATGTTTATCCATTTATGTGGGGTTTATATCTTCTACTTGATTCTAGTCGGAATTTTCTTGGTTCTCATCAACGGCTTAGTCTTTTTTTTACATTGTTTATCTATTGAGAGACTGGGATCAAGGGGGTAGAATACCTTTGGAATTGATAAACATGTCATTGCATTTACATATTCATTAGCATGTCTTGCATAACAGGTACCGCCATAGTGTTCTCAGTTTGTTTGGTGTTCCATCAGCTGATAGCTGACCCAGGCATTCACCGGTACGGTACCCGCAGAAACCACCAGAGAGCAATGGAAAGCCTACAAGCAGAGTTCGCCGAGATGAAAATCCGCATGAATCAATTCATGGATGTGGTTCAAGGGGTGGCTCAGGGACAGCAAGAGCTCAGGCAGATGATACAGAGGAATCCCCCTGCTCAACCAGAGACGGTGACTGATCCTCCAGCTGGAGAGGCTAATGGACCCAATGGACCAGGGCCTATCCCAATCCTACATGTCACCTCCGGTCAACAGCCCGTTCATGATGATCAGGACGATCAGTTCCCCCTGCTGCAGGAAGACTTTGGTATGGGTCATGGTGTGGACCCCATGTTTAGAAGATTGGAAGAGAGGTTGAAGGCAGTGGAAGGACAGAATCCTCTGGGAGTAGATGTTGCTGACTTGGGGCTGGTCGCAGGTGTGAGAGTGCCACCGATATTCAAGGTCCCGATATTTGACAAATACAATGGCAACTCTTGCCCGAAGACCCACGTGCAAGCCTATTTCCGTAAAATGGTTGCATACTCCGATGACGAAAAGTTGCTTATGTACTTTTTCCAGGACAGCCTAGCTGGGGCATCCCTGGAATGGTATATGAGGCTGGACAGAGCCCACATCCATTGCTGGAGGGATTTGGCTGAGGCTTTCATGAAGCAGTATCAGTATAATGCAGACATGGCTCCGGATAGAACTCAACTTCAAAATCTGTCTCTTAAAAGCAATGAATGCTTCAGAGAATACACTCAACGCTGGAGAGAAACAGCTTCCCGTGTTCAACCTCCTATGTTGGAGAAGGAAATGGCTAACATGTTCATGAACACTCTGCCAGGACATTATTTGGAGCGCCTGGTGGGTTACAATGCCTCCAATTTTGCTGATGTAGTCTCTACCAGAGAGAGGGTGGAGAATTACCTGAAGACATACAAGACCCGGAGCGGAGATGGATCTTCATCAGGGGTGAAGAAGTCGTTCATTCAGGGACAGAAGAGGAGAGAAGGGGATGCAAGTGCCATATCTTCTTATCAGAACAGGGATAACCGGAGGAATAACTTTCAGAACTATCATCAGCAACCGTATGTTGCGGCTGTGACCATTCCAGCTGCAGCACCACTACAATAACAACAACCACAGCGTCAACCAGCTCAGTATCAACCACAACAACCGGGTAACAGACCCGCCTATCAACCGAGGCCAAGGACGATGGACCGGCGTTTCGACACTCTTCCAATGTCGTACGCTCAGTTGCTTTCTAGTCTTCAACAACTACAACTTGTGCAGTTACGCACTCTGGCTCCTCCCATTGGTAGGCTTCCAGTGGGTTATGACGCCAATGCTAGGTGTAGCTTCCACTCTGGGGCACCTGGCCACAATATTGAGAACTGCAAAGCTTTTAAGCACGTAGTTCAGGACCTCATTGATTCAAAGTCGTTAACTTTGCACCAACTCCTAATGTCGTCAACAATCCCATGCCCCAACATGGTGGAGCCAACGTTAACATGGTTGAAGGAGAAGTCAAATTAGTCTCTGCGGTCAACAATGAAGATGGGGATAGTGATTGCGACATCGAACTAGGTGCGTCCGAGGATCCCGGGTGAAGTTCTCAACAATTGGTCTTCTGAGGAGATTGTCCAAGCCACTTGTCTGGAGGAGTAATTTTCTTTGTTTATTCATGCATATCCAAGTCTTACGTTCCGCCAGGGCGTAATGACTCATTGTAGGGCTCATCTATGTGACACTTGCATTTTTTATCATAAATAAAGGACGTCTTTTTGCATTCAAATATTTCGTTCCCTGTCTTTCTATTTTTGCAGTTTTTCAAAAAAAATGGCAATGTTTTGTTTAGTTTCCACTTTTTTTTTTTTTTTTCACACTCATAAGCACATACCATCACTCATGCAGATGCACATCACCGGATCCTATTGATAACGGTTCTGCTATGGCTCGCTTCGACTTTGAAAATCCAATCTTTCAAGCTGAAGAAGAGGGTGATGAAGACTGTGAACTCCCTGAAGAACTTACCAGGTTATTAAAACAAGAGGAAAGGGTCATTCAACCGCATCAAGAGTCTGTTGAAGTGATTAATCTCGGCACCGAGGACGCCAAGAGAGAAATCAAGATAGGGGCTGCTTTGGAAGACAATGTGAAGAAGGGGTTGATTGAATTGCTGCAAGAGTATGTTGACATCTTCGCTTGGTCTTATCAGGACATGCCAGGGCTTGACACAGACATTGTGGTACACCGTTTGCCTCTCAAAGAGGATTGTCCTCCGGTCAAGCAGAAGCTCAGAAGAACAAGACCAGAGATGGTTATTAAGATAAAGAAAGAAGTGCAAAAACAGTTGGATGCAGGGTTTCTAGCAGTCACAAATTATCCGCCATGGGTTGCAAATATCGTTCCGGTACCTAAGAAGGATGGAAAGGTACGGATGTGTGTTGACTACCGGGATCTGAACAGGGCTAGTCCTAAAGATGATTTCCCCTTACCTCACATTGACGTTTTGGTGGATAACACGGCTCAGTTCTCGGTATTCTCCTTCATGGATGGATTTTCTAGCTATAATCAAATTAAGATGGCACCAGAAGACATGGAGAAGACAACATTCATAACCCCATGGGGCACCTTCTGCTACAAGGTGATGCCGTTTGGTCTAAAAAATGCCGGAGCAACATATCAGCGAGCGATGGTGACTCTGTTCCATGATATGATTCATCATGAAATCGAGGTTTATGTTGATGATATGATTTCCAAATCTCAGACAGAAGAAGAAAATTTGGTGAATTTGCAGAAACTGTTTGAGCGTTTGAGGAAATTCAAGCTGAGGCTTAATCCGAACAAGTGTACTTTTGGGGTGAGATCTGGAAAGCTACTGGGTTTTTTTGTTAGCGGAAAAGGGATTGAGGTGGATCCGGCCAAAGTGAAAGCGATACAGGAAATGCCTGAGCCAAGAACAGAGAAACAAGTTTGTGGTTTCTTAGGGAGGTTGAACTACATTGCAAGGTTCATCTCTCACCTAACAGCCACGTGTGAGCCAATATTCAAATTGTTGAGAAAACATCAGGCTATCAGGTGGAATGATGATTGTCAAAGGGCGTTCGAGAAGATAAAAGAGTATTTGCAGAATCCTCCTATCCTTGTGCCTCCGGTCCCAGGGAGACTGCTGATTATGTATTTGACAGTACTAGACAATTCCATGGGTTGTGTTCTTGGTCAACACGACGAGACAGGTAGGAAAGAGCATGCCATCTACTACCTGAGTAAGAAATTCACAGATTGCGAGTCGAGATATTCAATGCTTGAAAAAACATGTTGTGCACTTGCATGGGCTGCTAAGCGATTGAGACAATACATGTTGTCTCACACAACCTTACTGATCTCCAAGATGGATCCAGTCAAGTATATATTTGAGAAGCCAGCTCTCACCGGAAGAGTTGCTCGTTGGCAAATGGTACTGACAGAGTACGACATCCAGTATACTTCCCAGAAAGCCATCAAGGGGAGTATTTTGTCAGACTATCTTGCTCGACAGTCGGTTGAAGATTATGAGCCGATGAAGTTTGATTTTCCAGATGAAGACATCATGTACCTCAAGATGAAAGACTGTGAAGAGCCAGTTGTTGAAGAGGGACCTGATCCAGACGAAAAGTGGACTTTAATGTTTGATGGGGCCGTCAACGCCAGAGGAAGTGGAATTGGTGTTGTCATTACAACTCCGAAAGGTGCCCACATGCCTTTCATCGCTCGTCTGACTTCGAGTACACCAATAATGAAGCTGAGTATGAAGCCTGTATCTTGGGTATTGAGCAAGCCATTGATTTAAGAATCAAGACTTTGGACATCTTCGGAGATTCAGCTCTGGTAATCAATCAAGGGAATGATGATTGGAACACTCTCCAGCCCAATCTGGTCCTCTACAGAGATTACACGAGAAGACTGTCGACTTTCTTCACAACAGTAAAGTTGTACCATATACCTCGTGATGAGAACCAGATGGAAGATGCTCTTGCTACTCTATCCTCCATGATCAACGTGATTCGGTGGAACCACGCTCCCAGGATCGATGTGATGCGCCTCGACAGGGCCGCGTATGTGTTTGCTGCTGAACTGGTAGTTGATGACAAGCCCTGGTATCACGACATCAAGTGCTTTCTGAAGAATCAAGAGTACCCTGTAGGGGCATCCAACAATGATAGAAAGACTTTGAGAAGATTGGCAGGCAGTTTCTTCTTGAACAAGGACGATGTGTTGTATAAGAGGAACTTCGATATGGTTTTGCTCAGATGCGTGGATAGACACGAAGCAGACATGTTAATGCAGGAAGTTCATGAAGGCTCCTTCGGTACTCATGCCGGCGGACATGCAATGGCTAAGAAATTGTTGAGAGCGGGTTATTACTGGATGACCATGGAATCTGATTGTTTCAAATATGCTCGGAAGTGCCATAAATGCCAGATTTATGCTGATAAGGTGCATGTGCCGCCGAATCCTTTGAATGTGATGTCTTCGCCGTGGCCTTTCGCTATGTGGGGCATCGATATGATTGGAAAGATTGAGCCAACCGCTTCCAATGGGCATCACTTCATCCTTGTTGCCATCGACTATTTCACCAAGTGGGTCGAAGCAGCGTCATTTGCGAAGGTCACCAGACATGTGGTTGCCCGATTCATCAAGAAAGAAATCATTTGTCGCTATGGGATTCCCGAAAGAATCATTACTGATAATGGTTCTAATCTCAACAACAAAATGATGAAGGAGTTGTGCCAGAACTTCAACATTCAGCATCACAATTCTTCCCCTTACCTCCCTAAGATGAACGGTGTTGTTGAAGCGGCAAATAAGAACATAAAGAAGATTGTGCAGAAGATGGTCGTTATGTACAGAGATTGGCATGAGATGCTCCCCTTCGCCTTGCATGGGTACCGTACTTCTGTACGTACATCGACCGGGGCAACCCCTTACTCCCTTGTGTATGGTATGGAAGCAGTCCTACCTGTTGAAGTGGAGATTCCTTCTCTAAGAGTTCTGTTGGATGTCAAGTTAGACGAAGCTGAATGGATTCGGACAAGGTTCAATGAGTTGAGTCTTATCGAAGAGAAGCGAATGGCAGCCATTTGTCATGGGCAGTTGTATCAAAGTCGGATGAAGAGAGCCTTTGATCAGAAAGTGCGTCCTCGATGCTTCCAGGTCGGAGATTTGGTGTTGAAAAGGATCCTTCCTCCTCATACAGATCACAGGGGCAAGTGGACTCCTAACTATGATGGACCGTATATTGTCACCAAGGTTTTTGATGGTGGGGCCTTAATGCTTGTAACGATGGATGGTGAAAACTTCACTTCCCCGGTGAACTCAGACGCAGTTAAAAAATACTTCGCATGAAATAGACCCGCTGGACAATAAAAAGAATAGTCCAGGCAAAAAATGGGCCTCCCGGTGAACCAAGAAAATGAAAAAGGTTCGGGCAAAAATTAGGGATTAAAAGTGAAAAGATTGTACACCCGGTAAGTTGAAAACCTGAAAAGGCAACTTAGGCAAAAATGGGTATCCCGGTGGATTGAAAACCCGAAAAGGGCGATCCAGGCAAAAGTTAGGGATTAAGCGAATGACTGCGTTCTGAGTAGTTCTGAATCTCATCTCGTGGCAATGACTGGAAACTTTTGAAGGATAGGAAACAGTTCAATCACACTTTCAGAAAGCTAATCATCTGGAGGATCTTGAAGACGAGCAAGTCATAGCAGAATTGGAATCCAATAGAAATCCATTTCACATTGCCATTAGATTAATGTCTGTTTTTATCTGTTGTGCGATTACCTCTTTCCAGGGATTGCTTCCTGATGTAAATGCCTATTCAGAGGTCGTTCAATCAATAAAATCATGTTATTCAGTATATCTCTTTTTTCATTTTCATTTTTCTGTTTTGTTTGCAAAAATGACGTCCGAATTTTTTGATAAACATTGCATCATGACACATAAGAGCTTTACAGGTACATGCTTAATAAACATTTAAAATTGCTGTAAATTTTAAGTGCTTTGGATCGTCTATTCAGAACAGGTACCCTCGGGGCATTTCCTTAAAATCCCCTACAGATGATCGTGAATGTTTTCCCCAGTGAAGTCACCAACAGACGAATTCGGTATCTTATCCCTGCAGAGCTGATCAGAGCGTTGGATTCTTCAATCCCCAGCAGGTTCTCACCACTGTACCTCCCCCTAAGCGGTGGTTTCAGATTATACACTCCCTAGTAGAGTTGACAGTGTCAGACTATATACCCCCAGCGGAGTTGACAGTGCCAGACTGTATCTTCCCAGCAGAAGTGGTTGCTCCTCAGAGTTCGAGGCCAGATCGATAATCCCAATGCCAGATCCATGGTTTCTTTCCTTGAAGCATAACCTCGGTACCGTATCGGTGTTTGCTTCCCCTGCTGAGTCATCTCTCGCAGATCGTGGTTGCCAGAACCACTATCGCTTTCCCCAACAGCAGGTTTTCAGTATCGTTCTCTCCCCAGTCAGAATCTCGGTATTTCGTCATTGCTAGAACACCGTGTGGCGGGTCATTTCCCCACATAATTCTTTGCGCTGTGCATCTCCAGCAGCCTTGCCAGGGTCCAGAAAATGGTGATCATTTCCCCAGCAGATCCCCTTGCCTCAGCTTGGCATTCTACCCAGCATTTCGCATCCCGGCATGTAGAATCATATTGCATTGCAAATCGCGTAGCATTTCCATTTTCATGGAGCATTACGCCATTGAAAAATTCAAACATACGCATGTAAGCATAAAACATTCTCGGTATCCCAAGTGATAAGCCAGAAGTTGTTTCCAGTACTCAGACTGAAGATTGTTCATGACTTACCTTTGTTATCCACAGCTAGTGTCATTGGCCCATGCGCCGCCTCTATTATAGTTCCCTATTTCTGTCGATGCTGACAGGCATGAAGTGTCCGGTATTCAGACCGAAGTGGCATTCAGGCCAGTTTTCCGATGTTCAGATCGAAGAAGTTTCTGACGTTCAGGTCGATGCAACTTGTGGCGTTCAGGCCAGTTTTCCGATGTTCAGATCGAAGAAGTTTCCGACGTTCAGGTCGATGCAACTTGTGGCGTTCAGGCCAGTTTTTCGATGTTCAGATCGAAGAAGTTTCTGACGTTCAGGTCGATGCAACTTGTGGCGTTCAGGCCAGTTTTCCGGTATTCATACCGAAGTGGCATTCAGGCCAGTTTTCCGATGTTCAGATCGAAGAAGTTTCTGACGTTCAGGTCGATGCAACTTGTGTCGTTCATGCCAGTTTTCCGATGTTCAAAACGAAGAAGTTTCCGACGTTCAGGTCGATGCAACTTGTGGCGTTCAGGCCAGTTTTCCGATGTTCAGATCGAAGAAGTTTCCGACGTTCAGGTCGATGCAACTTGTGGCGTTCAGGCCAGCTTTCCGATGTTTAGATCGAAAAAGTTTCTGACGTTCAGTTCGATGCAACTTGTGGCGTTCAGGCCAGTTTTCCGATGTTCAGATCGAAGAAGTTTCCGACGTTCAGGTCGATGCAACTTGTGGCATCCAGGCCAATTTTTCGATGTTCAGATCGAAGAAGTTTCCGACGTTCAGGTCGACGCAACTTGTGGCATTCGGGCCAGCCTCTCGGTGTTCAGACCGATATTAATAATCTCATATCTCCCGATGTTCAGATCGAAGTCATTTCCAGTATTCAGACTGATGAGCGGCATTCAGGCCATGGTTATTTCTGTGTTACCATTTATTTTGGTATCCAGGTTAAAATTCTTTTTCGGTATTCAGTCTGACTCTCACTGTACCAGACGGATTCTTCTTTCAAGACCACCTATTTGCCGATTCTGACAGGCATTGTTACTTCACTTCACTTCAGTGCAAATTTTCGGCCTTTTATTGTATTCAATCCCTTCATACCTTGGAAGCACGAAAGTCGTTGCTATCTTCTTTCCAGGTTTCCAGTTGATTGAATAGGGGCAGCTGTAATACCCCAAAATTTACCCTTCATTTTTCCTAGAAGCATACGCTTTACACCTCATGCATGCATTCATTTTTAGGTCATTTAGCATTTGCATTTCATCATGGCAATCGGAATATTTATTCAAAAAAAAACGAAAAAAAATAATAATAATTAATTAATTAAATAAATAAATAAATAAATATAAATAAATAAAATCTTGAACTTGGACCTCTCTTTAAAGCCCACTAAGCTACCAATATTAGCTTATAAATAATAGAGTTTCATTGAAACAAAACAGACAGAAAAAGGAAGAGAAGCAAAACACTCTGAGGTTTCCTTGGAACCAAACCCTAGGGAAAAAGATAGTGAGAGAAGAGCTAACAGAGTTCAGAGCAGCCTCCAAACCCTGAAGGGAACTCAACTGCACAGAATCACATCTGCCTCACATAAACCCTAAAGATTGTTTTGTAAACCTCACGGGTGCAACTCAATTTCAATCAAGCTCTCCAATCAGGTTTGCCATATATCCATCATCTTTATGCCTTTAATTTGAATGCTCTAAATGTATGAGGTATTATGGGTGAATTTGATACCCTTTTGATGCATGTGTTTGGCAAGAGGTTTAGGCCTCCTACCCTTGGTTGCTTTTTGTGACCTTTTTGTGAATTGAAAGAGCATGATTCATGTGGTTACATTTTGATTTGGGGGCAACTCTTGATTACCCTATTTTTTTTGTCTCTAACCTGTTTGTTGAGTTTTTGTGAAGGCACATGACTTTTGCAGGGAAACTTGCGTGGTTTCTCACTTTATTTGTGGGATAACCCCTGGAGGTTCATTCCGATTACCTGTACTGACCCACTTTCTTTGATGATGTTAGCTTGGAAGGATCTCAGGGTTTATCGTTCCTTTAATTGCTGTTACCTCGGATCTTCATCTGTGTGGTACTTTTACATTTTTCCCGCATTTTACTGCTTTCCTAGCTGGAAGACCTCGATAGGAGGCAATGTTTTTGTGTTTACTTTATGCAGGTTCCTTCGTCAAGGACTGCCTTTTTGCATGAGCATCCCAAACTCTAACCCTTCATTGATTTTTCTTCTCCTAAACACACGTTTACTCCTTCTACTACAGGAGAGTAAGTCTCCAAAGGTCAAGCATCCGGTAGATTGCGTAGTAATGTCGTTTGTCCAAAACCCAATCCATAACCCTGTAGTTAGCTGAACTACGGCTTGCTCTGATTCTCATTCCAGATGAGATACGTAGGCATAAGACGCGATGTCTTAGCGAGCACAATTACCCCCAACCTATAGGTCAGCCGAGCTACGAAGACTCTGATTCTCATATTCATATGAGATACGTATGCAGTGGATGCGACATCCGCGCGAGTCATTTTCATTTAACCCCCTTTTTAGTAAACAGCACAAGATAAACTCACACCCTTTAGACAAGAACTACAAAAGTGGATCCCGTAGAGTACTACGGATGCGTAGGGGTGCTAATACCTTTCCTTCACATAACCGACTCCCGAACCCAAGATTTGGTTGCGAGACCTTGTCTTTTCCTTTCCTCTTTTCAGGTTTACTTCGAGCGTCTCCTTTCCCTCCTTTGGGATAAATAACGCACGGTGGCGACTCTTCTGTCATTTTCTTTCACCGGTTGTTTTTTCGCACACTGTATTTTTCAGGTTGCGACACTACCCCCCATCTATTTATGAACTTCTAAACCTTCCATCCGTTCTCCTAAAAAATAACAACTATCTCATATATCCTCTTTTGGAATCTTTACCTCCCAAACTTCTTTTGAAACTCCTCAACCATCAAACCCCACTCACGCTGACACTTCCATTGACGAATCAACTGTAGATTTTGATGATGAGTCATATCTTGAGTGTATAGCCTTTCTAGATAGAACCCCTCACCCATATTCTGACCAAACACCCCTTCAAACCAACATTCACCCCACTCCCTTGTGTGATCTGTTGACTCAGTTTGAAAGTGAGGCTACTGGTAGACTCAATGCTCTCTCTGAGGCTTGTGCTTCTAACATAAACCTTTTTGAGGTATCTTCTATGACCAATAACTTCAGAAGCTGGATTGAAGTTAGTTCTAAGGAGCTCGAGGTTGCTTGCTTGAAGGAAGCAAAGAGGAACTTACATGCCAGACCCTCTGGTATTATTGAACCTCATCTACAGAAAGTACCTCTAACTCTTCTGCTTCTTGCTCCTATCGTGACTCCACCTCCTTCTTCGGTTCAGGCTCCCTTGGTTTCTTTTGATCCTTCTCTAGAAGTTTCTAGTGTCTCCGGTGCTAAGAAGACGGTGGTTACTGACGATTTCATTCTGGCGAATTTTGAGCATTTAACAGCTGCGAATTCTGAAGTGAAAAAGCAACTCAAGCTTCAGAGTGAGAAGACAGATAAGCTGATGGAGATGTTTGGATAAATCTTAGAAAAAAAGACACTTTGTCCTAAACCATAGTTTTAAAAAAAACTGTGTTTATTTCATTTATATTCTGTGTATTCTCATACTTTTTGAATGATGAGAATGGGGGAGGAAAAGAATGACTGATTTTGATATATCTAATTCCATTCTGAAACCCAAACATGTTTCTAACTTGGTAATTTTTCTGAGAACTTTGTAAAAGTTCATCTTTTTAACCAAATGTTTCAAGAACAAGGCCTATTCAGGTTCTGATCTATGTTCTAGTGAACCAAGTTAAACTTTCGCTCTAAAACTAGGATATGAAACCAGTTCTGGCTCAAACATAGGTTATACTATCAGGAATCTGAAAGCTTATGTAACCAGGCATATGAAAGCTGTGAAAAATCATGCTCTGTGACGAGGCTGATAACTAGACTTATGTAATACTCAAACAAGGAAGCATTATGGGAAGCTACTACATCCATGTTCACAAGGCTTATGTCTTACGGGAAGATGGCAATCAGATGTTAACCAGATGTCTTACTTTATGAAAGAGAGTAACTACTAGGATTTTGCTTTGTGGGTAGTTATCTCTTCTTTCATGCTGATTAAAATGTTTATATGTGATAATATTTCTTTTAAGTCTTAAACTCAGGGGGAGCTTGCAAACCTAACTATGAAATTCTAAGATGAAAAATGATATTTTAACAATATAAAATTCAGGAGGAGCTTACAAACCTTGCTTTGATATTTTTATGTGATTAAACCAAGGAAAAATTATTCATCAAAATACATGGTTTTGTCAACATCAAAAAGGGGGAGATTGTTAGAACAAGATTTGGTTCTGCATCTGGCTTTTAGTTTTGATTATAACAATGCATTGCTTCTTAGAGATCAATTTTGTACACTAATGATTTTGTTGTCTAGTGTGTAACTTTTGCTAATAGGATCTAAATCTGAAGCAATGACGTGTTACTTCATCAGATTTTACACTCTGACCCTGAGGAGATACAAGTGCTTTACAAGATGATGTCAAGTTCTAGAAAGCTCTTAGACAACGATTCTGATGAATGTTCATGCTAAAGCTTTTGACTGTGACTATGATTCTTAGAGCCTCTGAGTTTGTCTACCTTAAAGATTATGCACTCAAGTTTTGAAGACTCTGAAGAACAAGATATGAAAACTCTAAAGACCAGGTTTTGAGGAACTGTGTCAAGACTCTAAAGACCAAGGTGTAGCGGGGTATTCGTTACCATTAGAGATATTGACTAAATCCAAGGAAAATCATACAAAGTCGAGTCGCCACCGAACTTCTATTTATCCAAAGGAATGGTTAGAAAGCGAACAAAAACCTAATAGTTTTTTAACAAAAACTAGTAAAAGAAACAGAGATCTGGGTAAGGGGGTTGGTTATGCAATGGGAAGGTGTTAGGCACCCAAAATATCCTAGGTACTCCTAGGGAGCCCTTTTCATACTTGTGAAGGTTGTTGTCTTGTGAAAATTTTGTTTGTGCAAACATGATTGAAGAGATGAGAAGAGAATGTACAAGTTATTTACATTTTGTGTTTGGATGGATGAACCCATTGACTACGTACCATCTTATAAAAAGATTAGGATCAAAACCTCGTAGTTCGGGGTAAAAATCTCAAAATGAGTTGGTGAATTTATTGGTCCAAAAGCCTTAAGGTCTTTTGTTATCAAAGGGAGAAAACTCAACCAAACCACAAATCCACCATGTGAGGATAGCTTCATCATGCTAGTGAGGGGTTAACCCTATAATAAGCATGGAAGACTCATTGTCCATCACTAAGGATATAGGTGAGTATTACATCTACCACAAAGATAACTCAAACCTAATAGCTAAAGGTTATGGAAAATTTGATTAAGAAGGTGGCCATTGGAACCACAAAAGACATTTGAATGGGTTATATTTACCAATTAGAAGTATATACAAAAATGGTCAAAGTAGATTAAAAGGTTCAATTCAAAGTAAGTATTATGAAAAGAAGGTTTGAAGCTTAAAAGCATAAGGCTTAGGTTTCTAATGTTGGAAAACAATAGTTAAGTGTTTGCACAAAAAGTTTTGGCTTGGGTTAGAGTGGAGAGAAGAAGAAGAATGGCTAAGTCCTAAGTAACGCAAAAAGGTGAGGGAATAAGAAATGAAACCACACTAGGAGTTCCTCTCTTGAGATCATATCGATGATCCAAGTAGCTCCCATCCTTTGGAACAAGCAACCACAAAGCAATAAGCAATCAAACAAGTCTCACAAGAGATCCTCAATGTATCTTGTATCTTCCACTTGTATGAACATGGTAATGATCCTCCAATTAAGCTCAAATGGAAACTCCTAGCACCAAAAGCACACACATCAAAAGTTCCATGAAGTAAAACAAGAATGGACAAGAGTGAGTTTAGAGATTTGGTCCTTCTAGTCCATCTTCATCATTAAGGTCCATTTACTCCAATTTTGCATAAGGAAAAGTCCTAAAATCTAAGTCCAATTCTCCATTTCTTTGCATAGGGAAAGTCCTAGAAACTAAGTCCATTTCTTTGTATTTTGGTTCACCACAATCAAAACAAAACACAAGCAAAATAATATATACACAATTATGTGCTCAAATGAGCAAAAGGCAAATGTCATTAACATAAACATGTGCTCAAATGAGCAAAGGGAAAAAGCAAATGAATAATATGTGCAATAATTGTAAATTGCATAAAAATAAATTGCATGAAGTAAATTGCATAAAGTAAATGTTAATTGTGAATAGTTAGTGTTAGTAGTTAGAGTGCCATAAGGCAAATTTAGCGCTATGTTAAGCAATCGTAATTGGACTTATGTAGAAGTCACAACTATCTGAGACCGGTCAATAATAATGTAGGCAACAAACAAAAGTTAGGAGTCTTGATTAGTGAACCAAGTCCCAACAACTTGCCATGCCAAAAAGGAAAATGAGAATTGATCTTGTATTGGTTTAAGCCTTTTGCATGATTTAAAAGATAACCTATCCTTAATGCAAAGCCATTCACTTGATCAATTGATCAAGATGAATTAGATTTGAATCAAGGAAGATTAAATCCCTCTAATCAATGCTAACTTATCAACCTTCAACTCATTGATCAAAAAGGAAAAAGAAGAAGAAGAAGAAGGAGATGAATAAGAGGAATGGAAATGACAAAATAAAAGTGCATCAAATGAAATACCATGTACCAATCCTCATATGTTGACCAATAACATTGAAAGTCAAGGTCAAACAATCAAAAACAGAAGTGAGATGAAGATTGGAAGTCAAGAAATGAATAAACTATTTTTGGCATTTTTTTTAATATTAAAAATAAACTTGAATTAAAATAAAATGGAAAGGTCAAACTTCAAAATCACTTCAAATCAACCTTGAAAGGTCCAAGTGATTTATCCTAAGTTCAACAAGGTCAAACAAAGTTTGACAAAAAAATTTAGCATTTTAAAAGTCAGAAACATTTTTTAATCAATTAAAAATGAATAAAAATAACCTAATTGAACTAAAATCTCAAATAAATCTCAAATCAATTCAAAAATTGATGAGAATATTTTTCATAGATCCATCATCATTCAAATAGGTTAGGAAAATATTTTTGCATTTTTTGAATATCAAAAACTATTTAAAATGAATTAAAAATAACCAGAAAAGAGAAAATTCACAAAAAATATCAAATGACAAAATAAAAAATATTAAAAATCAGAAATAGAAACTAGAATTTATTTGGGAAATAATGCAATTGGTCCCATATTTTTTGGATAAAAAATGATAGAGATATTGATTTTTGAAAATAAAAGGAATTAAAGAAATAAAAACAGAAATTATAAAAATGCAAAAAAAGGAGGAGCGTTGGATCTGAGCTCATTAATTGAGCTGGCAGATCACACGCTTCTAAGGCGCGCGCCTATGGTGATCCACGGTCAATGCGTGCATATGAGAAAGAATTAAAAGTCATAACAAGCAACGCTCCTGATTGCATCTGGAAATTTTGATCACACGGCCAGGATTTAAACTGGACATGATGAAGCCACCGGAGCCACCGTCTTCTCCGGTGAGCTTTCAGATTCCGGCCAAAATGCAGAACTTCAAAAGGCAACCAAAACGTGCGATCTATACATCAATAGAAAGCTAAAATGATGTACACATCTCTATACCATCCATTTTCCTTCTAGATCTCTATGATTTGAGAAATCAGAAGTTGAAAAATCTGGTGTTCATCATGAACTCAATGAATTGCAAAAATTAAAAGCATAAACATGATGCCTCTATTGAGAGGACTTCAGCCAACACAAAATCACAGCCAATAGGTCCAAGGATTAGGAGAATCGAAGAAAATACCAGTTGGAGTTCAAGTTTGAGTTCTGGTGATTTGAGCTTGAAACCTTGCTTGCTTTATCAAAACAGAAGTTCAATGAAGTGTATGATGAAGGTTTAGAAGCATTAGATCTATGAATACAACCAGATGAAGTTGAATTCGAGATCTGAAAATTTTAAGAGAAATGAAACTTGCTTCTTTAGTGATGGTTGGGGAATGAATTCTGCAGCATTTCAGGTTGAAATTGTGTGTGAAATGGAGGGAATGAAGCTGCTATTTATAGAGGCATTGGCAAGGAAAGGGTGGAATGATCCGTGTGCATAAATTTGGATACCACTTGCATGGGCTTGCATGATCATGCACAAGGCCCAAAAGCAATGCAAAATGCAAGCTGAGTTCAAATGCCAAGGGTTTGGACGTGTAATTTGCTCTGAATTGGCTTGTGCAACAAGGTTTCAACATGAATTCCACAATTGAACCTAATCATTCACCTCTTCGAAAATACCAATTAGAAAATCCAAGCA
The DNA here is from genome assembly GCF_024323335.1 of Lathyrus oleraceus. Classification (NCBI taxonomy): domain Eukaryota; kingdom Viridiplantae; phylum Streptophyta; class Magnoliopsida; order Fabales; family Fabaceae; genus Lathyrus; species Lathyrus oleraceus. The sequence goes on along the minus strand of NC_066583.1, from coordinate 439,046,585 downwards.
TAGGCATATGGGTAATGGTTGGAAAGGTTTTTGTATAAGGAACAAATGTTATGTTGGTCAAAAACTCATTTGAAGTGTGGAAATTTATGAATTTTGAGTTTAAAGTGTGATGTGCAAAACATGCCAAGGCAGGGTTTCTAAAATTGGCCAACTTTCAAGCCCTTCTGTTTTGATGATGAAAGCTTCAAATGAAACAAACTTCAACATAAAAGTTGTAGATCTTTTCAAAACAATCAAAATGGACTTAAATTTTGCATCATTTGGATTTTTTATGAAAGAGTTATGGGCACTTGAAGTTGGACTTTTTTGACTTTTAATGCCTTTGACCCAAAAGGACCTATAATGTCTTGCATTATCACATGTATTTTCTTTGAGATTTTGAAATTTTGTTCAAAATAACATTTGAAGTAGACATCTTAAGATTTCCAATTCATTTGATCCCACCTCAAAAACATAAAAAATGAATGAGTTAAGTCCTTGGGAAGTTTCCCCAAAATTAGGGTTTCAGTCAAAATGACCTATAATGTATTGGACTGGCAGATGGTTTTCCAAGCTTCAAATCAAATTTTGATGAACATGAAAGTTTTTCATATTGTCCTTAAGAACACTTTTGCTTTTGGAACCATCTCCATTTGACCAACACATCAAAAGTTAGGTCTCAGTGCATTTCAAAATAGTCAGATGAATTGACCGATCAACTTCTCAAGTCCATGCCTCATATATTGATGAATTGATGATTGAGGATACTCAAATAAGTTCAAATATGCATGAAATGATGAATTAAAGAACTTCCCTTGATTGTATTTGACCATGGGCTGAGGTTGCTTCATGAGCAAGGCATTATGGTGCACAGATGATTTAGGGTTTCTCTTAAGAACAAGACCTCAAACCCTTTGACTTGTTTTGATAAAAATGATGAATTGAGATGCTAGGGAGGCATGTTTGATGGATGAGAGCTTTGGGAACCATTACCATGCTTGCTTTCATCTCTTCTTGACCATGTCTTTGTACCAATGATCTCCTAGAAGCTTTTGACCTTGTGATTGCTCAAGCTACAAACAAAAGATGTTAGTGACATATTTTTGTGCTTTTAGTTAGTAAACAAAAATGAGAAAAGCAATGATATACAATTCAAGCATGTTTGGTGATCTCAAACCACTCACAAGGAGTCCCACCCAAAGGTAAAGGGAACCAAGATGCTTATGATCCTTGAGGCAATGCAAATGTAATGTTATGATGCCATGAGGGATCTTAGGGACAAAATTAGGGTCTTACAGATACCCCTATTTAAGGTCATTCTAGCCGGAGAAGTGAAGGTTAAAATCTTCGTCTCGACGAGGTAGAATGGGCTTAAATAATAGTAAAGAGACAAATTTTGGTCCTTAAGAGACCTCATGATGCAAATATATATATGCAAAATAGTAACACTCTGTGGGGATATGTGTCCACAAAGGAGTAAAGAAAATCAGGAGACACCCACAATCCACATTCAATGGGACAAAAATCTTGGGGACTCTTACGGGGATAAGAAAGAAACGCGTGAGCAGGGCACGACTCAAAGTTGGGGAGCAGAATTCCAAAGGGAATAAACCAATGGAAAGACTCGAACTGACTCAGAGGTGCTCGTATTGGAGATCTATAACAGCTGTATAGATCTCCTTGGAAAATAAGTAAATCTGGTTGTAATCCATGATTGAATGCGCCAGCTAGCCATATCTTCAATCATCCAAAGATTGCCATTAATTGTGCAATCACAAAACACCAAACATTCATACTGAATGTTCTGTGTATAGGATGTCATGACATCGGGTCTGACATCCTAGAAAAATCCTGCATAATCCAATTTCCTTTTATAGCAGGTACAACCATATCAGATACCATGACATTGTGTATGTCATCTAAAACATTCATGCATGAACATGTCTTCCATATAAGCTCCAGCAGGTACAACCAATATCAGAAGCCTTGTCATTGTATGTGGCATTCTGAAACAATCCTGCTTGCACATGTTCTTTAACTCCAGCAGGTACATAGGATATCTTATGTTAAGACATCACACATGACATCTTGTGAACACTCTTTGTTTTACCAAAATTGCTGCCAACACTTAGAAACAACAAACTCCCCCTTTGGCAAATTTTGGCTAAAACATATATCTGTCCATTTTGTTCACAAGGCAAACTATCAACAGTTAAACAACATAACAGAAGTTTAATCAGCAGCAGAAGCAAAACAATTACTAGCTATGGCTACTAGTAATACACACATGCACAAGGGTACTTCTCCTCCCCCTAAATCTGTGCAACAATCAGAATTACTAGTTATGGATGCAACTAGTAAGACACACAAATGCACAATGCACCAGGGTACTTCTTCTCCCCCTAAACCTGTGCATTCATCAAATATAACAGCTACTGTAACTCCAGCACATGTACCATCCAGAATGTCATACTGACATCTGCTTCAACATCAACACCTATGCACCATATCAGACATCCTCTTTGACATCTGCAAACAGAACAACATTCTGTTTTAACACCTGTGCACTTCTTTCAATAATAGTTGTCCTTCTGTCCCAGCCACATCCAACTTCCACATCAGCACTTCTCCCCCTTTTTAGTCAAAATTGACCAAAGGTGACCAATTAGACAAAATAAATGTCTATTAGCCTAGCAGAGAACACAAAATATTCAGGAAGTACACACCACATCCATATTTCCTTATGACTGTAAGTTTCAGAAGGAAATACCAATATTGTCCAAGGCAATGTCATGACATCCGGTCAGACATTCTTCTGCTCACTCAGCCTTGACACACACCACATCATACCAATAACTAACAAGGTGCCATACCTTGTTATCTGAAAACACATAGACCATAAGCTTGATGATTACTTGCAGTGCAAAGACAGAACTCCCCCTGTCATGAGCAACCAACTCTCCTCTTGAAACATGGAGATCACACATGAACATATCCAACACCCCCAGGTTGGACCTTCACAAACTTCCTGATTCAAAGAGAACCCAGACAACTTGATGAATGGAAAACATAAGACGCATCTTCATGTCTTCAAGAGCACACTCCCTGTTCAACCCTCTTGGCTGAACACATCCACACCCTGTGACTATCTCTCTTCTAACCAGAACAGAAAACATCTTCACAACATAACACCATCTGATATTCTTCAGATATTAGTTAGAATCATAAGCTTGATCCAGACAACAATTGGGACATATGCATTCTTATCCCATCAAGAGATAATCTTCCATAGATAGCTCAGAACTCCTTCCACAAGCTCCAAGAGATGAATAGAAAACACCTCCTTTTGTCTTCAACTTACTCCTTTTCTGCTCAAGGTAATTTGTCTCAGACCTTCCTCAAGAATAATCAGCTACCATAAGTTGATTGTCTTGATTCTTCGAACTCACTTCTGAGATAGACCAAATGCCACTGGTTGATTACCTCCTTCATGAATCCTCATATGAAAAAGTCAAATTCCATTCTTTGACCTCTCCATGTTTATCAGACTTCTCCCAAAGATATTCTGACCTTCCAAGTGAGACTTGAACTTCAAGCTACATGTTGAACAAAACTTAGATTTTCTAAGACATGAACATGTAACATCCTCTCTATCCGGCAACTCCAAAGAACTGCAACGAGAATGACCTTTTTGAAGTATCCAATCTACAATCCTGTAGACCCTTCTATCTCAAGTTGATGTGCCACTTCACCAACTAAGATTCTGATGTTGAACCAAATGCCATAACATTGTGTTTTGACATCTAGCTGTTGAATTCAACTCCTTCTTCTGCCACTTGAAAGAACTTCCTCCCTTCACAGAACAAGAGTTCAATGTTCTCATAGACTTGATTGTGGAACCAAGTTTGAGTAAACATCCTCCATCCCGCAGGTCTGTAGTTAAGTCATCCAATCTCACACCTTGATGAATCCCTGCTTCTTCTCCAAAGACATCAGGAACTCTGATGCATGAGTCTTCAGAAGGACCAGTTAGAACCTATCCCTTCAGCTATACCAAAGATTCCACTTCCTAAAGCAAAGTTGTTTCCATGATGTCAAGACCGCTGCCACTTGTTCTTGACTCCAGATTGTGCATTAGCTAATGCACTTCCTTACCTAGATCAGAAGTGAACTGATCCAAGTAACCACCATCATGACTATGATGTTTTCTTCTTCTTGTACACACCAAGGCTGAACATGTTTCTTGCTAGGAAACCTTTTTAGAGATCATATGCTTTTGCTGCCACCAAAGTGATAGATCATAAACCAATGTACTATCCTTCTTGTGATTCTGCACAGGGTCTAGAAGACGAGATGTTCCAACATCTTTTAAAAACATCAGTTATCTTGAGCTCCAAGGATAATCAATTAAGTACTTGTAGTTGGCACAAGTAGACATTGATCTTAAATCCTTTCCCAATTTTCCTTTCAGATACTTCCACCATAAGAATACTTTGAGAATACTCTTCTTGTGTCAACATCTTTTGCTTGCAAGCACCTCAACAGTTTTGAGAATCTTTTCAGATTAGATTCACCCTTAGGAATGAGAGGGATGAATCCTTCCTTGCAAATGTGTCACACAACAACCAGAACCCATGTGACACAGGTCAACAGCCGACCAGACCCTAGGTTGACCAAACGTGAGGAGGTTAACCAAAACTCCCCCTTAAATTAACAATCATGGAAACTTCACACCAATATCCATGCATTGTACACAAATGTCTCAACATGACATACATCACCCCTACCAGTGGCAAGTAACTCTATGAGTTATACCTATACATATTCCAATCACACCAATCAGACTCCAGCTGACCATAAGTACTAGTGAAAGAAAACAATACCAATCAATAGTAGATATTCATTGCCAGAGCATACTACCTCAACCAACCTCTGAATCTTCATATTCTCACTCCTTGAAAGAACTGCCACTTCTGAGCGTGGTGTTTGAATAACAAGATTCATGGTCCCAATCCTCTTAATAGCAATCAGGTTACCCCATTATTGACTTCTAACATCCAGGGGACTTGTCCTCCAACACAACATAGTACTTCAGGGAACAATTATCCAACCCTGATCAATCTAGCAGGAAATTTCACAATGTCACATCTCAACCAGCTCCACTTCTAGAGATCAGACTTCTAAAAGTGACCTTCTTGAGCACACACACAGTTGACCTTACCCTTGTCAACTTAGCACACACAGATGTCTCCTCTTCCAGGTCAGGAGTAGGTTCCAAACAAAAGTATCCCTTTGTTTGACACCTAAACACATCTGCTCTTCAACCAGTAGCTGCATACTTGTTGAACAACATGTTCTAACATCACATAGAACATTAGTTCCACCTCCTTGGAACAAACCCTCCTTGAAAGTCTTCAAGGTCTTCATATACACTACCCAAGAGAGTAAAAGAATCAGTGATCAGGTGATTTTTACCATCCTGAAGTGAGAACGTCATGATGAGTGGACTTGAGGAGACTCAAGTATCTTTGACATCTTCAATAGATTATGATGAAATCTTGAATACATCAGCCTTTCATCCACATGAGGGGAAACTACATCAGAGTTTGAGTTTTGCCAGGTATTATACAGCGGAAATCATAATACAACTCAACCTATGAACTCACTTCACTAGATCAGCCTCCAAGAACATACCAAGTTTTAATATGATTCAATACTAGCACAGTTGTCCCATACAAAGTCCAATTTCCAACCTCCAGAGACAGGTACACACAGTTCCTGTCATGAATAGTCCATCCACCTACTTCAAGGGACCATTCAGGGAAATCACAGAACCTTCCACGGGTTCCAACATCAGTACTAACATAACTCCTTGCAAGATACCAGAAAGTATCACCCATGGATCTCATCCAGAAACAGAACAGGATGCCTGCTCTGATACCAATTGAAATTCTGGTATAGTCAAAGTTCAGATGTTCTAGCACAACAACAAAAATTTATTAACTCATTTTTTATATATCTATTCAACGAGTAAAAACACCATACCCAAAATATCATTTGAACCCCTTGGAAAAAATCATGATAAAGTCATAAAGAAAACAAATTGAAAAAATTCATCCTCAAACCTCCATATCTCAAATCAAAGAAACACACGCATATTAAAAAGAAAAGATAGATGCAACTTTTTTTATATGATAATAGCAGCTTCATAGTATAGGGGAGGGGACGAGAGCCTTATTTTGTTTTTTAGGTGACAGTGGCTACCATGAAATCAAACATTGGCGAGATGAAATAGCGATAGAAAGATTTTAATTTAGAGATACTAAACCCTTTATTTTAACTAGATAAATTGAAATAAGTTACAGTTGCAAACATTTTTCAAAAACTACTGGATTTTATTGTGAAGAAAGTTTTCAATACCCATATAACAAATACATTCACCTATCTGACATCAAACCAGTATAGCTGGCAATGAATTGAACCAACTCGAAAATAGTTTGGAACTCGGTTCAACAATTAATTTGTTGAACTTGGTTCATGAATCTAATGAGCTGAATATGAGCGAAAAATCAAGTTTGTTAACTAAATGAGTTCAACTTGAACTATACATAATTTGACTCGTTAGGTTCATGAGTCAACTCGATTATATATGAGAAGGACTATTTTGTCTTTAAAAGTAGGTTTAAAGATTTATTATTAATTTTAACTTTATATTTTAATTTAATCTAACGGTTTAAATTGATAATTTATATTCTCAAGTGAGTAAAATATTTCTAAAAATAATTATAAAAATAAAATTAGAATCACATAAATTAATTAGTTTCTGAATTAGTATATTTTTGAGACAAAGTTAAATTTCAATCTAATAACTTTTATTTTATTTCAATACTTTCTTTTTAAAATAATATTAATTTAAAATATATATATATATATATATATATATATATATATATATATATATATATATATATATATAAAATAGATTTTTTAAAATGGCTTTTAAGTTTGTGAAGTGAGCGAGCTAAACCTAACGAGTCGAACTAAGTTACTCGTGAAATTATAACGAGTCGAGTTTGAGTTTTAAAAAGTTAATGGCGAACCCGAACTGAGATTTAAGCTGAACCAATTCTTAATGATTCGAGCCGAGCTGAGGCAAGTTCGACTCGACTCGGCTCATTTTCAGCCCAGCCCTATAAACCAGTAAAAATATTCCAAACAACATATTTTCTAGCATCATAACTAGATGAAAACACAACCAAACATAAACGTAAATACGCAATCTACGCTAAAACAAAATTAAAGTGACTAAATAGGATACTAAGAAACGAAATAGGATCCAAGCAGGTATGATAATAACGCAATAACTTAATAAACTAAAACAACATTTTCAACGTTTCAGCTTAATCACATGGCAGTAGCAAAATCGTTTGGACCAATACACCTACAAAACAAAATCACAACAACAACAAAAGGAGTTGATGTGAAATCAAATATTTGTTGACTCAAAGATGGAAATAAACCTGAAAACACTTGCGGAATCGACAAACAAAGTCACCGAACACATATAACTGAAATAAGTTGACAACCAAAACCAAGGAAATCGTTTGAAGTATGAAATCAGCTTCTCCGATGTCAAAAATTAGACCAATCAGTGGTGGTCGGTGTTGTCGGAGGTGTTTCACGGTGGGGTTGGTTCAAATGTTGATGTTGTTACGGCGATGGGTTTGGGTTGCTTGAAGGTCGGATTTCACGGTGATTTTTTGTCTATGTTTGATGGTGTGGTTAAGGTAGGGTATCACACGGTTTGTGAAGAAGATGAATGGTGGTTTTCATGGTGGGATGTATGTCATGGTTGGCAGTGTGAGGATGTAGTAAGGGTGGAGGTCGATGGAGTGTTGTCGACGTTAGAAGGGTGTTGCGGTGGTTGTTGTGGTGATGAAGTCGATTTACGGTGGGTGATGGTGGTAGTATGGGTTTTGGATGTTTGAAGTGATATCGCTAGTGTTGGTTGGTAAGCAATTATGGTGATGTCAAAAGGTGTATGGGTGAGTTTAGACGAGGGGGTTATGGATCAAGAAAAGTGAAGGAGTAATTTTGTAGGTTTGAGGAAAAAATTGTTATGAGAGTGGAAAGAGGATTTTATTCAGTGGTCACTTTTGAAAAGTGAAGTATGTGTTGGTTAATAGGTGAGGTAGAATGCAATCTTCAGGCAATGTTTGGCTTGTGCAATCCAAAAAAATAAACCTTTTTTTACTCTCTTTTCTTTTACATGTGTTTAAGAGAGAGAGGTAAGAGGATTGGGCTAAAATGTTAGTTGTCATGCGTTTCTTCCCCCTTTGTGCCAATCAAATCCCTTTCCTTTATTCTCTTTTTATTTAATTTTTTTTCTGAGTTTTGGTTGGATAAGAGAGATAGTTATGGATAGTAATCCAAGTGAAATGTAATTGGAGCAATTGTGACCCTTGATCATTTTAATCCATTGGCCAAGAGTTTTAGCATAAAATAGTAAGTAAATTAGGATTTTCACAATTAAATGCATTGCCAAAAAAAGCTCTTGGATATTTTTAGGATAAAAAAAGAATTTAAAAGAATAAAATGCAATAAAATTCCAATCTTTTTTAATAAAGAAAATAAAAATAAAATGATTATTTATTTTTGCTTGAAATTTTGACAAAAATTAAAAATTTAAAAAAAGGAACTAAAATGAATAAAAAAACGGGGGCATAAATGCGCGAAAAATAAAATGAATGCATTCGAGTAATCTATGCGAAATATACTTTCGTTAAAAAGACAAATGAAAATCAAAGTTTGCAGTAAAAAGTGTCTGGTTGAAAAGGCTTAAACATATAAAAAAATGAACCAAAACAGGACTAAAAAAATAAAATGAGCACGCCAGTTTAAACTACGTGAATCGTAGATCAATAAAACTGACAACTGCAAGTCCGGTCTCGAAATTTTTCGTCCGTTAATTTTATGCACATTTGAGAAATTATTCAATCGATCTTTCTGTAAAACTGAAATTTTATTCTGGTAAATATTTTAAGCATTATGCAGAAAGAAATGCATGTTATGATATGCAAATCATATGAATGTCTTGAATGCATTGATTATTGATTTAGGGGAGAAATTGGGTTATGACACCAGGCTACACATTATTGGACCTAGAGGGCTTAGACCCCTAAGGCTGACTAAAATTTTGCAAGGGGAAACGCCAGTTCTCGGGATACTCCCATTAGTTGCAGGTGGAAAACACTTTGCCTTCTGTATAAGGTCTCGTGTCTGATGGACTATGTATTGTTATATTTACAAAAAGCCTTGCCTATAACGATGCCTTGGGACCGCCCTAGAAGAGGCGGTGATGAAAGGTTGGTCAGGGGGAGGTATCACTTCTCCTGTGAGTCTTCACTTGCCCATACTGGAAAAAAATGTGGGATAAGACGTGTCTTTCATAAATAAAAAGTCAGAGTCGTTACTGACCCATGTCTCCCTTGAAAATAGGGATTCAACTGTTTACTATTTGACAAAGTGGGCGGTGTCCTTTTCTGAGGAAACCCTAGGTCTTGGAGACCCTTATAAATACATCATCCCTCAAAAGGAAAAGAACAGACTCTCAGTATATATATATTCCACAACCTAAAAGAGAACCACACTCTCGATAACAACAACATACGATTATTCTAACTGCCCTCTTATAATCCTTGTAACATCGATTGCTACCAAGGCCTCTCACCTCGTGTGAGTTGGTCCTTAAAATAGCCTCAATAACCACTTCACATGGCTTCTCGCTGCCATGACCATGCCCTCGCCATCCAAACATGTTAAATAGCTACTAAGTCCTTTGAGTCTCCCTGCCCTTGTAGGGGTAACAAGCACACATGTACTCTTTGACCAGTACAGAATGACAATGAAATTTTTTCATCTTCAGATGAAGACCATGCAAATAAATCATTGATGGTGTCACATCATTCAGGTGATGAAGAACATGAGGTTAGTGATTCTGAAATTGATGATAGTAGTCCTTCATATGATGAACTACAAAGTGCTTTTCATGAACTACATGATGAATTTTTTAAACTTTCTAGAAAATGTTAAAAACAAAAGAAAAATATTTTAAATCTAGAAAGTGATGCTAATAAGACAAAAGTAGAATTAGACTTAATTAAAAATTCAACATACAATAAATGTTCATCTCTTGAATACAAACTTGTCGAATTAAACCAAGTCATTGTCAAATATGAAAATGGACGAGTTGACTTGGATAATCTGTTAAGTAGCCAAATATATTCAAGTAACAAATATGGAGTTGAATTTTCTAATTGTGATAAATCTAGTACAAGTCAAGCTATCTTTGTAAAGGTTGTTAGAAAATTCAACAATAAGGAGTCAAAGAAAGTACATGTTGTAAATCATCATAAAAGGACTTATGAAAGAAATAAATTTTATGTTAAAAAAATGAATCATGTTTTTGGACCTACTTATTTCTGGTGTAATGCAAATGACCACACTTCTAATGTTTTTTACAAAATAAATTAAGGTATTTCTTATGGTGAGTGTGTATGGATGAGGAAGGGATCTAACCCAAAAGGACCCAAATAAAATTGGATACCTAAGTACTATTAATTGTTTTGTAGGTACTTGAAGTTCACATGTTAAGTATTGTCAAATTAAGATTGATATTTCAAGATACAAGACCATATGTTATAGCAAAGTTTCATTGAATGAAAGATGTTTTAAAGAAGCATCATCATGAGTATCAACTTTGACTTCATATGATAGTATCGTGAAGAAGATAAGTATTTTTTTATCTAATGTATCATTTCCCTTATACTATTATATTCATTTGGGTTTTACTCTTTTTTTTATAATATTAAAAAGGGGGAGAAGAGATGATTGTTTTTTATTGTATTTTTCAGGTTCCAAAACATATATTAGCATATATTACAAGAGAAATGGGGAGATATGTGAGATAAGGAGAGATATCCAAGATAGAGGGAGAAATCAAGTATCAATCAAAAGACTTCCCATCCATGGATTTTTACATCATAAAAAAGGTGGAGATTTTGAATAAGATGTTCATCATCAACTTATCATCTATTTTGATAAATACAAAAAGACATATCTTAGAAAAAAGAGAAAAAGAGAAAAAGAGAAAAAGATTGAAATCAAGTTTTCAATATTGGTCAAGTTTTGATAATAAATGGATAAAAGGTGAAGATTAAGGTACAATGGTAATTCATGTTTATATAAGCATTAGGTTCTAAAAAATCTCCTCATCTAAAATCTCTAGCATATGCATATACTTTCATACAAGTTTCAAAGTTTTTCAAACTTTTATTTTTGCAAATTATTGAGGTTGTATTCGACTACAACAAATTTTAGTCTAATACAGATGGAAAATAAAGGCAAATTATGCAGTATGTATTCACTACAAAGATTTTTATTTGAATACAAGTCATGTTGTATTCAAATACAAAGATCTGTATTCGAATACAAGTCTTGAAAGTTCAAATTTTTTAGAACGTTGGAAGGACTATATTCGACTACACACATCCTGTAGCTGAATACAGATTTAAATCATGGTATATTTTCATTGTTGAAACTGTTTCAGATCAATGCAAAGTTTCATGATTAATTGTGAATGATTGCATCTTTATCAAGAGGCATTCTAGGATGTATAAAAACTTATGTACATCAGAGAATGCACCAATAATCTTAACCTCTTTCAAGTCATATATTTCAATCAATTCATCTACTATTTTTCATTGTATTCATAACATTTTGACATAAACATTTTGTGCATAAATTTCATTCATTAAGAAAAAGTTTATAATCCCTTGAGCATTTATTGTTTATATATTTTTTGAATTGTGAGAGGAACTAGTATAATTTCTTGTGTCATTTATTTTTCTGCACTTTACCGCTTTGATCATCATTTTATAAACCAAACAAATAAGCCAATATTGTCTCTAAACCCATAAATTTTTAATCACCTAATTCACCCCCACCCCCCTATTTAGGTGTAACTCTGATACTAATAGCTCTGATTTTAATTTGTTGGATAACATAAATTACAAGTTATTTACAAATTAAGGAAAATAAAAAATAATGAAGAACAATTGAGAGAGAGAGAGAGAGGTATTATTGTAATGGAATTGATTTTTTCATACAAACACATTTTACATAATTAATATAAGAGCATACTACTAAATAACTTCTAATTAGTAACCACATATAGAGTTAGCATTAACCACATGTTGAACTATCAGTAACTACATGTTGAACTATCATGTTAAACTATCAGTAACCATATGATGAACTATCAATAACTAAATGCTAATTTTTCAACAACCACATATTGAACTAGAAATAACTACATGCTGAAAACTGAATTACACATCTAATAATTTCGATAATGAAAGGCTTAATATTTCATGCAATAATTATATCCAAATGTCATATGTACTGATATATTCAAGAAATTGCCATACTTAAACACTTTGACGTAAGTGTCATCCTCTTCCTCATTCATCTATCAAATAAGTAAATTGTCCAAATCTACCACTTCATGGGTAAAATGTAATATCAATGGAGCTTCTCAGGGAAAACCTCGTATGAAACACATGGACACATTTCTAAAAACTACTTGAGAACTTTCCTTGGGGTTTTATCTACTAACATAGGGCTAGTGACCTCTTTCTATGCATAACTCATACGTGTGAATCTTGCAACTGTTGAGAATGTAAACTCATGGTGTCGAAGCATGTTGTCATTGAAACACCTAGTTGTCGAAGTGTCAAGAGTTAGCCTCGACATGGATGTTTACTTAGGTCCAATTTTGCAGTGTTAGCAGAATTAGGTATTTGGGTTTTGCTTAAGGAGAAAGAAAGCCTAAAATCTAAAAAAAAGGGAGTAACCCTTATTAATTATAACGAGACAATAGAAGTGCAATTGCACAGTTGAATAAAATCTCAGTTTGAGAGCAGAGAGAAACTCTGCAGAAGTTTCTTCTTATTCTTCCTTATTTGAAAACCCTAATCTCTTTTTCATCTCCAGTTCAATTTTGTTTCTTTTCATTACCATTGTATAGCGAAATCTTGCAACCAAGGTTGGTTGATCCACTCGAGTGATGAGTGAAGAGCAAGAGGAGTAATCAATCAGAAAGATTGATTCCTGTGCATCAGGATTCGGTTTGAACTTATCCATAGACTTCGGTGAATTTCCAACATTTGGTATCTAGAGCATTGGATGAGCGATTTGTGGAAAGCAAAACACGATAGAGATGAATCATCTGAACAGGCATTTTCTGGCGAGTCTCCCAATTATGAAGAATCAGGATTACGATAATTAGTGCAAGTAGATAAAGGTTGTCTTTTTATATTAAGGTCTTTGGGATCTCGTGAAGAAGGGAGTGGCATCGCTTACAGCAAATGCGATGAATGAAGAAAAGAATGCATACAAATAATTGAAGAAGAAAGATTATAAAGCTCTCTTTATGATCCATCAATGCGTTGATGCAGACAATTTCAAAAAGGTTAGTGATGTTGAATAAGCGAAAAAAGCATTAAGAAGGAGAGATGTTGTTGATGGTCACAACAAAAGATGGAGAAAGATTCCATAACCAATGGTACTTGGACTCAGGATGCTCATCACACATGTCTGGTAGGAATTTGTTTGTTAACATGAAACCCTCAATGAAGAACATGGTGAAATTTGAAAATGACAATACTCTAGCAGCTAAAGATATTGGTGATGTTCTAATTACGAGGAAAGATAGCAAGAGGTCGATAATTTCCAATGTATTGTATATACCAGGCATGAAAAGTAATTTTCTCAGGATATGGCATCTGGTCGAAAATAACTACAAAGTTTCGATCGAAGACAAGATGATAAGAGTTCTCGACTCAGGTGGAAGGTTAATCTTGAAGGCACCTATGTCTCAGAATAGAATCTTCGGGATTGAACTTAACATGATTGAGCATAAGTGCCTTGCAAATGCAGCTAGTGGGGATGAATGGATATGGCTCTATAAACTTGGCCATCTCAACTTCAAAGACATCAAAGATTTGAAGAGAAGAAATATGGTTTCAGGGTTACCAGAAATTGACATTCCAAATGAAGTATGTGTGGAATATGTGCAGGAGAAGCAACACAAGAACAACTTTGGCAAGGATGCATGAAGCAAGTCAAAGGAAATCCTTGAAGTCATATACTCTGATATGTATGGTCCTATCAGGTGGATTCATTGGAGGTAACAGATACTTTGTCACATTCATAGATGATTTCAGTCGAAAATTATGGACTTACATGATCAAGAAGAAAAGTGAAGTGATCAAGGAATTTTTCAAGTTTAAATTTATGGTCGAAAGACAAAGTGGTCGAAAGTTCAAGATTCTAAGGACTGGTGGTGGTGAAGAATATGTGTCGAAAGATTTCTACATGTTATATGAGAAACAAGGATTGTGCATGAAGTGGTGCCACCCTACACTCTACCATAGAATGAAACTGTAGAAAGGAAGAATAGAACCATCATGAATATGGTGAGAAGTATGTTGAAAGGCAAGCATTTACCTAAATAATTATGGGGAGAAGTTGGGTCGACAACAACATATATTTTAAACAGGTTTTCGACGAAGAAGCTAGATGGAATCACACTAGAAGAATGTTAATTTGGTGTCAAGTCTAGCTTGAGTCATCAGAAAGTATTTAGATCTATAGCACATAGACATGTGCCTAGTCAGTTGAGAAGAAAACTTGATGACAAGCCAAGTCAGATGATCCTAATAGGATATCATTCTATTGGAGGTTACAATTTGTTCAATCTAGTGAACAAGCAAGTGGTGATCAGTAGGGATGTGATCATAGATGGGCTTGAGGAATGGGATTGGACTAAAATGTTAAGAATGATTAAGTGAGAATCTTATGTGAAGAACTAGCAAGTGAAGTCGAAAGAGAAGTTTGACAAGAAGAAGTCAAAGGTCAAGAAAGCACAAGCAGACTTCAAAGGACAAGACACATGCCTGCAAGGTTACATGACTATGTGATTACATCAAATGATGTGGTCGATGATGAAGGTGAGCTGGTACACTATTATTTCTATGCGGATGTTGAACTAGTCAATGCAGATGAAGCATTGAATGATTCAAAGTGGGTGAAGGTAATGAATGAGGAATTAGAGTCTATCGTAGTCAACAATACTTGGTCACTTATCGAATTGCCTCAAGGCAAGAAGGTAATCAATGTGAAATAGGTATACAAGGTGAAGTTGAATCCCAAAGGTGAAGTAACTCGAAACAAGGCAAGACTTATGGCGAAAGGATTTCTTCAGAAGGAAGGAATAAACTTTCCACAGTCGCACCAACTTTTGTTTAGTATGACAGCATAGGATAAATTTTGCCTCCCCTCATTGTGATTCGTTGTTTCCTGTACACTGAAATTTTGTCTATGACTGTCAAAGATTGTAATCGCATGTGTGATAGCTTTGATAGTTTCCTCTTTCATCACTTTCATACAACATTCATTGAACAATTGACTTGACATTAATATTGCACTCCATCTTTCGCCTCTGGTTGCGAAGGTCGATATCAACCTAAAGTAGGTTGTGCTGACCAATGCGGTTATTGGTAGATTTCTAATGCCTTTGAATACGTCATTCATGTATTCCACAAGGTTTGTTATCATGTGGCCCCATCGACATCCTCTGTCAAATTCCCTTATCCACTGCTCTAATGGTATGTTATCAACCCACCTTCATGCATCTGCATTTGACAATCTAATTTTATCAAGGTAATATGGAAATGACAGCTGAGCTAGAGCATACCCTGCATTCACCAATTTTTTGTGAAGGTTCTTGTCTTTGATTGAAGTATAAAGTTTTGTGCGATATGTCTAATGCAATAGATATGGGTAGAAGGAGGGTTATGTCATCAGTTATCATGGCTATTGTAAGTAGTCTTAATAGCAACATGTCTATCTGAAATCAAACAGAGATTGGCTTGTGGAGCGATATGTGTTCTGGGATGACTAAGGAGGAAACCCCTACCACCAGCGGTTTCACCTTCAACCAGAGCAAAGGCAATGGGAAAGATATTATTGTTGTTGTCTTGTGCAACTGCCATAAGCAAAGTGCCCTTGTATTTTCCGTATAACCATGTTCCATCAATTTGAATAATAGGTTTGAAAAATGCAAAAAACATATGGCTACCAAACACCATAACAATCATTTCAACCTTTCCTTAACGCATCATTCACATCAATGTCTCCATTCAATCGTCCTGGTCGCCCTCCAATAACTCAAACACAACCCAATTACTCTAGCATGGGTCACGAACTCAGCTATGGCGGTAGTGCTTCATTGCATACACAGGACTACGTGAATTTGTCTGAATATCTTAGGCAATCTCCTACAGGTGGTGGTGATGTTCTTGGGCCCTCAAATTCTCAAACACCTGGGGTGAATCAGCAATGTGGGTTAGGATCACGCGTTCGGGTAGCCAGGGGATATGGTACCGGAGGTCGATTAGTTCATCTCGATCAACGACAGTAGTCTTTTTGGTTATCATATGTAAATGCATATTAATATTAATATCAATTGGTATGATTTCGACCTTTATCTAAAATATACATTATTTTTCAAAAAAAAATACACAACACATATAGGTGTCAGAGCAATTGGTGTCTCCTTTAAAATCTAACACACATGCGTCAATTAGATTGACAACACTAGGTGCATAACTCAATCCAATTTGCGTCACCTCTTTAACTTAGAGAGGTCGGATACATATTTTGCTTAAGATTGACTCGCTTTTTACTGTCTAGTCTTCACAAACTTAGCCATTGTCCCTTGATAATTAAAAGTTAAATGGAGAAAATGTCTACATGCCATTAGAACGTTTAGGTTCAAAGTCATACATACATATATCACGAAGGGAATAATTGTGTTGATAAGTTCACTGTTCATTATCAGATGTGGTAAGACACCACCACACCTTATGTTAGACTTTGTTTCATACCTTTTTCTTGGATTTCTTAATGCACCCCATATGCTTCTTATGCACCACACAAAAATATATAAGTACCCCCAGATTCCAGAGATGCACCTCCGGACGCACCCAAAGGTCAGTTAACGTTAAAAAATTCCAGAGATGTATCTCCGAAACATTTTGAAGGTTAAATAGCGTCAGACCCTTCTCCTTCCTCATTTCTCATTTTCCTCAAAACCATTTGTAGATGTTTGATTGGCTGCATTTTATGGTAAAACACTAACTGGACTCTAATGTCTCGACTGATGTCGTGACATGCTGTGGAGATGTTTGATTGACTGCATTATATGTTAGATCATCTAACTGTACTCTGATGTCTTGGCTGATGTCATGACATTCTGAGTAGTATACTGCAGGTTTAGCTAATACAGGATTTATTGAATGTCAAACTGGATGCTATGACATTCATCCCTGTCAGCAGATACTGAGGAATAGAACAGTTGGTGTTCTGCTATAACTCAGTATTTATTTTCAGTCTGTTTATCAAGAAAATAACAGACCTGGCATAAGGCCTACTGTCTGAATGTCAAACTGGATGTTATGACATTCATCAGCGACAGCATATACTGAATAATAAGCAGGTTGGTTTTCTGCTTCAGTTCAGTATGTATCTCAGTCTGTTTATCAAGAGAATAACAGACCTGGCATAAGGCCGTTGTGTAAATGTCAAACTGGATGTTTTGACATTTATTACTGTAAGCTGATATTGAAGTATAGACAGATTGGTCTGCTACAGTACAACATTTAGCACAGTCTGTTTTCAGGAAAATAACAGACTTAACATATGGTCTATGTTCTGGACATCAAACTGAATGTTGTGACATTCATTCCTGACAGCATATGCTATTTGTGGAGGTCTTGAAGACTCAATCAGAATAAACAGTTTCTAAATATGGAGATATTTTAGGAACTAAATATGGAGATATTTTAGGAACTAAATATGGAGATATTTTAGGAACTAAATATGGAGATATTTTAGGAACTAAATATGGAGATATTTTAGGAACTAAAAGATTGAAGACCTTGATTGTAGCAGAAACTTTCTGCTGGCTTTGTAACAACAAAGGAGAAGTTTGTTGCGATTTCTGAAGGCCCAAATCCAGTTGGGTGCTTAGGTTATAAATAGCATAGTGTAACCTAGGTTTTGTAAGCCTCTTAGAATGAAAAATTAGGGGTATGTGTAAGGTAAACCTCCCAACCTGTGGGAAGGTTACCATGTGTTTCTCAGTGTTCCAAAACTGAGAGTATTTGTGACTCAAAGCCTGTAGGCAAGAGTTATTATGTTCTTGAACGAAGCTGTGAAGCAAGTTCAAGTTGTTTAAACATTACAGTGTAATTGTAGTGATAGGAATGGAAACTGGAGGTTTCTATCTAGGAGTTCCTAGGTATATATTGCATTGGGTAGGGATTAAGTGAAGAGTTGTAAACGGGGGAGTTTAACTCTGAATTAATACTGCTGATAGTGGATCTTCTTCCTGGCTTGGTATGCCCCCAGACGTAGGTGAGTTACACCGAACTGGGTTAACAATTGCTTGTGTTTTTACCTTCTGCACACTATATTTTGTTTGTTATAACTCAGTCTGGTTTTAGTCTGTTTATGAAGGGAATAACAGATATGACACATAGCCTGCAGTCTGAATGTAAAACATAATGTTATGACATTCATCATTGACAGCTGATATTGATGGACTGGTTGGTCTGTTACAGTTCACTCATCTGTAATGTTGGGACATGTGATGTTCAAACCAATGTTGAGACATCATGCTGACAACTGGGCAGGATAAATAAACATAAGGGCTATGTTTGATCTCTACTGTGTGTTTGCACTAGATGGACAGAACTGGATGTTCTTCTTTCCATGGTGGTATATTAGCAGATGTTGTAACATCTGTGAATGTGTGCATATGAGTACTGGATCATAATTTATATAATTGTCTTGCTGTATTTGCAACAATGTTAGATCAGATGTCATGATATGGAGTAGAACATCTGAACTCTGACTACACCAGAATTTCACCATTCTTCAAACTCTCTCAAATTTTTCTCTGCACCATCTCAAAAATCAATCATTAAGGCTTAAAGGAACTTCAATCATCATCTCTAACATCAGAAACATCAATTTCTTATAAGTTTTTATAATTTTTGATAAAATTTTTAGTTTTAGTGTAAATGAGTAGAAATCAATTATTAGAGTTAGAAATGAGTAGAAATAGAATTTAAGATAGTATAGACATATTATATTAGACGTTTTTTGGCTGAAAATGATTATCAAAACAAGTTTTTTTTGACATTGCATGGGGTATATTGGCACCATTGACGCAACTTCTGAGTTGCAGGAAATTCCGGAGAAGCATCTCCTAAAATTTTCAATTTTTTTTAGTTTCCCAGTAACCGAAGATTTTCTCAATCTTTTTATTTTTTTTTAATTTTCTTACTTGTGTTATTTGCTTGCACTAATGGTATGTCTTACTTTAACTTACATGCATAATGACTGATAGACAGGATAAAGTGAGGCACATGAGGGTTGCTCATCATACATCTGTGTTGTTGGAGAAGAGTCAGTAGGTTCCAGAGGCTTCTGGTCCCTCTGGTCAGGAAGAACCATCTACTTCTGAGGCTCTTGTTTCTCTTATGCCACTTTATCTTCTTCTTCCCGTCAGAGACGAGATTCACCATCTAAGGCATCACTCCCTCCATCCTCCTGCAGACGTCAGGTTTTACCAGTGCCACCTCCTACTGTAGATGTTGATCCACTCCCACCTCCTACTGCTGATGTTGTTGATCCAGTGCCACCTTCGGAGGGTGAGGTTGTTATGCATGCTGAGCCAGAGGCATTTGGAGGAGGCCCAGTTGATTTGTCATTACTACCTCTGTATCTAGACCATACTACCAAACATATCTAGGACATAAAGGTAGCATTAGTTGGATTCATTATTTTCTTTTACGTTAATTTTAATTGACAAATTTCTGACATTGATTATTTCTGACAAATTTCAGGAGTGTGATTCGCAGAAGTTTTTTAACCACAAGAGGAAGATTGTTATATTGCCTCAGCCGAATGATGAATGTTTTCAGTCTGTTTTGTCCTTATCTGGCCTGAAGGACTTGTGAATAACCGGATATACTACACTCAACCACGAGAGGCTTAATGCATTCATGGAAAGATGGCACACTGGGACCTAGTCGTTTTATCTTCTGTATGGTGAGATGTCTATCACACTTGATGGTGTCTCGTGTTTGTTACATCTTTTGATCAGGGGGAGATTCCTAGATCATGGGAGGATGACCAAAGACGAGGCTCTCGAGATAATGGTAAAGTATCTAGGGTCTAATCTAGGGGAGGCGGTGGATGAGTTGGATAAGACCAAGGGTGCTCATGCTAGATTTGTATACCTGAAGAAGGTATATGAGGATGTGATCCTGAGTGCACAACAAGCTGATGGTGATGATGAGCAGGTGACGTTCCACATATCGTATGCATTGAGGGCATACATGTTTTGTTTGGTTGGCACTGTGATTTTTTTAGACAAGAGTGTCACTTATACAAACGTCGTCGACTTGCGTTACTTCATGGATTTCAAACAGATCTATAAGTACAACTGGGAAGCGGCTTGTTTGGTCTACCTATATTCGAAGCTGAGAGATTGTTGTATGTGGAAGACGAAGCAGGTCATAGGAAGCGTCACACTACTGATGGTAATAATTATTGGTCTTTGAATGTTTCTTTGTCATTTTCCTTTCATCTTTGCAAATTTATTACTGATGATTCGTGTGTTCCAAACTTTTCATTTAAAGGTTGGATCCTTCAGCCCTTCCCGTGCATCTCTGGTTGGGCGAGTGTACCTAATTACACTGAGGATATGTCGTGTGCTACTGCTTTTATCTCGCTCAGAGAGAACTAGGCGACCAAGCCTTACAGAGTCTATCTTCACTGTTTGGTTGCTGAGGACATGCACTTCAACAACTATGTTGATCACCATGAGACACATCCATTTGACGAGATAGTTCCATCTCTTGATGGTTGGCATGCGGATCGCGTCTCATTGCTCCTCATCTTCCTGAGTGCGTCATGCAGCAGTTCAGCTACACTTAGACCATTCTCAGACATCCTGTTGTCTTTGCTCCTCCTGCCTTGACACCGTAGATAAAGGACATGTTTGATGATTATGAGAGTCATCTGGTCCCGAATGAGGCACTGGCTACCATATCTGAGAGCGACTGGAGTTGTGGCAAAAGGTACATCAGATGGTTCTTCAGGGTGTCACATCCGTACACGGTGCATGCTGCTCCAAGAGACCCGCCGAGACCAACTCATCAAGAGATACTAGAGGAGGAGCAGACACAACTAGATCATGTTGAGGATGTCCTTCCTAGGTGTCGTCGCATTGTGGAGATTGGGCAGGCAGACGTTGACAGAGGTATATTCCCTGATGGGTCTGATGTGAGGCAAGTCCTGGATCATTACGAAGACACGTGGGGCATTGATGTACCTGAGACAACACGGAGGACGGGGGGATTGATGGCCGAGGAGGCAGAGCTGGCAGAGGAGGAAGATGATAGGTAGTCAGGCGTACACATTAGTGTCTTAATATATAGTAGTAGTATGATTTGTATTTTATTTTGACGGTCTTGCTACTTTATTGGTCTCGATTGTATGATATTTTGATATTTATTGATATTTTATTTATGTACATAGATTTTTGATTTTCGATTGTATGATATGGTTTAAATATTCATTTGAATACAGATAAACAAAATATAACATGAAAGACTAAGTTTTGAGACGTTACGAAGATGTATCTCCGCAATACTCATGGAGATGCATCTCTGGTCCAATTCAAGTATATAATGGCTTCTGAGTGGGATGTATTGAATATATTAAATATTTATGGAGATATATCTCCATAAATATTTTAACATTCATTTAAAATTTGATACGTCCGAAGATACATTTTCAAAAATTATGGATATTTAAATAATTTTATGTGAAGGCTAAGAAACATAAATGGTGCATTAAGAAAGAAAACAAAACTGTTGCTTTGTTTTTATGGGTACAAAACTGTTGCTTTGTTTTTATGGGTTTGATGCATTTTTTTCGTTTTCTTTTGTTTTCTCTTTTCATATTTATTCATTCTTTTTGGTACAGGGGCCTATCCCTCTTCTTCAATCATAAAAGTATAAAATAAGAATGACTAGTACCAAGCCATGCTGCAACTAACAAAAGTCAAAGAAAAAAAATATGAATTTCTAACTCTTATCTCATCTTTTTCTATAGTGTAATTAGAATTCTGGTCATGGTCAGACTTTGTGAACCTATCTAACAGAAGAGAGAAAAATTAAAAATACCTTTGTGAATATGATGTGTGACTTAAATAATAGTGACAGAAAATTGTAGCTCAAAAACACTACGAACCCATGTTTACACGTCTAAAAGTGTCAACACATTTTACATTTCACATTGAAATTGAGCTTCCAATGTAATTTTGTATTATTTTATCATATTAAAATTATTTTACATTAGAACCAAAAATATATGATTTCTAATTTGTTACAATTTAATTTAATTTTTGTAAAGATATTATTAATTTATAATTGATTGATGGTGTGTATAAAATATTTTTATATATATAAAACCTAATATGATAGTCGTAGATTATTGACATATTACATTTGTTCATATATTTAAAAAAAATTGTGATAAAATTTTAATTTTTTAATATTTAATCAATAGTCTCATTTTTCAATCTCATATAATTTCTACAATAAAGAGGGAGCTGCTAATCCAATTGACAACCATGTATAAAAAATGAGAGGAGGCGTCAATTGGTCTGGCGCCTCCGTGTATTGTGTAACTTTTTTTGTATAAATAGAGGTGTTGTGTGATTTATTTTTTCACATCTCTTTTCATTATATTGCAAACATGGTTCGTCTTTGTCGCCGCTATGAAAAAGTATATTATTCGAGATAGAAGCCTCCGATGGAGATGCTCTTCTGAAACATCTATCGTTTCGAGCAACTACAGAGGGAGTTGGTTCGTTGGTTAGACAGAAACATACCTAAGACGAAAAAATTAGAAGTATTGAGAGACTCGATGCCTTATGTGGATGGGTGCGAGTACAAAATGACAAGGATGTTAGAAAAGTGATGTTTGGATTAAATGGTATCAGTTTGATTATTGTAATCAGTTAGAAATATTGTTTTTAAATGTTATGGTTAAGTATTTTTATCTGTTTTAATATCTATTGTTTGTGTTATTTATTCAGACATGTTCGGTTTTAATTGTGTTTAAGTTGGAGTGATATTTGTTGTTAACCTTGTTGTAACAAAAAGTTATTAATATATCAAAATCAAAGGTTACAAAAATTGAAAGTAGGTACTAAATTATGACGCAGAGGTTTCTCCGATATTGGGACATTTTTTCTTATTGTGTCCGGGTTGACGATATATACTACATAATCTTATCATTTTATCAGCCGTATCCGTTTCTGTTCTAATACGTGTGCTTTTGGCCATCCTATTTTCTTCTTCGCATTTCATCGTTGTGTCAAACTATGTCCCCTTGATATAGAGGTCAATATTCCTTCATTGCTAGCACTGAGAAGCTTTCGTTATAGACATTCATGACGGGAATGGCCTTGTAAACATCGGATAGATGATTGTAAGCGTTCTGGCGAGTATGTGCACATGTCGCAATGACAAGGGAGCAAGGAATACGGAAGGCCTTGAATTTTCCACAGTCGCACCAACTTTTGTTTAGTATGACAGCATAGGATAAATTTGGTCTCCCCTCATTGTGATTCATTGTTTTCTGTACACTGAAATTTTGTCTATGACGGTCAAAGATTGTAATCGTGTGTGTGCTAGCTTTGATAGTTTCCTCTTTCATCACTTTCATACAACATTCACTGAATAATTGACTTGACATTAACACTACACTCCATCTTTCGCCTCTGGTTGCGAAGGTCGATATCAACCTAAAGTAGGTTGTGTTGACCAATGCGGTTATTGGTAGATTTCTAATGCCTTTGAATATGTCGTTCATGTATTCCACAAGGTTTGTTATCATGTGGCCCCATCGACATCCTCTGTCAAATGCCCTTGTCCACTGCTCTAATGGTATGTTATCCACTCACCTTCATGCATCTGTATTTGACAATCTAATTTTGTCAAGGTAATATTGAAATGACGGCTGAGCTAGAGCATACCATGCATTCATCAATTTTATGCGAAGGTTCTTGTCTTTGATTGAAGCATGAAGTTTTGTGTGATATGTCTAATGCAATAGATATGGGTAGAATGAGGGTTATGCCATCAGTTATCATGGCTATTATAAGCAGTCTTAATAGCAACATGTTTATCTGAAATCAAACAGAGATTGGCTTGTGGAGCGATATGTGTTCTGAGATGACTAAGGAAGAAACCCCTACCACCAGCGGTTTCACCTTCAACCAGAGCAAAGGCAATGGGAAAGATATTATTGTTGTTGTCTTGTGCAACAGCCGTAAGCAAAGTGCCCTTGTATTTTCCATATAACCATGTTCCATCAATTTGAATAATAGGTTTGCAAAATCCAACAAGCATATGACTACCGAACATTACAACAATCATTTCAACCTTTCCTCGATGCATCATTCACATCAATGTCTCCATTCAATCGTCCTGGTCGCCCCCCAATAACTCAAACACAACCCAATTACTCTGGCATGGGTCACGAACTCAGCTATGGCGGTAGCGCTTCATTGCATACACAGGACTACATGAATAATCTCCTGCAAGTGGTGGTGATGTTCTTGGGCCCTCAAATTCCCAAACACCCGGGGTGAATCAGCAATATGGGTTAGGGTCACGCGTTCGGGTAGCTAGGGGATGTGGTACCGGAGGTCGATTAGTTCATCCCGATCAACGACATTAGTCTTTTTGGTTATCGTATGTAAACGCATATTAATATTAATATCAATTGGTCTAATTTCGACCTTTATCTAAAATATACATTATTTTTCAAAAAAAATTACATAACACATATTGGTGTCAGACCAATTGGTGTCTCCTTTAAAATCTAACACACTGACGTCAATTAGATTGACAGCAATATGTGCATAACTCAATCCAAATGTCGTCACCTCTTTAACTTAGAGAGCATACGTCAATTCATCTAACGTCACCTCTTCAAAATGGAGTAGTTTGAGAATTAATCTGAAAAAGTGGATTCTTTGAATAAAAAATTCTAATAAATTTTTATTTTTCAATATATTAATCATTAATTTCATTTCTCCATTTTATATAATTTCCACAATATATAAGAAAACAAATTATTAAAATTTTATTAAATTTATCTCACTATAACTAAGGTCGGCCCTGCATCTGAACAAGCATGCCCACAGTTCAGGACCTTAAAAAATTTGGAACCTCAAATTATTATTTTTATTACAAATAGATCAGATAGTTTGTATATATTATACTTATTCCGAATTAAATTAAATCTTTGAAAGTGGCGCGGTGGCTTTGTAACTTCACTTTTAGAAGTTGGTCTTGAATTCTACTATGTGTTTGAATTTCTTTTATCTAATTTATTTTAAAAAAACATATGAAGTAAGCTGCATATATAGTTGGTCGTGTGAGATTTCGTTAGACAAACTTAATAGTATGAATGAATATCAGTTTACTCTAATATATATTTTTTAAATTGTGTCGTAATTATAAAAACATTTTTAAAATGGGATTAATTACTATGTACTGTCAGTGTAAAAAGTTTTACACTGTCAATTCATCACCATCACCCGTTTGTATTATTTTAGATATTTTTAAAACAAAAGTCAAATTTATTTCAATATCCAACGGTCATGATTAGTTGACGGTATAAAATTCTTTTAAACTGTCAGTGTATTTCAATTAAATTCTTTTAAAATATAAATTGTAAGAGTTTAAAAGTAGCGTATTATTACATATATATTCAATCACAATTTTTAAATTTGATAAATTATATTAATATTTTAAAAATAAAAATGTGATTTGACAGAACATACGTCTTTTATTGATCGATAGGGTACAAATATTTTATATTATCATTGTATATTCCATTTTCTGAAATTATAAATATTTTGTATTTCTCAATTACTCTTAATTAACACATATTATAATTGATCAAATAGCCTTTAGACATGAAAAAAATTGATAAATAAAAAATTCTACAAAAAAAAATATAATGAAAAATAATAATTCATTTAATTGTATAAGTTTCTATTGTTCACATAAATCTTAATATTAACTCTCTTAGTTAACTAAAAAAAATACACAATATTGTTAAAGTGTTCGACTCAAAGTGCTGGATTAAGAACGCGTGGCAGAAATTAATTATGTGAAAGTGTTTACAAAAATTAAATGTTGATCATATATATAATTAAATTTTTTATCCAAATAATCTAATTTTAAAAAAAATATTTCTAAAATAATCCATATTTTAGATCATTTCTCAAACTACAAAACTTTAAAAAAAAAGTTTAAGTATTGATGTCAGATGAATTGGCGACTGCCCTTTAATTTAAAGAGGAGACGTAAATTGAATTAGTTTCTATACTCAGTGTTCTCAATCCAATTAGCACATATGTATTGAGTTTAAGAGGATACGCCAATTGATTTGACACCTATGTGTGTTGTGTAATTTTTTTTTGTATAAATAGAAGTGTGACGTGATTCATTTTTCCACATATCTTCTCATTATATTGTGAACATGGTTCGTCTTCGTCGCCGTAATGGGAAAGTGATTTATTCGAGAGACAAACCTTTGATGGTGATGCTCTTCTGGAACATCTGTAGTTTCGAGCAACCACATAGGGAGTTGGTTCGTTGGTTAGACTGAGACATACTTGAAGGCGAAAAATTAGAACTATTGAGAGACACGATGTTGTACGTGGATGGGTGCGAGTTTAAAATGATAAGGATGCGAGGGAAATGATGTTTGGACCAAATGATATCAGTTTGATTGTTGTAATCGGTTAGAAAAGTTGTGTTTAAATATTGTGGCTAAGTATTTTTCTTTGTTTTGATATTTGTTGTATGTGTTGTTTATTTAGATTTGTCACCGATGTTCGTTTTGTGATATATGGTTTCTTGTTGGAAAATGTTGTTGTATTTAAGTGTGTTTAAGTTAGGGTGATGTTTGTTGTTAACATTGTTGTAACAAAAAGTTATTAATATATCAAAATCAAAGGTTACAAAAATTGAAAGGAGGTATTAAATTATGATGCAGAGGTTGCTCTAAGATTGAGACAATTTTTCCTATTGTGTCCGAGTTGATGACATATACTACATAATTTTATCATTTTATCAGCTTTATTCATTTCTGTTCTAATACGTGTGTGATTTGGCCGTCCTTTTTTCTTTCTTCGCAGGTTATCATTGTGTCGAACCATGTCCTATTGATATGGAGGCCAATATTCCTCCATTGCTAGCACTGAGAAGCTTTTGTTGTAGACATTCATAACAGTAACAACCTTGTAAACATCATATAGATGTTTGTAAGCGTCCTGGCGAGTATGTGTGCATGACATAATGACATGGGAGCAAGGTATACATAAGGCTTGTAACTTGCCACAATCGTACCAACTTCAGTTTAGTCTGACATCATAAGATAAATTAGGCCTCCCCTTATTGTGGTCATTTGTTTCCTGTACACTGAAATTTTTCCTATGACGGTCAAAGATTATAACCATGTATGTGCTAGCTTTGATAATTCCCTCTTTCATCACTTTCATGCAACATTCACTGAATAATTGACCCGACACAATATTGTTAAAGTGTTCGACTAAAAGTGTTGGATTAAGATGGTGTGGCAGAAATTAATTATGTGAAAGTGTTTACAAAAATTAAATGTTGATCATATATAATTGAATTTTTTATCCAAATAATCCAATATTTTAAAAAATATTTCTAAAATAATTCATATTTTAGATAAGTTCTCAAACTACAAAACTTAAAAAAAAAAGTTTAAGTATTGATGTCAGATCAATTGGCAACTGTCCTTTAATTTAAAGAGGAGACTTCAATTGAATTGACTTCTGTACCTAGTGCTCTCAATCCAATTGGTGCATATTTGTTAGGTTTAAGAGGAGACACTAATTGATTTGACACCTATGTGTGTTGTGTAAATTTTTTTGTATAAATAGAAGTGTGGCGTGATTCATTTTTCCACATCTCTTCTCATGATATTGTAAACATGGTTCGTCTTCGTCGCCGCAATGGGAAAGTGATTTATTCGAGAGACAAACCTTTGATGGAGATGCTCTTCTGGAACATCTGTAGTTTCGAGCAACCACGGAGGGAGTTGGTTCGTTGGTTAGACTAAGACAAACCTGAAGGCGAAAAAATTAGAAGTATTGAGAGACACGATGTCATACGTGGATGGGTGCGACTTAAAAATGATAAGGATGCGAGAGAAATGATGTTTGGACCAAATGATATCAGTTTGATTATTGTAATTAGTTAGAAAAGTTGTGTTTAAACATTGTGGTTGAGTATTTTTATTTGCTTTGATATTTGTTGTATGTGTTGTTTATTTAGACTTGTCACCAATGTTCGTTTTGTGATATTTGGTTTCTTGTTGGAAAGTGTTGTTGTTTTTAAGTGTGTTTAAGTTAGGGTGATGTTTGTTGTTAACATTGTTGTAACAAAAAGTTATTAATATATCAAAATCAAAGGTTACAAAAATTGAAAGGAGGTACTAAATTATGATGTAGAGGTTGCTCTAAGATTGAGACAATTTTTCCCATTGTGTACGAGTTGATGACACATGCTACATAATTTTATCATTTTATCTACTGTATCCATTTCTGTTCTAATACGTGTGTTATTTGGCCGTACTTTTTTCTTTCTTCGCATGTTATCGTTGTGTAAAACCATGTCCTATGGAACCCAATATTCCTGCATTGCTAGCACTGAGAAGCTTTCGTTGTAGACATTCATAATAGTAACGACCTTGTAAACATCATATAGATGTCTGTAAGCATCCTGACGAGTATGTGCGCATGTTGCAATAACATGGGAGCAAGGTATACATAAGGCTTGTAACTTGCCACAGTCGTACAAACTTCAGTTTAGTCTGACAGCATAGGATAAATTAGGCCTCCCTTCATTGTGGTCATTTGTTTCATCTACATTGAAATTTTTCCTATGACGGTCAAAGGTTATAACCACGTGTGTGCTAGCTTTGATAGTTTCCTCTTTCATCACTTTCATGCAACATTCACTGAATAATTGACCCGACACAATATTGTTAAAGTGTTCGACTAAAAGTGTTGGATTAAGATGGCGTGGCAGAAATTAATTATGTGAAAGTGTTTACAAAAACTAAATGTTTATCATATATAATTGAATTTTTTATCCAAATAATCCAACTTTTAAAAAAATATTTCTAAAATAATCCATATTTTAGATAATTTCTCAAACTACAAAACTTTAAAAAAAAAGTTTAAGTATTGATGTCAGATCAATTGGTGACTGCCCTTTAATTTTAAGAGGAGACGACAATTTAATTGGGTTTTGTACCTAGTGCTCTCAATCCAATTGGCACCTATATGTTAGGTTTAAGAGGAGAGGCCAATTGATTTGACACCTATGTGTGTTGTGTAATTTTTTTTGTATAAATAGAAGTGTGGCGTGATTCATTTTTCCACATCTCTTCTCATTATATTGTAAACATGGTTCGTCTTTGTCGCCGCAATGAGAAAGTTATTTATTCGAGAGACAAACCTTTGATGGAGATGCTCTTCTGGAATATATGTAGTTTCGAGCATCCACATAAGGAGTTGGTTTGTTGGTTAGACTAAGACATACCTGAAGGCAAAAAAATTAGAAGTATTGAGAGACACGATGTCGTACGTGGATGGGTGCAAGTTAAAAATGATAAGGATGCGAGGGAATTGATGTTTGGATCAAATGATATCAGTTTGATTGTTGTAATTAGTTAGAAAAGTTGTGTTGAAATATTGTGATTAAGTATTTTAATTTGTTTTGATATTTGTTGTATGTGTTGTTTATTTAGACTTGTCACTGATCAGTCTCCAATTCTACTTGTTTTCTGACACTCATTCGGCACAATTTCACGAAGTCGATAACACATTAGTCTACCTGTTTTGTTGATCTGTTTAGTAAATTAAATGTTTTGCATTTTTATTTCGATTTGTTGATTATGTTTGGTTTGCATCATTATACTCCATTTTATGTCTCTTTGTGGTAGATTTACTGGTCTTAGATGTAAGTAAGAATACCAGAGGAATCGCCAAGGGAATCGAACGCTCCAGGACTGTTGGAAGAGGAAATTGGACAATACATTAGCCCTGACACGGCCACCCGTGTTCCCTGATACGGCCACCCGTGTTCCCCAACACGGCCCATGTCTGGAGAAGAGAGCCAAAGCCATAAAACAGGGAGCTGACACGGCCCGTGACAGCCACTCTAGAAGGGGCGTGTTAGCCCTTACAGCCAGACAGCCAACACGGCCTGTCGTGTTTCTTGACACGGCCAGTGTTGGCTTGGACACCTTATTTTCCATTTTTTGCTGTATTTTGGCACGGCTGATCCCTGAGGCCATTTTGGACTGTTGCTTCATCAAATTAGTGATCAGGAACTATTTAGGGGATTTTTGAATACGGAGAAGAGGACTTTTCACGATTACAGATTTGGTACGATTAAGATTGACGCGATCAAAAGCGGCGAAGAACGGAGGTCCTTCAAGAGCGGATGCGATTAAAGATCAACGGAATTCCCTTACTTTGTTAATGTCTAAATTTTATTTTGTATCTTATTTGAATAATATGAAAGGCTAAACCCCCCAATGTCAGGGGGTGTCCCTAAATTGATCGTGTAATGACTCTGAATTGATAATTTTCTTAATATATGATGTTTGTTGTTCATTTCACTGTGCAATGTTTGTAATACTTTATTTATCAGAAAAATTAGGATTGTTATATGGTTAACAATTTGCGGGATTGCAATTGTTAAGGTGTTTGTACAGTGAAACCATAGTAGATGTCACCTAGGGCTAGGGATACCCTATGGTTACCAATTTTATCTTGTTAATTTGTAATTGCTTGATTTCATTATAATCGCCTAAGGACTTAGAGATTAAAATGAATGACCAAAGGTTTCCCTCTGAGGTCTTAAAAGGAAACAATTTTAAGATCCGGTAATTGAACATTTTACATTGTTAAGGAGATATACACTCAAGGGTCATTACAGGAGATATTCATACACCATCCTTGGCATATTATTAGAAATTGTGAAAAGATTTACCCTGTTTTATTTTCTCATACAATGACTTTTTACAAAACCTCAACTATTTGTTTTATTCAATTGAGTCACAATTTAAACTTGTATTGTTGCGCAATCCTCGAGATCGATCTTTGGGAAACATCCCCATTATTTCTACATTGGCAAAATAGTACACTTGCTATTTTCCCAATCAAGTTTTTGGCGTCGTTGTCGGGGATTGCCAAAGATAAAGTTTAAATTATTTCAATTGAAATTTTGTTGCTCTGCAACTAAAATTTATTTTTCGTTATTTTAATAATTTATTTCGATTAATATCAACTAATTTGTGTCTGATATTTGTATGCGAGGTAAGGCATGAACTGATTTTTCTTTTGACGCAGAAATCGAAAGAACTTTGCGGGCAAGTCTCAGACAAGCTCGATTGGCAAGACTAGAATTAGACGAAGAACAGTCTTCCATTCATTCAGGTTCAGAAAGAGAGATCAAAACAATGGCGGATAATCCACTGCCACCAGAAAGACTGTTGGGTGACTACGGAGGTGCAAAACCGGCAGATTGACAATTGTCAACCAACCAGTGAACGTGGTTGATTTCCAGTTACATCCTAGTACTATTAATCATCTTGAAAGGAAGCATTTCACTGGAAAGGTAAATGAAGATGCAAACAAACATTTATAGAGGTTTCTGACCATGAGTAACACTCTAAAAATTGATGGTCACACCGAAGAAGCTAAGAAATTGAGAATGTTCCCGTTCACCTTAGCGGAAGAAGCCGAAGAATGGTTCTATTCTCTACCTGCCGGTAGCATCACATCTTGGGAAGAGATGGAAAAAGCCTTCCTGAATGAGTATTTTCCAGCGTCGGTTTTTCTGCGGAAGAGGTATGAAATTCTGAATTTTAAGCAGATGGACGGGGAAACTTTGGGAGACACCTACAAAAGATTCAAGAGAGTCCTGGTCGCCTGCCCAACTCATAATATGGATCCAACCGAACAGATGAGATGTTTGTGAATGGTCTCAAAATAAAGACCAAAGAGTTGATTGATACCGTAGCCGGTGGCTCTACTAATTTCTCAACAGCCACCGGTATAAAGAAGATCATTAAAGTTATTGCTGCTAATGAGAACTTGGAGCTGTACGATAGATGTCAAAGTAAACCAGAAGGGGTTATCGATTTAAAGCTAGAAACCAATAAAATCCATATCGAAGATACTATAGCCGTTGAAGTTGAGAAGAAGCTGAAGGCGATGAATATAGGTACCCAACATGTGGCACATGTACAACCGGCTTCTACTCTCTGTTGTGAGATTTGTAATGGTCCGCACCAAACGGTTTATTATTTTGCGACTCCTCAACAAGTGGAGGAAATCAAATTTTTGAAGCAGAATAATCCTTATTCCAACACGTACAACCCGAGTTGGAAGAATCATCCCAACTTCTCATGGAAAGACTAGAAAGGGAACGCTCCTCAACACGGTCAATACCAAACTCAATATCAACAAGAATAAAAACAACAAACCCCTAAAAAAGCTGATTGGGAGATTGCCATTGAAAGAATGGCAGCTCATAATATTCAATTCCAAGAAGAAACCCGCAACAATCAGAAAAGCACCACATCATCCACAAAAAATCTTGAAGTCCAGATGGGGCAAATAGCATAGCAATTAGCCTCGAGTTCTCAAGCACAAGGTAATCTACCTAGTGAAACTGTGACAAATCCTAGAGAGCATAATAATGTGAGTGTTGTGACAACAAGAAGTGGTAAATCTGATGAAGTAATTGAGGAGATGGATGAAGAGGAAGATTAATTGATCGAAGTGGATCTTGAGATCAAAGAAAATGAAGCGGTGAGGGAAGAAGTGGTGGCACCGAAACCAGTAGTTAAAGAAACAGTCACTGAGCCTAAGTCGGTGGTTAAGCTTCCTTTTCCCACCAGAAACAAGAAAAAGGGGTAACATGAGAAAAACTTTGAAAAGTTCCTAGAGTTGTTCAAGAAGCTAGAGATTAACATTCCGCTGTTGGAGGCACTTGAACAAATGCCTACTCATGCCAAGTTCATGAAGGACATAATTTTTAAGAGGCGTGCCATCGACATCAACCCGATTATTATAACCGAAACTTATAGTGCTATTTTGCAGGGTATGAAGATTCCAATAAAGAAGAAAGATCGAGGAGTTGCCACTATCCCTTGTACTATTGGAGATAGGTCATTCAACAAAGCTCTTATTGATCTAAGAGCTAGTTTGAGTCTCATGTCGTTATCCATTTACAAAAAGCTTCGTATAGGGGTTGTGCAAGATACCGAGATGTCACTCTTATTCACCGATCATTCGGTCAAGAAATCGTATGGTATTATTGAAGATGTTCTGGTGAAAATTGACAAGTTTGTATTCCCGGTGGATTTCGTAATTCTAGAAATGTAGGAAGATGAAAAGATTCCTCTCATTCTTGGGAGACCCTTTTTAGAAACGGGAAGGTGCTTGATTGACATAGAAGAAGGGACTATGACATTGAAGTTTTATGATGAGGAATTGAAGATCGATGTTCGAAACACCATGAGGTACAAGGATGATATTTGTACCAGTCATACTATAGAGGTTCTAGATCAGGTGATGACGTATGATAATCCTTTGAATGCACCACAATTACCTTTGGAAAGAGTGTTGAGTTTGTCCATTTTTGACAGTGATAAAGAAGTGGACAACGGGGAATCCGAAGTGCTAGCCTTGTTGGATGCACAACCCCCGTGGAAAGGATCTCGACCACACCGGTGGGAAGATTTACAACTACCTCAAACTAGTGAGGAGGATGAAGAGCCCAAGAAGGGAATGGAGTTGAAACAACTGCCTGAGAATCTCAAATATGTCTTTCTCGATTCTGAAGGCAAATGTCCTGCTATCATAAATTCGAGCCTAAAGAATATCCAAGAAGAGAAGCTCATCCAAGTCCTAAAAAAATACAAAAATGCTATTGGATGGCCAATTGAGGATTTGAAAGGTATTATCCCTACTATGTCCATGCATAAAATTCTCATGGAAGAAGACCACAAATCGGTTGTCCAACCGTAGAGAAGACTCAACCCAGCAATGAAAGAAGTAGTTCGGAAAGAGGTGGTGAAATTGTTAGACACAAGTCTTATATATCCTATTTCTGACAGCCCTTGGGTGAGCCTGGTGCATGTTGTCCCAAATAAAAGGGGGACCACCGTAATAAGGAATGAAAAGAATGAGTTAATCCATACTCGTACAATTACTGGGTGGCGCATTTGCATTGACTATAGAAGGTTGAACACATCAAAAAGGAAGGACCACTTCCCGTTGCCTTTTATTGACCAAATGTTGGAAAGGTTAGCTGGACATGATTACTAGTGTTTTCTTGATGGATACTCCGGGTATAATCAGATTGCAGTTGCTCTGGAAGACTAAGAAAAGACAGCATTCACATGCCCGTACGGTGTGTTTGCATACCGAAGAATGCCATTTGGGTTGTGTAATGCTCCAGCCACCTTCCAATGCTGCATGACTTCCATCTTTGCCGAAATGCTTGAAAAGCATATGGAAGTGTTCATGGATGACTTTTCGGTCTTCGGATCCTCATTTGATAATTGTTTAACTAACCTCTCTCTTGTTTTAGATAGGTGACAGAAAACAAACTTAATTCTGAAGTGGGAGAAATGTCACTTCATGGTGCGAGAAGGGATAGTATTGGGTCACAAAATTTCCTACAAGGGAATTGAAGTTGACCAAGCAAAGGTGGAAGTAATGTCTAAGCTCCCACCTCCTGTTAATGAGAAGGATATTAGGAGTTTCTTAGGACATGCAGGTTTTTACCGCAGATTCATAAGAGATTTCTCAAAAATCACAAAACCGCTGACCACTCTATTGGTTAAGGATAAGGCGTTTATGTTCGACAAAGAATGCACCACATCCTTTGAGACATTGAAGAACAAGTTGATTTCAGCACCAATTGTTATTGCCCCAGATTGGTCTCTTCTGTTTGAGATCATGTGTGATGCTAGTGATATTGTTGTAGGGGCAGTCCTAGGAC
Source organism: Lathyrus oleraceus (assembly GCF_024323335.1). Taxonomy (NCBI): domain Eukaryota; kingdom Viridiplantae; phylum Streptophyta; class Magnoliopsida; order Fabales; family Fabaceae; genus Lathyrus; species Lathyrus oleraceus. Next base: position 439,011,255 of record NC_066583.1, on the reverse strand, counting down.
AACAAAGAGAGAAGTTGCTACATGTCATTTACTATGCTAGTCATGTGTTGAACACTGCATAGATGAACTATGCAACTACTGAGAAAGAGTTGTTGATTGTGGTTTATGCATTTGACAAATTCAGGAAATACTTGTTAGGATCGAAGGTTGTCGTTTATACTGACCATGCCGCTTTGAAATATTTGTTTGCTAAACAGGACTCTAAGTCGAGGCTTCTCAGGTGGATCTTACTCCTCCAAGAATTTGATGTAGAGATTAGGGACAAAAGGGGATGTGAAAACACAGTAGCGGATCATTTATCACGAATGTCACCAATTGAAGAAATAGAAGAAAAGAGACCGATAAAGGATGAGTTCACTGATGAACACATCCTCCCTGTTATCGGTATCCCTTGGTTCGCATACTACGCGAATTATTTGGTGGGGGGTGTAACCCCTAACGATTTTGATTCTAACAAAAAGAAAAAGTTTGTTCATTATTGCAGGTTTTACTTGTGTGATGACCCGTTCCTATACAAGAGAGGAGTGGATGGGCTGGTCAGAAGATGCGTCCTGGAGGAGGAACAAAGGGATGTACTCAGAGCTTGTCATAACTCGGATTATGGAGGACACTTCAATGGTGACAGAACAACGACTAAGGTCCTTCAGTCAGGTTTATATTGGCCCACACTGTTCAAAGATGCCCAAGACATCGTCAAAGAATGCGACAGATGTCAAAGAACGGGGAATATTTCTAAGAGAAATCAAATGTCACAAAATGCTATACTAGAAGTTGAATTGTTTGATGTCTGGGGAATAGACTTCATGGAGCCATTTCCATCTTCATTTGGAAAGAATTACATATTGGTAGCAGTAGACTACGTATCAAAGTGGGTGGAAATGGTGGCATTGCCCACCAATGAATCCAAAGTGGTTGTGACCTTTCTGAAGAATAATATTTTTTCGAGATTTGGGGTGCCGAGAGCACTTATCAGTGATGAAGGTACTCATTTTTTAAACAAATTGATGGAGAATCTGCTGAAGAAATATAATGTTAAACACAAGATCGTCACTCCGTATCACCCACAAACGAGTGGCCAGGTCGAAGTGTCCAATATGCAGATAAAGCAAATACTGGAAAAGACTGTATGTGCATCTCAGAAAGACTGGGCAATAAAGTTAGAATATGCACTATGGGCATACAGAATGACATTCAAAACACTCATAGGTATGTCTCCCTATCAGTTAGTTTATGGTAAAGCTTGTCACTTGCCACTAGAGTTGGAGCATAAAGCATTTTGGGCATCCAAATTCTTAAATTATGATCTTGCCAAAGCGGGTGAATCCTGAATCCTTCAGCTCCACGAGTTAGAGGAATTTAGGAATCAAGCATATGAGAATGCCAAACTCTACAAGGAGAAGATGAAAAAATGGCATGCTTGAATTTGTGCATTGTGAAGCGCCTACTTATGAGCGCATCACTTTAGAATTCTTGAGCACCATTGAGTTTAAGTTAACAAAAAGGATGGACATGTACAACGATGTACTATGGAGGGACGAAGAATTTCAGGTTATATAATGTCGACCACGAGTTGACAGTGGAGCAGCTGGGTGAGATTCTCCGCCTACCCCTATATGGCCCCAGAGTTGTACCAGATAGGTTTGATGCTAAGACTTTCTAGTTGGCCATCACGGGACGATCAAATTATGTTGCTAAAGGGGCGAAAGCATCTGGCATTCAGAACCCTTGTTTCAGGTATGCTCAAAAGGTACTGGCTTTCACCCTTTTTGGTAGGGGTGATAATACAGGTGGGGCTACCCAAAGAGATCTCTTCTTTTTGTTTGCCATGGCAAACCGATTTGTTGTGAATGTTGCAGCATCTGCAGCGGATTACCTGGGTCGAGTGGGGAGAGTATCCCAATGGGGAATTTTCATCAGGGGCATAATCACATAGAATGCCCACCATTTTGGCTATGACCCTACTGCACTAAATGAGACGCCAGTGGCAGGTAAGCATTAACTAGACATGAACGCATTGGTTCTGCAAGGTATGATATCACAAATTTCTGATTATTATGCTTTAATGAGTCCTGGTCAGTTTATTATGGCCCTTCCTGACCCTGCACGAATTAGCATTGCCAACAACGGTCAATTGGCTATATAAGAGTGTCGTCCAAGATGATATGGACGAGTACAATGCTGACCCATTTGTTGCAGGTGACAAATAAGAGGAAGAGGTTTAGGAAGAGGTGCAGGAACCAGAGAAGTTTGTTGCTCCGCCAGAGGACACCACGCACCCAAGTGCTGGGTCATCATATGTGACACCAGACCAATGGTCGTGGATGCAGGCAAAGATCGGCGATCTCCGAGCGGAGCAAACACGCCAGGGCATAGAGCAAGCCCGTCAAGGGACTCTTATGGATGAAATGCATGCGATGATGCAATGACTGATGTTGCAATTTCCTCCATCGCAGTGAGCCTGTGTGAGTCCCCCTCTATCTTGGATTAAACATTGCGTACAATGTTTGGTTCAAGTGTTGGGCTTTTTTTATTATTTGTTCTTAGTATTTTCATTATTTTATTATTTTTGTTTAAAATAATTAGTTGTCTGGTATTTTGTGTGTTACATATTGAGGATATTCGTGTCGGATGAATGATGAAGCTTGGAGCGATTTGATGAAAGACACACTCCTCTACTTGCTCTTCTGGAAACCCCCGAAAGTTGATGTTGCTGATCTGAATAATCGGACGTGATTCTCTTTCACTGGACTACTCAGCAATACTCTGTAACCGAAGCGAAAACGAAGCTACATCACACTGATAGGTATCTTGAAAGCCAATAAGCTATACCAAACATGTTGAGAACTACAAAAAGGCCAAACACTTGTCATCATGAGAGCTTTTCAGGTATGTCTCTATCTCTGTGAGTTTGCATAAGAGATGCTGGAATTTCATAACACACATGTACACACTAAGGATTTTTTTTTTATTTTAACCCTGAGTTTTTCCAGCCAACCCGTCATTATTACCCTTTGTTCACCCTATTCGAGCCATATTTCCTTTTGTTTGTTGTTTAACCACTGTAAATAACCGTAAGCCCAAACACTACCGTACATTGCTTGGATAAGTGTTGTTGACCCCGGATCTGTGGAAATCCTAAGTTTGGGGTTTCATCAAATTTTTGGGACACCGATGAAAAGTAGATAAGTGCAGTAAAAGAAAAATAGAAAAGTACGAAACTTCAAAAGAGAAAAAAAGAGAAATGAAAAATTATGAGAAGTATCATGAAGCACTTATCTAGAAGAATTAAGGTTGGCAAAAAGCATGCTCAAAAGAGCAATAAAAAAAGAGAAAAATAAGAGCCAATGAATCCTAACAAGAACGGTGCCCAAAAGAAAAACCTCTTGATTGAAAGATTGAACACAGTTACGAGGGTAGCAACACAGACTCTAAGCCTGAACCTCTAGTTTTTTTCCCTTTTTGTTTTGTTAAGTTTCCCCACCTTGCACCTTAGCCCCACTACAACCCAAAAAGCCCTTGAATAGTGTGTGTTGTGTGTTTTTGTTATGAAGGTATCTGTTATTCAAACCTAAGAGTTGACTTTGCATGCTCTGCTTTTGAGTGAAAACACTTTGACCCTGAGAGATTTGGTGAGAGTGTGAAAAGCTACAGGCCAAAAGGTGCGTCAATGTGAAAGTGTAGCGGAAGTCGGAAGTCGGGAAAGAGTAAAATAGGGAATGAAAAGTAAACAGGGAACCACAAAAGATCACAGTAGCATTG